>NC_089591.1:27403520-27711741 GCF_019320115.1 Miscanthus floridulus | reverse complement strand
TATAGCATGTTTTCATGAATCTATTGACATATAGATGGTTTTATGGATTCTTTGGCTTTAGTTTGTTATCATTATCATAGCTGCATCTATCCGGTCGAACCTCACTGTTGATGATAATAGATTAGATTTAGATTGTTTATGGATTCATTTATGGTAAACAGTCAATTGTTTACGTGTTATACTCTTTTCATAAAACTTATCGGCTTAACATTTTATATTGATCATGTTCTATTTAGCCGATGATGTTTTCGTATATTGCTTTATTGCTGGATGTCGACTCTATAGTCGATGGCCATATCAGTTGGCTATTTGTCCACATGTTGGAACTGTCTGGTGCAACACCAACATGTTCCACCTTAAACTACTGATTATTCTTGCCTTGTTAATTGTAGGGTCAAATTGAGTGGCAGGCCTTTGGTCCTGAAACCGACTGTTATTGCATTGAAGCTAAGCAGATCTTCAGGTTCACTCTGTTAAGATCATCTGGCTTGCTATGTGTTGATCACATCGCCACATTTTTATGTCAACAATTCTAACATATAGTATTTGGTGGATGCATATGGTAATTATTAGGTGTTTGTATAAGTACAAAAAGCAATGATGTTCATCAAGAGTATGGCATGCTATGCTCGACTTTAGAATTAAAGCATTTATCATTACAACCAAGATGCTGATAGTCCATCATCCATTAACAATGCTACCATGGGTATAGAAAGTAGGAACAACCGAATGATTCCGTCCTATGGGACTTTAGGCTTTCAAGATTTTGCATAGGTGTACAACTGTACCCACATGGAAGGATGGGACTAACCACCATACCTAGTGCACGAGAGTAAGGGTTTCCTCACGTCTTCCAACCTTTCCCTAAAGCGGCCCGAATCTCACATGAAAGGTTCGACTAGATGCCCAGGTCAGGTTTTCACCATCTTCCCAATTCTCAAGTCAGGCTTCTGTACTATAACGGGTCCCTGGTTCATTACGTACACCATCTTCCCGGGGCCATCCCCCTTGCCTAGTTTCATAGATACATAGGTCATAATTAGTTACTTGGCTTGTCATCCCCATCCGCGATATGTGGTCTATACGGGTGGTTACTCGGACTTACGTATCCCAATACACGGTCCTTACTGCTCCACGAGCTATGTCATCTAAGATCCCACACTCACAGTGACCTACCTCTTGCTTGAGCAAGATATCCAAGTTATCATCAAGATTGCCATATTAGGGATATTATTCCTTAGCTAGATTAGTAAGGTGGGTCAAGTTATACCCTCATTGATTTTAGTAGTTCATTATTCAGGTGTAGCATCCTACACGCGCGAGTATGAGTTCCCTTTTCATGCTTGACTTCTACCGTTGCCCAAGCAACTAAGCAATAAGCATTAAGCAGTTTCCATTCCCATTGTTAAGGTGAGAGGCTTCTAACAGATTATTAAGCTACTCTAGGTGTAGTATGAAGAGATCATTATCCAAGACTATACGTAATGCAAAACTCATAATGCAACTTGATAAGTATCCAAAGTAGGGTTCATAATAGCGAGGTGCTTGCCTGTTGGATGAGCAAGGATCCCATAGCTTCGAACATCGTTGGGCATCTCTCCAATATCACATACCTATATATATGTCCACGTATGAGATACTTATGTATGCATGACATTATATTAAACATGCAAGAGGGAGTGTTCAGGTATACGTTGAAGGGCTGTCGGTTTGTGTCATCGGGTAGTCCAGCGTGAATGTTGGATAGTCCGGTGGTTCTGGGACTTAGTGGGAAAAGGACATACTGTGAACATCAGACTCTTCGAACTAAGATCGAACTCTCCGATATGAAGTTCGTGCTCTTAGGAAACTCCTCAGTCAGTGATTTATCACTTATCTAACACTCTGGCATGTGTGGCAGAGCCTCCGGTAAATTATAAAGGGCTTAGCCTCGTCCGGTGGTCAAAAATGAGATATGCCCTTTGGTGCCAAAGTTATGTCTAGATGATAGAGGATATTCTATGGAGCACAATGAAACTCGTTTGACCATTTTTGGAGGTCAAATGCACCTTCTATGGATTTTACAAGTGTAGGCTGTGTGCATGTGCAAAGATTATAGGACACTCTGAACTAACAACGGATCTTCCGATAATCCCAAGCTGCTCTCAAGCTTTGGCTATAATTCAACGGACATTCCGCCAAATTGACGGCCCATCCGATAAACGACGAACGATAACTGTGCAAACATGTTGGGATCGATTCTCGAGACATCCCGACTCCAAATCGAGTGCGGTTTGTTTCTATGGCTTTCTAGTGATGTAAGGAAGCTTCTACAAGTGATGGATGTGACATGCAAGGGCTGTGGTGAGATCGACCCCATCCATGGTGGTGGTGGCCATGGATGAAGGTCACTACGACAAAAATGATTTTTAGCAATGGGGGCTTTTTTTGTAGGGGCGGCTCCACCACCAACTGCCCCTACAGTGGGCGTGCTCGGGACCCACAAAACCAGCCGCCCCTATAAATGGCATAGTAGGAGCGGCTGGTGATACGAGCCACCCCTACAAAAGGGTTGATTTGTAGGGACGGCTCACTCACCAGCCGCCCCTACTATTAGATTTGTAGGGGCGGCTCAATGACCAGCGGCCCCTATAAATGTCCACTGTATAAATGGTTGCAGCCCCCTTCTTCCTCCTCAGGTCACTCACTCCAACCCATGAAAAAAGGTAGGGAGACCTTGGGCACCTCCCAAAAATTGCTCTACTAAGGAGGGAAGATTTTGGTCTCAAATCCTTTGGTGGAGAGGTTGTAGAAGGTAAGAAAATGCTATTCCACACTTTTTTTTGAAGTTTTAATGGTTAGTTAGTGAGTAATTAGAGTTTTGCTATTCTCTCTCTTCTATGGTGCTTGAGCTACTTATGAAGCAAATTAGACCCAAGTTTTGAATGTACTAGAGTAAATTAGGTTGGGGAACAAGATCATACCCTTATTTGGTCCATATTTCTTGATTTTAGTGAACAATTAGTTAGTTTTATGGATGTTTTATGTGCATGCAGATCTAGATCTAGGGTTTGGTTTTTTTATTAATTTCATTTTTGTAAATTTATGTTTGATGAAATTGGACTAGGGTTTGCATGAAAGATATTGGGTAAAATATAATTGTTGCTAATTGTTGTCTTTGAAATTGTTTATTGTAATCAACAAATACGTATTTTAATTATTTATGGATAAATGGGCATTAATTAATTTTCCTCTACCAGGGTGTGTTTGTATGCTTAATGTAATTATATTTGATTTATATTCATATATATTTGAAGTATATACAATTATTCTCAAGTAATTATTAATTGATTTATTTTTATATATATCTGAATAAGTAGTCCTTTAATGTTTATTTTGTTGTTGTTATAAAAGATGGAGTAAATGAACTCTTGGATGTATGGTTCGTTAAGGTTCAAGCAGGTTTCCGTGAAGAGGTGGACAAATTTATTGAAGCCGTAGAGAAGCATGCAACGACGTTGACAGAGAATAAGGATACAATTATTTGTCCCTGTAAAGATTGTAAGAACCGTTAGGCATGGATAGATGTGACTATCATCAGATCACATTTGATTATGTGAGGATTTGTTGAGGACTACATAGTGTGGATTCATCATGGTAAAACGGTTATTGTAAACGACAAGGATGAGGAGGAATACGATGACAAAACCCTAGAATCCCTATCCCAATATTCAGCAGAGCTTGATGCACGAATGGATCCCGAGTTTGGCAATGAACAAGATGGTGATGCTGGTGGTTGGGATGGTAACAATGAAGCTGGTGCCAATAATGATGGTGGAGCACGTGTCGGGGATGAAGATGATTTGGAGGACATGATTTGAGCCCTTGGACTAGAGATTTTACTAAAGAGCCCAAAAGGTCTAGAAAATTTGGAAAGGATGACAAAAGCATCGAAGGAGACTGTGTATGGTGTTGAAAAGGGATGTCTGACACATTGGACATTGCTATGTTTTGTGCTTGAGCTACTCATCCTGAAGGCTAAGTATGGCTGGTCAAACTATAGTTTTAATGATCTATTGCGTCTCCTGTCATGGGTGCTGCCACAACCAAACTCAGTTCCTACCAACACATACCAAGCGAAGAAGGTTATAAGTCCATTGACAATAGGGGTTGAAAAATCTATGCATGCACCAACCACTGTATCCTTTTTCATGGTGAGACGTTCAAGTCATTGGATAAATGTCCCTGTTGTGGGTCCAGCCGGTACAAGAACAATGACCTTTACGGTGGGGATGAAGCCTCCATGGGGAAAAAGAGGAATAAGAAGGGTACAAAAAAGTGGTACAAGAATCTCAGCCCCCAGAGGACACTCCATTAGGCAATGATGCAAAGCAGAGAAGAATTCCTGCCTTGGTAATGTGGTACATGCCAATTACCGATCGCTGAGACGTATCTTCCTAAACCCTAAAGAAGCCACACTCATGATATGGTGGGATGATGAGCGCAAGGTGGATGATGATAAGATTGCACACCTGGCTGATTGTAGTCAGTGGCAAAGGATTGATGAGAATCATAAAGAATTCAATGATGACCCAAGGAATGTACGGTTTGGCTTGAGCACCGATGGAATGAATCCCTTCAATGAGAGGATGAGAGACCACATCATTTGGCTAGTGATCTTGACCATGTACAACATCCCAACATGGTTGTGTCAGAAGAGAAAGTACCTTCTCCTCACTATTCTTATTTCTGGTCCTAAACAACCAGACATTTATATAGACGTGTTCCTCGAGCCTTTGATGCAAGAAATGGAGAGGCTATGGAGGCATGGGGAGCCGATGTACGATGCTTTCCAAAAGGAGGACTTCATATGTAGAACAATAATATTTGTTACTACCAATGATTATCCCGCGTTGTTTGCTTTATCTAGATAGATCAAAGGGAAGACGGGATGCTTAGTTTGCTTGGATGGTACTACATGGGTGTTCCTGGATGCATCCAAGAAGATAGTTTACCTAAGGAACTGACGCTTCTTAAAGACAAGTCACAAGTACCACAATAAATTGTTCTTTAGATTTTATGACAACACCCCAGAGATTGAACCCCCTCCGGAGAGACGTCATAACGGAGAACACGTGTACAGAATGGTGAAAAACATATGCGTCGTCTATGGAAAGAAGAATCCAGATGAGACAAACAGAGATAGAAGCACACCTCCTGTCGAAGGCATACCTTTCAAGAAACAATCGATCTTCTTTCAGTATCTGTCATATTGGCCAGACTTGGAGGTCCCCCATGCCATTGATGCTATGCACGTGTAGAAGAATGTCTTTGAGAGTCTCATATATTGCTACCTTGATGGACATAGGCAAGTCAAAGGATGGTCTGAAATCATGGAAAGACATGGTGTAGCTAAACATGATGCCATAGCTTCACCCGATACCTGAGGCTAATGGAAAATACACTCTGCCCGCGGCATGCTTCAACATAACACTAGAAGAGAAGAGAACTAGGGAGGGAGAGAGAGGGAGGGTTGGTGTGTTGGTGTGGGTGAGGTGGTGACATGTGGACCTAGAGGCGGGAACACAACAAATGCATGGGACAGGTGTCGCTGCGTTTTATCGGACAGTCCGCCAAATGTGTCGGACGGTCCGGTGGCGTGCCTGACAGACAGACTGTTTGTGCAGGAATTTCTACTGAAACTCCGCCGTGACGGTGGACACTCCGTCAGTGTACGGGTTGTCCAAGATTATCCTAAGTATGTGAGATGTCTTGACGGACGGTCCGGTGGTGATGTCGGACGATCCGGCAAAACTGGCGGTGCTCGGTTTTGGGTTGGCGTTGGCACACGTCAGATTCTAATTGCGATTATGACATGCACACTAGGATGATCAGAAATGACTGCATACATTGTAATGGTTTTCGGGTCATTACAATAATCATTTCTTTCTTTTTTTGCGAGGAATCGTATCCATTTTATGATACAGTCATATATAATCCAAACAGTACTGAGTTTATAAAATGGAGAAAAGAAAATTAGGAAAAGAAAAAGCAACCCTACCTGACTACAGAACAACAAAGGCATGACAGTGACATATACACACGCATGTTTATGGGGGGGGAGTTTTTGACATGGAAGTGGGGTTTCTTTTTTTTTAACTGCTACACACATGATCGATTTCGATGCTGATTGCGACCTACAAAAACTCTCAGTTCCGTGGAAAAAGTATAACTAGATCTGATGAGTAGCAAATAAATACCAGATCAATCGAGTTACTGAAGGGATGAAACCGATTTGTGCCTTACGTGTTCAGAGTTCAGAGACTACTTCGTACTACTCTATCAAAGATTTCTTGTACGTACACACTGAACATGCATGTAAGGAAGAAAACTAGCTAGCCTGTGTTACAGAACAGATGAGCCCACAACATCTCTCAACAGAGTTGCATTACATGCATGGCCTAGCTATATATTGCGTAACTCGTGCGAGCTGCGCTGGTGCTTTCTGCAGCTGGAGAAATTAACGTGCACCATGGCCACGGGATTGCAGAAAACGGCAGACGACGAGCTCGCCGTGTCGTCGAGTTCGTCCTCCTCGTCGATGACGATTTCGCGGTACCGGCGCGTCGTCGCCTCACCGCCGTGGACGACGACGCCCCTCCTCCCGACGTGGCCCTTCACCCCGCCCGGCGAGCTGCGGGAGCTGGACCACGTTGAAGAACCGAAGCCGCCGGAGCCATCACTACTCGCACTGCAATAGGGAACACTGCTGGAGTAGCTGTGCTGGCCGATGTATCCTTGCGGGCGCTGCTCGAAGTCTCGCCGCGTGTCGTCCTCTTGGTCGAGCAGGCGCGGCCCGGAGGACGCGTCGGAGGCCATGGAGTCCTCCACGTCGTCCTCCTGCAGCACCATCCACCTCTGGGCGGCGGGGTCGTCGCAGGGGAGGTATCGCATCCCATTCCCATTGGAGTGGTCTAGGTAGAGCGTCCAGCCGGACTGGCACCCGCTGCTGCTGCGACTGCGTGATGGCGAGCTCTCCATTGCACCGCCGTACGCTGCCACCTCCCTCACCCACGACGGCATCACCAAGTCTCTCTCCATCGCTCGATGAATCGATCGACGTCGAGGATGACGACGACCCTCTGCTCCTGCTCTCTCTCTCCCCCTCTCTCTATATTTCTCTCTCGGAGTCGGAGAGAGTAGTGCACATGCAAAGCCGTGTATGTGCTCACTTGCTAGCAAAGGTAGTGATCGGCGAGTTGGCGGAGTGAGCCAGTGAGGAGGAGTATATGAGGAGAGTGGAGTGGGGATCTCGAGGGAGCGAAGGATTTGTTTTATCTCGGGCGCAGGTGCGCGCAGATGGAGAACCAGGGACGGGCAGATGGCCACCTTCTCGGTTCCTGTCCACAGGCACGGGCGCGGGTACGGGCACATGCGACATGCGTGGCGGAAGTGGGAGGTGTGCACGCCAACGAGCCCTCCACTGCACGTGCGTGCGCGCGGCTGGGGCCTGGGGACCGGAGCCGGCAATCCGGCGAGCCGTCGGCATAGTGCGCGTGCTGCCTCGACCAGTCGACCGGCTGCCATCTACTCCATATCGCATCGGCTTGGCTCCGACAGGGCAACAGGTAGTACCATGCATGGCTCTGGATGGCTGCCAAATGGGCGGCCGATGAAATCAAGCCGTTTAAGGAGGGAACTTTTTTTTTTCTTGAACGTGACTTGTGACTTTGCGCGCGTGTGGCTGGCCAGTTCGGTCTGTCCTCGTCGTTCTTTTGTAAACTAGACTACTAAATTTATGCGATTGTTGTGTTGTTCTAGGAAGTCGATGGTAGCATCTAAAAGACACGATCGGGTGCGTGTTCCTCACTTGAATACTCTGAAGTTCATACAATGGGGGTACAAGAATGGTGGAAGAGGTAGGAGAGCTAGAGATAGGAGACGGGTTGCCCAAAGGAAAGTTTAAGGAGCCCTTCTACGATGTAAGAATGAGTGAATGAGAGTCACATCTCTAAGATGGGTGCCCTAGCTGCCTTATATAGAGTTCGGTGTCAGGACGTGTATAAAGAAGAAGGTTCTCCCGACGAAAGGGTCGTGTGCCTAAGGGAGGACCTAGCTAACTTGGCTTGCAAGCTACGCCGTCTTGTGGTGCACGTCTGAGCGTGGTTGTCGTCACGGTCCTGTGGCCACGTCACAGCATGGTGTGACGTGGTGCTACTGTGTCGGCCGTGGTGGCACTGTAGGCACGGTGATGGTTCGCCAGCTGTCCTGCGTGACTTGGTCTCCACCGTGGTCTTCGTCATCGCCTCCTGGTTTCCTAGGGCGTCATACAGGAGTTGGTGGCTACCCCCCGGGTTGTTGATCACCCTGTTGGCTTGAGGAGCTAAGGGCCATCATCCTGATCATTAGGGTCGTAGCTCCCGTCGGTCTAGGTGGCCTCTAAGTCAAGGCCTCCATTGTGGATCCCATCCCATAGTGGGTAGAATTGTACATGCGTCATGTTGGTCTGTATTTGGACGGTGGGTCGCTGTACTGACAGCTACCATTGTGCGGTGTTGTCTTGTCCGTGCTGCGTGGCGCAGGGATGGCATCTGACCGGACCAAGGTGGCCACTGTCTCCTCGATCCTTGCGGGGTCAGTGCGGCATGTCTACTCTAGTCAGAATAGGCACGCTTGGTTAGGCTCTACCCCTTCCCGTTCCTCCCTAAGGATCGGAGCGGTGGGGAGGTCGTGAGTCTTTTGTGCGTCGTGTGGCTAAGTCTGATGAAGGGGTCACGGCCGACCCTGGCCTTGGCGTCAGGCTTATTCTACTCGGCTTAGCTGGGCCTCAGTCGTTCGGGCCTTTGCTAGCTGATGTGTCGTGGGCCACTCGGTCTGCTATTGACATTTCTTAATGTTGCTACTAAGAATAGAATTTTAAATCTAGTCCCCAGCGCCAGCGCCAGAAATGCTTGTTGGTATTTATTATCTTATCACTTGTTTTAATAGCCACATATTATAAACATATATCTCCTAATATTACTTTACTAGGTTGTCATCCTTAGTGATGATGTCAGAGATGCTTGTTGGTACTACATAGCATTACTACTAGAATAATACTGAGTAGTTTTTTATTAAATTATGTGACTAGGAAGAAAATATATATATATATATATATATATATATATATATATATATATATATATATATATATATATATATATATATATATATATATATATATCATTGTAGCATTTTACACGAGAGTATTCCATGTATCGTTATTTATATTTTTACCACAGGGAAGGTCTGACACGAACATGTATTGATAACTTATATTATTGATGGAGAAATAAACCATAACCAATGTTCTACTCATAATAGGGGTAAGTCATAGGATAAGATATATGATAAGTACTGATCAATGATAATGATAAATCACTCAGAGTACTCCTTTATGGCATTAGCATGGTCAGATAGAATATTAGAGGAATAATTCCTAAGTCATTCTTAATTATAAGTCAAAGCATACATTGATTAGTGAAATTATACCTAGTAGTCATTGCTAAGATCATCTTCATATCTACACATAAGGGATATCACTAAGGCCTCGTTCGTTTGACCAGGAATGAGGCCAGGAAGAATTCTAGACCGGTATCTTTACTCAATTTACAGAAGCATTCATTGGCCGGATTAATTCCTGGCGTCCTAACGCCCCAACCAAATGAGCCCTAAGGAAGATTAAGAACAGAGCTTGTTCTTCCTTCGTAACTGGACCCTACATGCTCCTTTATTCAGGGAGTGGACTACAAAGGACTTAACGGGAGTGTCACATCCGCGATCCCACACATGATCCAGAATATAGGTGTATCTGCAGGTAAACAACGTATAAGTACCACGCTTACACAGTGTCAACCACTCACCCATGGTACCTTAGAGTGAGCGCTATACAAACTTATGCATGAACATGATGATAATCTAACTATACTAAGCATATAATCAAAGTAGATGATGAATATTATAATGAAGAACATGAATACTAATATTGTCATAACAATTGTATCTAGCATATAAAAATAATGGAGGTACAAAAGAGAGGGTACAAAGATTATACCAAACCACGTTCTTGACACGATCGGGAATCTAAGCGAAGCCTGCTTGCCTCCCTCTAGACCTAGCCTAACTAGCTATGTCCTATAATATGGTGGAGCTTTGAGGATGATTAGGGTTTCTATCTTCTCAAATGACTTATGATTATGCATGGGGGGTGGTAGGGGCAGGTATATATAGCCTGGAGCGTCCAACTAGAGCCCTTGGAACAAACAGACTTAAAAAACGACATAGATGCAACCTAGGAGACAATGGAGAACCAACATTTGAAGGAGAGGCTGATAGGTGGGCCCAAGGGGCCAGGCGGCTTACAGGTGGGGCTGGCCAGCCCCACATGGCTGCCTCTGCCCCTCTGCCTTGGCGTGGAGTCCTCTTGAGTCTTCTAGAGTCTTCTAGTGTCCGTTTCGCTGTGGATAAGCGCGATTAAATTGGACATGCAGGTCCACCTCGACGGTTTTCTGGATAAACCCTATAGAAAATATAGATTCACCAAAACTCATTGAATTTGTTAGTTTAAACCCCTAAACCTTTGTTGGTGATTATATTTATGCCCTTATACTTGTTATATTGACGGTTTATAATGGTTGTTAACTACCGCCAACAGACTCCCCCAAGCTTCCCCTTTGCTAATCCCTTAGCAAAGCTAAACTTAGTAAATAGATCAGGAGTTTAAGGATTTTAAAAACTTTGACACAACTCCTCAAAAGTACATATGTGTTCAAACAAGAATTCTCCTCTGGATTAGAATGAACCAATCTGACTTTCAAACTCACCCTTATTACCTTCAACCATAGGGCTTGTTAGCCTTCACTTGGGTCTTGAGCAATTCAAAGACAGAACGATTAAGTCAGGCACTGTCTCAAATTCTTCGTTCAACCATTATTTTAGAGTTTTATAGGTTTTCAAAATAAAACTCAGAGCTTCCATTGTATGACACTCTGAAATCTCTCAATATATGTGGTATTTGTGGATCCTCACCATGGCAAAAGTGATGTTATGCCTTTCTCTTGCTACAACTAAAGCTTATGTGGAGCTCATAGGAGTGGAGAAAGCATAAAAGAGCATACTTGCAATACATATATTGTAAAGTCAAACCTCAGATCCAAAGAGAGTTGAGTCATACAATCAAATCAAGATGTGCATGTGTATGGATATATGTGGCGGATATATATGGTGGCTAACCTATTTCTACTATGCTCCTTGAAAACATATCTCTCTTTTAAAACTTAGAAACAACTTTGCAAGAGAACATGGGCTATCTTATTTATCTTTTCTTTTTTTCTTTCGTGCGGGCATCTAAGTACCCATTGTTTTAAATATCTCTTACACTTGTCCATTTTTGTCATCATTCTTCTTTCTTCTTTTTTTGAATAACTTTTGCATAGCCACATGCTTCTTTTCTGCAACAGAACTTTTGAGAGATAGCAACAAGAACTTTGGAGCATTTATTTGGTGGATATCCTAACAAGAATATTTTTGGTGTTTACTCCCAGTGTAGGAGTAAAACATTTTTGGGTGGATCTATATAGAGTGGCATGTTGTTGCACCTACCCCTAGTGTAGGAGTAGTGGATATTTGAGTGGTGTGTATGTGATCTTGATTTTAAGAGCATGACAAACCTCTCATAAGGGTCAACAAGGCTTGACAAAACTCAATGCAATGCAAGGAGCATATATGAGTGCAAATTTTCCTAATCTAAATATCATATATGGCTCTGGTAGGAATTCAAGCTTTGTCATAAAAGAGCTCATCATGTAGAATTTTCATATTTTTCAAAAGATAAATCTTTAGAACTTTAGTGTCACTTGGAACAAGATAAACAATAGCTCAGACCTTCTCATATCATATCTGTCAATTACCTAGACATAGATCAAACATATGCTAACCACGAGTTTCAAGTTTAGAGTAAATTCTTATATCAAAACAGTCGTATCCAAAACTCGGGAGAATTCAAGGCTGAAAACTAGGTACTTAAAAAGAATTATGACAGAGCAACTATTCATCATTTCCATTACGAGAGATTATCCTTAGAGTCCTTTTATTTATCTCTTAAAAATCAAACTTAAAGAAAACTTAACACATTTTTTATTTTGTTTTTCATTACTTTTTTAAAATCATACCTTAATATACATAACTAGCTAAGATAAATTTTTATTTTGCTTTTAGTTTGTTGTGCATCTTTTTATTTCTTATTTATTTTTAGCAACTATATAGCAAACTTAAAAATAACAAATGAAAAGAAATACTTAGCTAGATACATGGGGGATGTTCCTCTCCCAAGCTGGATGTTGTTGTGGTCTTTCTTAAAGTGAATCTATCAACAGAAGTCTTTCTCATCTGTCCAGAAGTAGGGTTCCTTGTGCAGCGGGTGTAGCAGTAGTTCGGAAAAATGTACTTTAGATAGATGGCTTTACTCTTGATCATCCTACAAAATACTCCAACAACAACAGCAAAACTCATGGAACAAATTAGGATAAGGGGTTAGCAGTCAGCCATTTAGAGATTTGTTGTCCTTGGGGGTTTAGATAGATTTCCGTATTGGCAGATTTTTTAATAGGATGTCTTTCTAATATCTTTTTGGATTTGCTTATTTATATAATGTAGAAAGAAAAATATGCAAGCATGATATATATTATTATATTTTTTATGCCACCACAGTGAATACTCCCTTGGGCTTTTACACACCGAGAAAAATTTTCACATGGGGCTTAGGCTTTATGATACGATGATGTAATGCAGTCATGAAACTTTTTATCTTCATTTTCTAAATGCAATGCTAATGTAGAAGAATGAATATGCTAAAGTGAAGTAATTCATGCAATACTAAAAAGTAATATGGATAACTATCGATGTTACCTCATAGCCAGGATTTGGATTTTTAAGTCCTCCGAACAGGACTTGGCTAAAGAAAAGCCTTTACTCTTTGAGTGCATCATCTGGTCTCAACGATGGAGACACAGATGGCTGTATATCTTGTGATGGCATCTCTGATGATGTTGTCACCTTCTCTTTCCATACTTGCTTGGTCTGTGGACTTGACTTAGGCGAAGTAGGTTCATCTTTTACAACTTCTTCAGGTTCCTCATCATCCTCCCAACTTTTCTTTGGGGATTGATTCTTTTGGTTTTGGGATGATCGACATCTCCTCCTAGAGCGGGACTTCTTTGGCTGCTCATAAGTGGTATAACTATTAAAATAACAACGTACCTTTTCTCTAGAGAATTGGAAGTGGACTTGTCCAGATCCAACATAGATGATTACGTCGGTAGTGTTGAGGAATGGTCTTCCAAGGATGATGGGCATATCATCTTCTTCTTCACCTATGTCTAGAACCATAAAATTGGTGGGGGCAAACTGATCATGTATTCTTACCATAACATCTTTCACTATTCCCTTCAGGAATCTAATTGATTGGTTCACCATCTGCAATTGCATATATATAGGGAACAAAGGTTCTTCACTGAATAAGTATTCATATGTTACCTTGGACATTATGTGAAGACCCGATCCAATGTCGCAAAAGGTCTTATGAAATATCCTTTGTCCAATGGTACACTCGATCATTGGTACGCCTAGATCATCCTTCGTAGCAAGGAATGGTGAAGCAAGGAGGTGGTCGTACTCTAATCGGAGTGTGTTGATCATGTTGACTGATTCTTGTGACTACCTGGCTTTCTTCTTTCTCCTTCTCCTGTTGTTCTCTTTTCTTATTCACTATTGTCTCTTCAGGTAGGTACAACATTTGTGGATGTCTCGGAGATTGTAAGATGCGGTTATTGAAAGAAAACTTCTCCTTCCTACCCTTGATTGTGAAGTAGATCTTGGCACTGTCTGCGTAGATGATGGCTTTTGTGGTGCTTAGGAAAGGTTGGCCCAAAATAATGCATGCCCTTACATCTCCTCCTATTTCCAAAACCACAAAATCTACGGGAACATATGATTGTCCCACTCGAACAATGGTGCCTTCAAGAACTCCCTTAGGATAACATAGTGACTGATCTACAAGCTGCAAACGCATGTTTGTGTACAACAAAGTATCTCCATTAATTTGATCATAAATTACCTTAGGCACGATGTTGACACTTGCTCCGAAGTCACAGACAGTTTCTTGAAAAATGTGAGGTCCAATGACGATGGGGATGGTAGGTCTCCCTGGATCACTCTTCTTTTCTGGCAAGGTATAATCTATCCACCTTCCCATCAATGGTTGTATACAGTAATATGCTACATTGTGAATATCACAAGATTTACAGTTTCTAGATCTTCCAGTTGCCTTGGAATCTTACCTTTGTCAGACGGAGGAACAACAGCTGCCAGCTAGGCTATTTGTCATTCTATCATTTTTTAAAGCTGTGATGGCTCTTAATGGTAGAAGCAAAGCTACCCATTCTATTATTTATGTTCTCTAGAATTTTACCATTGGTAGCTACCTTTCTAGATAATCCCTCCATAAGTTTAGATTGGCCAGCAATTAATTCTGTCAAGGGTGGTTGATTGAAATTATTAAAATTATTACCTTGATAGTTACCTTGGTAGTTTGGTCTCTGTTGCTGGTTCCATCCTTGATTTTGCTGAGGATGAAAGTAGTAGTTGTTGTTAACAAAGTTCACATCCTCTTGGGTTTCAGGACAGATGTTCCCTAAATGCTCAGTGTTTCCACACACTTTACATGTCATGCGAGAATCATAAATATGCATGACCTCTTGCTTCTCATTGGCTCGATCTTCAAGCTTCTTCATCAGCAAGTCCATCTTGGCAGATAGCATGTCTACCTCCTTGAGTTGATGCATACATCCACCTCTCTTGTGGATCTAAAGATATTCTTCATTCCAACCTTTGTTGGAGGCCATCTTCTCCACAAGAGCTATTGTAGCTAGTATGGTGAGTGACATGAATGCACCTCCAGCAGCAACATCCATAGTATCACGGGCACTGTTGGTCAACCCATGGTAGAAAGTCTGCATGAGTAGCCAATTCTCCATCCCATGATAAGGACATTCCATAATGTAATCTTGAAAGCGTTCCCATGTCTCAGGGATAGATTCATCATGTTATTGCTGAAAACTTGAGATTCTCCCATGCGAGCATTAGTCTTGCCAGTGGGAAAGAACTTTGCTAGAAAGGCAGTGGAACAGTTATCCCATGTAATATTTCTATCTTTGTTGGCATAGAACCATTGCTTTGCCTTCCCCAAGAGTGAGAATGGGAAGAGGCGAAGTAATATGGCATCTTGGGTAACTCCTTTGATGGTGAAAGTGCTACAGATCTCCAGAAAATATTGGTGATGTGCACTCGCATCTTCATGTGCCTTTCCACTAAACTGGCTTGCTTGCACCATGTTGATGAGGGCTGGCTTGAGATTGAATCCATTGTCTCCGACATTGACTGTCGGTCTAGTACGGATCTTGGCCGTAGTTGGAGCAGAGAATTCATGGAGAGTCCTGTTAGCCATGGCTTCTAATTTAGGTGTTAAGCTTCAGCTTATATGGTTGTGTTCCGACTTTAAAGATGGAACTTTCTTGAGTTTGGCTCTAGTCCTCTTGATTAATGCTTCTAGATCTTCAACGTAGTTTGTTAGAAGGTCAAAACTAGTCATACATTACCCTGCATAAGATACACAAGTAGGTCAATGGTTTTCCTCGATCACATCAATAAGTATAAGTTTATCAATACTTCCTTTACCTAGCTACCTTCCCCAGCAATGGCACCAACAATGCTTGTTGAAATTTCTTAGCATTGCTATTAAGAACAGTGTTTGAAATCTAGTCCCCAGCGATAGTGCCAGAAATCCTTGTTGGTATTTATTATCTTGTCACTTGTTTTAATAGCCCCCTATTATAAACCTATATCTCCTAACATTACTTTACTAGGTTGTCATCCCTAGTGATGATGCTAGAGATGCTTGTTGGTAATACATAGTGTTGGTGTTTTGAACAAACACCAGCTAGTAAATTTATGATTGTTGTGTGTTAGGCGCGGATGGTGCACTAAAGGACACGAGGTTTATATTGGTTCGGGTTGAACACCCCTATGTCTAGTCTGCTGCTGCTGCTCATGTTATTAGTACCAAAAATGGTACGTAGTAGGGGGTACAAACGGTTGAGAGAGGGACGAGTTCCAAGTCTCTGATGGAATGATTGAAAAGGTCAACGAGAGCTTGGTTGTAGCTCAGCCGTGTGTGGAGTATCATGTGTGTGTTCAACTTACCCATCTACATCCATCCCCTTGGTGGGGAGCCCTGCCCTCCCTTTTATAGACCAAGGGGGGAGCAGGGGTTACAGATGGGAGAAAGAGGAAAATGCCGAAGGTATAGAAGGTCCTCTAAGGGAGCCGGGTCTTCCGTTTTCCCTGTGCCTGCCCTGCTTAACACAGCAGGCCGTGTCAGAGGTGTCATGTTCGCTGATCCTCGTAGGCCATGCCCTGACCTTTTTTAGCAAGTGGGTGCATCCCATCCTACGCGTGGTAGACGGTGCGGCGTGCCAGAGAGCTGAGCTATGACCCCTCGGGAGTAATAGGGGAAGTGACAATACGCCCATCACTGTAGATGAGGTGATTCCTATCTTGGACTATAGTTGTTGTCGTATGTTTGTGTTAGTATCCATGCCTAAGGACTGAAGGCGGCGCCTACTACACTACGGGAGAAAAGTTGGCGCCTACAACACTATTCAGGCACTGTTACATCGGAGAGAGCCTAAAGTGCCTGTCCCATCATAAACTGACGGTACCTTCCTATAGGTGTGCAGGGCATGGTCCTCGGTACTGCATTTGACTCAAATGTCCTATCATACCCTGTGCTTATCATTATGAGGGAGCAGGGTGCGATCGTCGGGCGAGGCGGAGCCCGTCCTTGGATGCCGGGCGAGGCAGAGCCAGCCCTTAGGGGCCGGGTGTGGCGGAGCCTGCCCTCGGATGTTGGGCGAGGCGGAGCCAGCCCCTAACCATTGGGTGAGGTGGAGGCTAGTCCTTAGGGGTTGGGCGAGGCGGAGCCTATACTCGGGGGTCGGGCGAGGCAGAGCCAGCCCTTAGCCATCGAGTGAGGTGGAACCAACCTTCCATCGTCTAGGCAAGAAGAGTAGCAGTGCTCTTGTCTGACTGGAAGTGTCAATGTTCGATGGTTATTAGTCCTACCTCATTGGGTACCCCAGTATTAGGTCCCTGATAGTAGCCCCTGAGTCCTCGGGTGATTTGGATAGAATCACCTGGAGGGATGTTGATTTGTCAAAGGATGCACGTGAGCGCACTCGTCGGGTGTAGCCCCCAAGCCCACGGGTGATTCGGATTGAACCGCCTAGGGGTAATTTTGGATCCTTTGCGGATAAGGCTATGGGATTTGATTTTTGTCAACTAGAAAGTTTTAAGGGAACCCTGGTATCTCATTCACAGGGATTTCATCTAGGGTCCGCCTGAATGGGGTTCGATCGTGGAATGAGGCCCTACTGATGCTCGCGTACCTGCGTCTTAGTCGCTCATGGTCCTGTCCCTCTTTGGGATGACCATCGAGACTGTTGGGCCAACCCTTGGGCTTTTGGGCCTATACAGGCTAGAGGGGAAATCTTCTGACCTATGTCCCCTTTGTGGGAAAAGAGTCCGATCCGCTCAGGAAGATGAACCATTCGATGCAATTTTGGTGGGAAGGGATAGGGATCGCTGGCGCATATCCTGCGGCGTGACGCGGTGGTGTGTCGTGGCAGGCTCGGAGATCGAGACAGATGGTTGCCCTTCTCGCGTTCATTGCCCCTATAAAACCATGGGGTTCACCCCTAGGGTTCCGTACTTCGCCTTTTTGCCTTCGCATCAGTCAACCTCCGCCACCTATCGTCAGAGCCTCCCATACTCGCATCGCGGCCACCGCCTAGCTCGTACCCGCATCGCAGCCACTGTTGAACTCACGTCCACCGTCCTCCCAATCATTTCAATGGAGCTGTGGGGCAGATCCAGCATCACCCCTCAGCGCCTGGAGGGCCTTGTTCACCGTGGCCTCCTTCGCCCACTGACTGCCGCCGAGGAGTGGTGGCTACCTAGTGATGAGGATGAGCCATCGCCGCTCAAAGGGTATATCGTGTCCTTCGCTCACTTCCATGATTGGGGATTCGCCATACCTGCTCACCCGTTCCTTCGAGGGCTGTTGGATTACTACCTGGTGGAGTTGTAGCACCTTACCCCTAATGAGATTCAGCACATTGTGGCATTCGTTGCCCTGTGTGAGGGGTTCTTGGGGATCGATCCCCACTTCAACCTATGGCAGCATATCTTTGCCGTCAACCTTCTGAAGAGGCGGGTCGGGACATAGGAGCTGCCCGTGTCGATGGGATGCGCCGGCATTCACCTCCGCAACAATCAGGCAGATGCGTATCCATTAATGCGTCTATCCACCTCCAACAAGGGGTGGCATTCGCAATAGTTCTATGTCAAGGATGATGCTACCGCCCCCTTGCCCATCTTCTCTGGGTGCATCATCAAGGAGTCCTCAGGGTCATGGAGGTGGGGCGTCCCGACCAAGGAGAAGAAGAACATCGACGACCTTCTCGCTACCCTCGAGACTTTGAAGGATAGGTGCATGAAGGGTTCAGGGACCATCGGTGCCTACCATGTGAGGAGGGTGGCATCGCTGATGGTGCGCGTGCTTCCCCTACACCAAATGGTGCCCGGAGCACCGTCCGAAGGGACGGTGCTTGTCGATGAGGCGGTGCCTCCGTCTGAGGTGGTGCAATGCATTAAGGAGGCGATGGAGCCTTAGAAGGACACCACTAGCATCATCCTCGATTTCAAGTTCCCGGTGCTGGGGCATCCTCCAATGTGGCTAGAACCGGGGTTTATTGACTTTGTAAGTTTTCCTTCTCCGTACTCCTTTTTTACTTGAATTTCCAACCCCTTGAAGCTAACCCTAGGATGGCAGGGACCAGCCGGGGGGACTATTCTTCAAGGATAGCCTGGCTCTGTTGCAGAAGGATCGGACCCTAGCGAAAGCGAACCGTATCACGGCTGAGTGGGACAAAAAGTTGAGGGAGCTTAGGAAGAAGAAGCTGTTATGGAAGCAGCAAGCGCATGATCTAGGAGAAGAGATAGGCAGTGACGACGACGATGACAATGAGGTACCCACCGACATGGATTGGGACGTCCTGGCTAGGCGAGGATATGCTGATAGACGCCCACCGACCCATGTAGGGACCCTTGCCATTCGGAGGGAAGCGAGTCTGTGAGATCGGTGGAGGTGGGCCAAACCATCGGCCCATCCACGGGGCCGATGGGAGCCAGAGAATCTGCCACCCCACCCGGGGTGCTGCCGAAGGATCAGTGGATGGGAGGTGGATCGGCCACCACCCTTGAGGAATCGACAGAGAGGGGCAGCTCTGTCGCCGCACCCTCAGGAGATAAGGGAGGAGAGCCCCCCTGCCCAGGAGCAGGGAGCAGGCTCAAAGTGGTCCCGCCCAGATGAGTTAGGACAGGGGTCTAGGGGTTCATCCCTGAAACATTCCCGCTGCCCCAAGGCATCGGAGTAGGTCACTGATTCCCCTGTTTTCCCCCCTTTCTATTCTTCTCTTTCGACCTTATGCCTTTTTTCCTCTTGCAGATTCTTACGGCGAGGCCGCTCTCTAGGGCTGGCACCCAAGAAGAGCCTTGCCCTTCAAGTGAGATGGGCGACGCTGCCCAACGTCGCCCCCATTTTGGGCAGGAGCAGCGCTGGTGCTACGGCCTCATTGGCCGATCCGGCGGTGCTCGCGGTGGCGCTCACGGTGGCGCTCATGCCCTCGGTGGTCGCCGAGCAAGCGGCATCTTCCATGGTGGGCGCGACACCGCCAGTCGAGAGTTCGGTGTCATCGGTGGTGGTGGCCGTGACCGCTCCAAGCTAGGAGCAGCCAGACGCCGCCACGGTGGTGTCTGAAGGGGCAGCGCAATTCATGCCTTCGGTGGCCCAAGAGACAGCGCCCGACGTAGGGCGGATGGAGGAGGACGCGGCCGGATCGCCCCCCACCCTAATGAGCCAGGCACAGTCGGACGCAGCTGCTATGGCATCCAAGGGAGCGGCATAGTTCGTGCCACCGGAGGCCTAGGCGGAGGTGACCGCGACAAGCCCGGCGGGGCTGGATGTTGCATGGTGGCATCCGAGGGGGCGGCGCAATCTATGCCACCTGCGGCCTAGGCTGCGGCGCCCGAGGCAGGCCAGATGGAAGAGGACACGGCCAGACAGTATCCAAGCATCGTGGCAGTGGTGGAGAGGATCAGCAGGAGGTCACCCTCTGCCCTGTTGTCGGAGGGCAGCCGCTCCCCCATGCGGGGCGAGCTGCCGCTCTAGTGGATGGCCGTTGAGGACCCAACGTTAGCTCTTTTCTCGCTTGATGATGCTACCGAGAGCATGGAGCGGGAGAATCTTGACATCGGGTTCTCGGCTATGATGGATGCCTTGAGCTAGGCCAGTGGCGTCCTGCGCGAAATCCTCATTCCTACTAGCCGGGTATCCGCTTAATCTTCTCTCTCATTTTCTCTTTTCTTTGCATATTCTTGTGTTTTCGTATTTTTGATACCGGTCCTTTTTCAGTATATCATTGCTCGTAGTCGGAACAAATCTCGGTTCCTCCATGAGCAAAAAGCAAAAAGGGATCGCCTTACCGAGGAGGCCCGGCTACAAGGCGATGTGGGTGCGTAGCTTGTTACCGCCCAGCAGCGGGAGGTCGAGGCACGTCAGGACACAGAGGAGATCCATGAGATGTTTGAAGACCTGTCGATGAGGGTGAAGCTGGATGAGGAGGCGGCCGCCAGGATCCAAAAGGAGTGGGACGAGCTGCTCTAGAAGGATGCTGAGTGATAAGAACCCGCTAGGGTTTGTTTCCGATCTTTCGATGAGAGGTGTGGGATAACTCGATTGATGGGTGGAGACAACGTTCACTGACCCGACTACAGCCTTCCAAGCTACGCCTTAGCAACCGATACACCACCTCCAATGGCTGCCGCGATCTTGTGGAGCGCGTCACCCGACCACTAGGGCACTCGTCCTGCAAGCAATTGAAGAACTAGCAAGAACAAGTATAGCAAGTACTAAATTACTAGATGTAGATGAAAGTTTCAAACTCAATCTCAATTAAGGTGGGGTTCCGAAGACAAGAAGACAAGCGGCTGATCCAGCACGCGCGCTTACAAGCAAGTAGCGAGAGCTAAACTTGATCTAAACAAAACCCAATCTGTTTGTGGTGGCTCTAATCCTTATTAATACCTAGGGGAATGACTAGGGGGTGTTGGGGTCATTCTCCAACCCTAGGACGCGTCCCTAATGGACCCAACTTGATACATGGACCATCGGCCCAAAATAGGGTTATGCAGCACCAAAGGCAGAAAAGGTCCCGGTGTTGAAATGATGACTGCAGAAGTGTCGGATAAGATATAGCCATGAGTCCAGATCCGTTGGAAAATAGACTTGATAAGCTTTCCAAAAAGTGCTAGAACGTCTCAATCAGAGTCCGTATGAAGTCGTGGTGACCGTCGTAATTTGGGACTATTTTGCAGTCCGAATTCAACTTCCAAAACGTATTGGACTTGGACTCTTTCTATCCTTGGAACCAAAGTGACGTGGTGGCCTAGCGGAGGATGTTAGGAATACTTGGATTTGGTCCCCAATCAACTTCATTAACCTTCCATGCTTTCCATATGCAATCAAACCTTCCCTTGATCCATGTAAGTAATTCTGAAAATGAGAATGAACACACATCATGGTGCAGCATCAATTCATCAAATGCATCAATGATAAGCCTCATATAGAATGGTTGCACCTTTGGTATAGAAGTGGTTGGCATGGTCATATTTGAGCCAATGATGTCCTCATCATTCTCCCCTTCTTGACAGCAAACCGTCCTCAGGTTTGACCTTTGTTGGAGTATGTGTTGTAGGTAAAAGTGAACCGTGCTCCCCTTCTTGATATTTATCCTATTGCATATGGGAAAAACTAGGAAAACTTTGCAAGACATCATTAGTGTTAGTGCAGCCCTCAATTTGATCATGGTATTGTGGCCCAAAAGGATATTTTAGATTAGAGCAAATATAAACTTTATGCACCAAATATTCTCCTTTGCTATCATATTTGCCAATTGCATGAAGCGAACAATGATTATAACTCGGCAAACTAGAATCAAATTTAAGTTTCTCTTTTAGACAATTTAGATTACACAGAATATCAAATTCAATATAACCCAAAGTATTTAAAGAGGATAGCAAATTCAGTTCATCTTGTGCACATGTAATAGGATGAAAAAGCTTATCTTCAGCACATTTGTATAGTTCCAAACCAAAAGTATCACACTTATTCGCTACTTGTGGCATAGGAGTAAAAGAATCATCAGCACACAACTCCTCTTTATCACAAGGAACAACTAGTAATTCATTTTGTGATAAAAGAAAATCAGTAGTGGGTTCCACTATTTGTTGCTCTTCATTAGCATGCAGAGTGGACAAATTTTGGACATTATGGGTCACATCATTCTGGCAAGTATTCATAGATAATAGAATCTCTTTTTCAGCATTGAGAGCCAGACAAAACAATTGACCAATATGGCAATATGATTTGCTAATTAACAAGGTTCGAATTTCAGAATTGAGCCCTCTCATGAATATACTCATAACATCTTCCATGCATTCATCCAATCCACCAAACATGATACAAATCTTAAAATTATGGTAGTATTGTTTCACAGTCTTACTACCCTGCTTCAACTTGTCTAATTTTGTAAGCAAATAATCAACATAATATGTAGGAACGAATGCATCTCTAAAAAGAAATTTGAAGTCTTTCCAAGATTCTAGAACTTTGTTGTGCCTACAAATGTGTTTCCATTCTAGCAAAGCATATTCAATCAAAATATTAGAGGCAATACAAATCTTTTGTTTCTCGGACAGGTCATGCTCATCAAATTCATTGTCTACTTTTAACTCCCAATCAATGTAAGCTTGAGGATCAAACTTACCATCATATAACGGCAAGTGTTGAATGACATCCTGAATATGAGGATCTAGTTTCAACAGCTCAAAAATCTCCATATCACCTGCCATGATTAGTAGAAAACAAGAAACACAAAAATAATATGTATCCTCCTATCAACTACTAGGATGTGTCGGATGTAATTCTCTCAAACTCAACTTGTTAAAACAAGCCCTTACAAGTTCTTACCAAGCCAAACAGGAGGTGACAGCAACCAACAAGTCTACAATAGTGGAGTGAAGTGTATCGATGCCGCAACAACAACACCTGTCAAGCTGTAGTCGAAATATGTGGAGCTATAGGTGGGCTGAAGCAAGGAAGTACTAGCACCACGTTAGTCATAGAAGCAAGCTGAATAATCGTTCAATGGTGGTACTGTGCTGGTCCTAGCCTAGACCGTGCTAAAGACGCGAAGCCTAGGCACAAAGGAGGTCACAACAGACCACCGGAAACAATGGAGAAGCACAACAAACAACCCCCCTTTTTCTGTTTTTTTTTCTTCTTCTTCTTCTTTCTTTTTTTTCTTTTTTTTCTTTTTTTCTTTTTTTCCTAGGGATCCTCAAAACTGATTATATAAACAAAAAGACTTCACAGGAGTCACACACCACTACAAACTTTTTTTTCGAAGGACAGGGGTATTCTCTCTCTCTCTCTAGAGAAAAAAAAACGAGCCAAAACATATATGCAGGATGTGGAGTGTTTGAGTATAAGTAGGACTACTACTGCATAAAGATGTACTCAGATTCGGACTCACAATAGCAGCCAGGTAGCTGTCAATTCCTGACTAAAAACCGATTCCAACTCGAACTCAACACCACGTGGGATTCGGTCTCCAACTCAGATTCCTACTTCAGTCTTAAACACAAGGACGTATTCGGATTCAGCCAACAGAAGGTTTATATGTTAGCACACGGCTGTGACTAGAACGTTACAAGAACTCGAAAACTCTAAAGGACAAAAACTAAGACCTAGCAACTCAACACAACCAATGTAGCCGACTGACTCAACAAGCCCTAACTAAGCAGTGCTAGCAAAGGCTCAAAGGGTTTATAGGATCGCGAAAAAACTAATCTACTATATATATTTTTTGGCTTTTCTGGACTATAGGAAAAATTAGAACAACAAAGGATTGGAAGGCTCTCACCGATAAACCTTGCTTCAGTCGGGCCATGAACGTCGTCTCCACCCATCAATCGAGTTATCCCACACCTCTCATCGAAAGATCGGAAACAAACCCTAGCGGGTTCTTATCACTGAGGTCAGTCAGTGGGCCTTCGATGTCTTGGCTGAGCTGGAGATGAAGCGGGATCTCTAGCAAAAGGCTGGGGAAAGGTCTGCGGCCCTACAGCAGAGGGCGAACCAAGATGTCGAGGTGATCTCTTGGCTATGCGGGGAGCAGGACGAGCTACGCCGGACCGAAGAAAGACTTCATTTGGAGCGCAACACTGGCCCATGAGGAGCGCAACCGGGCCATCTGAGAGTGCTAGCAAGGTGCGTCAGGAGGCCGTGGCCCTCTGGGTGGATCTTGGAGATGTGGTAGTCCGAAGGCTGGAGGCCGAGGAAGTTTCTACCGGGCTGGCCACGGAACTCGTCGAGGTGCGGGGGATCCTTCGAGCCAAAAGCAATCAGCATGATCTTCTGCGTGCTGCCGTCGTGGTGGTCTGCGATGACCTGCAGGTGGTGCAAGAAGAGGGGATCGGCTTCCTCCCGATTTGTGCCACTGGTATCATGGCATGGGTGGGCTAGCTTGAGGAGGATGCCTTTCACGCCGGGATCACCCAAGCCTTCACTATTGCCCGTTCTCATTATGATCGGGAGATCAACTTGGAGGTAATGAGCCAAGGCTTCGCGCCTGCCTATGAAGACCTCGAGCTAGATGAGATTGAGAGGGTGGTGAATCCCCTTGTGCGGAACCTAGCGAATAGGCTAAAAGAAATGGTTCTCCCTCCGTGGAAGTAGTTAGTTGAATAAGTTTGCTAAACATTTATCCATAATATGTGAACAAGTGTCGGTACTTCTAAAAACGGATTCATGACTTTGTTTCGCAATTTCGTTTTGTTTATTTGATCTTACCTTCTTCCTTGTAGGGGAAATTTTGATTGTGTTGGTGAGAAAAATTACCGTAGCCGTCTAGGCATGGGCTTTTTGCAGTCTTACCTATCTGTTCCCCCAAACCTTGTCGCCGGTCTTGATGCAAGGAGAAGGTCTGATGTAATGACTGTTTCAAAAAAAGAAAGGAGGTACTCATACCTTTATCAGCCCCCGAGTGAGGTCTGACCCCTTGCGGTCGTTGGGGTCAGATGTTACTAGAGACCGGAGCAAGGGTAGCGAACTTACGTTTGTATTCATGCGTACCCCTTACTTAGGACTTTGGCAATCGCTGCATGACCGTGCATTTGGCCTTATCGCTGGTCTAGCATTCCCCGAGCCCCTACACATGGTGGGGATTTGGTCAAGGGCCGGCTCATTTCACGACTATCGCCCCATCAGTGGTTTTTTCGCTACTGGAGGGGTTGAGGCGACGTCATTTGGCTCGATGGCTCGAGTGACGTGCTTTATGCTAACAGGGATGTTCGAAATGGAATCTGATCCCATTTGCTGTGCGACAGGGGTTGGCAAAAGCCCTCAGGTGGCGTTCTGTTGCTCTTTGGCCTGCCTTCCAACGGATTCTCCCTCAATGGGGATTCTATGGGCTCGGCTAGAGGCTGGATTGAACTATAAGGTTGAGATGACCCTACCTACCTTAATGCGGGCTGGGCAAAGGCCACTAGGGCTCATATGCATTTTTTCCCCTGGCTCTTATTCGACACGAGGCGGCCCCAGACCTTTCGTGGGTCAGCCTTCGAATCTCAGTCTCTCAATCTTGGATCAAGCGGCTCGATCCCCTAAGCCCTTTAGGGTCTGATAGGGGTCGACTGTGTTTCACGCGTTATCCCATCCTTAGTTTCCGCAACCAGAGGGGCTGAGTTGATGATACTTGCCTCGATGGCTCAAGTGTCGCGCTCAATGAGCTCGCTAACGGGTATGTTCATGTGAAATCTGGGTCCATCATTCGCTGACGAGGTCGGTAGAGACCTCATGTGGCATTTCACTACTTCTTAACCCGCCTCCCGGCAGATGCCCTAGCCGTTCGATAGGCTTAGGTGGCCCGTTGGCCTCTCCTCGATGGAGATTCTATGGGCTTGGCTCGGGGTTAGAATCGAATGAGAAAGGTCAAGATGTCCCTGTTCGCTTCTGAGCGGGGTTGGGCAAGGCCGCTGGGGCTCATCTCTGTTTTTTCTCCCCTAGCTCTGTTTGACATGAGGCGGCCTCAAGCCCTTTGTGGGCTAGCCTTCGAACCTCACTCGATCGCCACTCATATTGAATGAGGCTGCTGCTGCTTCGTGACGTGACACGAAGCGTTGGGATGCAGGGATTTGCATATGCATAGTTTGGATGTATGGATTTAGCGTATAATTTAATTGAAACGAAAGCAGAGGGTCGATAACGTTACCCTGGTGGTGTGAGTGACGAGAAGCTTTTACCAATTTTGTCTGTGTGGGGTTCGAGTCCGACATCTGCAACGAGGTCGGTGTAACCTACATAAACACTGCTATTTTTCATTTCTGTCTCTCGGTGGCGATCCGAGTCATTCGATTGATTTTTAGGCGACCTTGACAATTTCTCCTCAAAGGAGATTCTGTAGGAGCCCCCCCCCAAACCCCTCTCGGGAAGGCGGGAGCCAAAGCTTGTGGTGTGGGGAACTATGAATTCGATTATGCTGGTGAACAAAAACACCATAGCCGTCGAGGCATAGGGTCTAGCGGTTCATCCAGTTGTATTCAAAGTTTTATACCCACACGCCATGCTTCTGGTTTTAAACGTAAGGAGGGGTCGAGCGAGGAGGATGTCTAACTAGGTAGACACTCTCGGTAGCCCCCGAGCGATGTCCGTGCCTCTACCATTGCTAGGGTCGGAAACTCGATAATGAAATTAATGCGCAAAGCAAGGAAATAGAGGTGCTTATCTTTCTGCATTCGTTTATTCATCATTTCGCCTGGGCTGTTGGATTGACCCAGGAGGCCCGATGGGACCTCCCCCATCGGGTCATTCCATGGTCCTGCCTAGGGAAGCGGGGAGTCATCTATAGGCGAGTGTGCCCTAGTTCTTGCGCCCAGTGTGCATTAGTGGCGGGCCACTCCCAGGCAACGTCTTGTCGGTCAGAGCGCGTCCTATCGGTCCAGGCGCGTCCCCTTCGATTCCCATCAGCATTGATCTCCCACCTGTAATGAATAGGGGAAGGCAGAGAGTTTTTTGTCCCAACCTTTTGCCTTTCCCTAGTTGCTACGCCTCTTCCTTAAATAGGGATGGGGAGAGGAGTTCTCGCCCCACTCTTTCACCTGCTTCAGAGCCGCTACCTCTTTCCTTCCTTTCCACCGAATGAGTTCGTGCGTCGTGGTGGGTCCTAAGTGAGAGAGGGTAATGCTAGGGAGAGAAAAGCTCATAGATCCACTAGTGAATCCAGAGCGCGATGTCGAGCTAGGGGGTCATTCAACTGTAGCTGAGATGGTGCAGGCTGCCTTTGCTGAGAAGGGGCTACTAGTTGCTGAAGGAGGAGGAGCACTGGAGGGTGCCAAGCATCGTCGGCCTTGCCATCATTTGTTGTGGCCTTTCCCCGGTGGGAGACGCCCCCTACCTAGACGCCGTTGTCAGGGTTGCGGCTGATGATGATGGCGTAGTCCCTGGATGCCCTGGTAGGGGCACCAGTTGTCAGGGTCACAGCTAATGACGATGGTGTAGTCCCCTGGATGCCCTGGCAGGGGCGCCGTTGTTAGGGTCATGGCTGATGATGATGGCGTAGTCCCTGGACGCCTCAGGGAGGGCACCATAGTCACCTGATGTGGTGCTCGACATTTGTAGAGGACGGATGCCACGTCGCTAATGGAGAGTGTGGCGTGGCGACCGTAGTAGTACTCATAGAAGGGCTGGTCAGAAACTTACCATCGATGGTTTTCAACTTGTAGGTGCTAGGGCGGAGTTCTTCTGTGATGACGTATGACCCCTCCTAGGGTGGGGAGAGCTTGTGGCAATCTTTGTTGCTCTGTACAAGGTCCCCAACATTGAAGGCCCAGTTCCGCACCCATCGACCGAGGTACCATCGCAACACCTATTGGTACTTGGCTAAACGGAGGAGGGTGATGTCGTGAAGCTTGGTCTAGTTGGTCCATGGCGTCTTTGTGGGATGCCTTGGCTCCCAACTCGTCATATGCTCTGATCCTTGGTGCTCCATAGTCGAGGTCCGTCGAGAGGACAGCCTCAGAACCATAGACCATGAAGAAAGGTGTGTAGCCGGTGGCCTGGCTAGGAGTTGTCCTCAGGCTCTAGAGTACCGCAGGGAGCTCGGTGACCCAACGTGCGCTGAACTTGTTTAACCGGTTGAAGATCCTAGGTTTGAGGCCCTGTAGGAGCATGCCATTTGTGCACTTGACCTATCCGTTAGTTTGGGGATACGCGATGGTGGCCCAATTGACTTGGATGTGTTGTTCATCGTAGAATCGAATGAATTTCTTTCCAGTGAACTACGTGTCAGTTATCTGTGATGGTGGAGTTTGGTACTCCAAAGCGATGGATGATGTCGAGGAAGAATAGCACCGCTTTCTTGGACTTGATCGCAGAGATGGGTCGAGCTTCGATCCATTTTGTGAACTTATCTATAGTGACAAGCAAGTGGGTGTAGCCCCCGGGCACCTTTTTGAGAGGCCCAACCAGATCAAGCCCCCTAGACCGTGAAGGGCCATGTGATGGGGATCATCTAGAGTGCCTGGGCTAGGAGGTGAGTTTGCCGAGCATAGTACTGGCACCCTTCGTAGGTGCGTGCAATTTGCTCAGGTGTCAGCTACTACAGTGGGCCAGTAGAAGCCCTGTCGGAATGCATTCCCAACTAAGGTTCTAGGCACAACATGGTGACCGCAGGCCCCACCGTGGATATTGCTCAATAGAAACTTCCCCTATTCGACAGGAATACAGAGCTGTAGGATCCCAGTGTGGCTCCTCTTGTAGAGTTCACCATCTACAAGAACAAAGGATTTGGCGCATCGTGCGAGCCATCGGGCCTCCGTCTTGTCTGTCGGCAGCGCATCGTGGAGGAAGTAGTCGAGGTAGAGTGTTCTCCAGTCGCCTAGAGGGTCGAGCTCCATCGCTGGATCTTCTTCAAGCTCCATGACACTAGGGCTGGGTGGAGCAGTCGGTTGGTCAGCCCCCAGGGCTAGATCAGATGGGCCATCGTTGGTTTGTTCTGACCCTTCGTAGTGCACCGAGGGTTTATGTTGGTCGCTGGCGAAGATGCCCATTGGCACTGGCTCTTGATCGGATGCTGCCTTCACAAGTGCGTCGGCCGCCTCATTGAGGTGCCTTGGGATGTGATTGAGTTCGAGGCCGTCGAACTTGTCCTCTAGTCATTGGACTTCTTGGCAGTACGCAGCCATCTTGGTGTCGTGGTAGCTTGACTCCTTCATGACTTGGTTAACGACCTAGCTGAGAGTCACCCCAAATGTTGAGGCATCAGATGCCCAACTCGATGGCAATGCATAGGCCATTGATGAGTGCTTTGTATTCAGCCACATTATTTGATGTGGGGAAATGGAGCCAAACCATGTACCTCATGCAGACCCCGAGGGGTGATACGAAGACTAGCCCTATGCCGGTGCCCATCCTCATTAGCAATCCATCGAAGTACATCATCCAGTACTCTTGATCGATGATCGCCGGTGGTGTCTGGACCTCGGTCCACTCCGCGATGAAGTCAGCCACCACCTGGGACTTGATCGCCATTCGGGGAGCATACATGATGCCTTGATCCATTAGCTCGAGTGCCCACTTTGCGGTTCTTCCTATGGTGTCCTGGCTACGGATGACCTCATCGAGGGGGAACGACTGTCACTACTGTCATAGGGTGTGACTCAAAGTAATGGTGTAGCTTCCTCTTGGTGATGAGGATGGCGTATAGGAGCTTCTGGATTTGGGAGTAGCGGGTTTTGGAGTCGAACAGTACCTCACTGATGAAGTACACAGGGCGCTGCACCTTGAGGGCATGCCCCTCTTCTTCCTGCTCTACTACCAGGGTGGCGCTGACCACTTGTGTGGTGGCCGCTATGTATAGTTGGAGGGATTCTCCATCGCTTGGAGGAACTAGGACCTAGGGGTTTTGTCAGAAGTAGTTTGACCATGTCAAGCATTTCTTGGGCCTCGGCTATCCATTCGAAGCGATCGACTTTCTTCAAGAGTCGATAAAGGGGGAGTCCTCATTCGCTGAGGCGCGAGATGAATCGGCTGAGGGCGGTGAGGCACCCTACGACCCAGTTGAACCCCCTTTATGTTCTGGATCAGGCCCATCCTTGTGATGGCTAAGATTTTCTCTGGGTTGGCTTCGATGCCACGCTCAGAGATGATGAAGCCAAGCAGCATGCCCCTCGGGACCCCGAAAACACACTTCTCGGGATTGAGTTTGATGCAATTTGCCCGAAGCTTTGCAAAGGTTTGCTCAAGATCGGCGACAAGGTGGCTAGCCCGTTTGGACTTAACTATGATGTCATCGACGTAGGCCTCAATGGTCCACCCGATGAGGTCCCCAAAGCAGTTGAGCATACAGCGCTAGTAAGTGGCCCTAGCATTTTTCAGACCGAACGGCATTGAGATATAGCAGAATGATCCGATGGGGGTGATAAAAGATGTCATGAGCTGGTCGGACTCTCTCATCGTGATTTGTTGGTAGCTGGAGTAAGCATCAAGGAAGCAGAAGGTTTTGCACCATGAGGTAGAGTCGACTATTTGGTCTATGCGTGGCAAAGGAAACAGGGTCCTTTGGGCACGCCTTGTTGAGGCCCGTATAGTCCACACACATCCTCCATTTCTTGTTCTTCTTTCATACAAGGATGGGATTGGCTAACCACTCTAGGTGGTGTACTTCCCTGATAAATCCGGCAGCCGACGGTTTCGCTATCTCCTCACCAATGGCCCTGTGCTTTTTCTCATCGAAGCGGCGCAGGCGTTGCTTCACTGGCTTGGAGCCTAGATGGATTTTTAGGGTATGCTCAGGCGACCTCCCTCAGAATGCCTAGCATATCTGAGGGTTTCAACATAAAGATGTCTTTGTTGTCATGGAGGAAGTCGATGAGCGTGCTTTTCTATTCGGAGGAGAGCATGGTACCAATGCATACCATTTTACCCTCAGAGCTGCTAGGATCTATGAGGACCTCCTTGGAGCCCTCAGTCGATTCGAACGACCCAGTTGACCTCTTTGCAGTCGGGTGCTCCTTCGGCGACCTACTCCTTGAGGGCGGCGAGCTCCTCGGAGGCGACGATTGCCGTGGCATGGCCATAGCACTCAACCTCACACTCGTAGGTGTGCTGGAAGGAGGCACCGACGGTGATGACCCCATGGGGGCCTAGCATCTTCAGCTTGAGGTACATGTAGTTGGGGATGGCCATAAACTTCGCATAGCATGGACGTCCTAGGATGGCGTGGAAGGTTTCGAGGAACCCCACTACCTCGAAGGTGAGGGTCTTAGTCCTATAATTGAACTGATCTCCAAAGGTAACGGATAGATCGATCTGTCCGAGTGGCATGGTCTGCTTCCTGGGGACGATGCTGTGGAAAGGCGCTCGGATTGGGTGGAGGTGCGTTCGGTCGACGCCCATTACGTAGAGCATCTTTGCGTACATGATGTTGAGGCCACTGCCTCTGTCCATCAAAACTTTGGTGAGGCACTTTGGGCCGATGATCGGGACGATAACAAGTAGATACCTTCCTGGGTGTGGGACGGTGTCCGGATGGTCGGTCCGATCGAAGGTTATGGCAGACTCTAACCACCGGAGAAAAAGAGGTGTGGCAGGCTGGGCCATGTAGACTTGGTGGCGTGTGACCTTCTGATGACGTTTAGAGTCATAGGCCATTGATCCTCTGAAGATCATGAGGCAGCCGTCTGGCGTTGGAAAGCCATCATCCTTCTCCTTAGCGTCGTCCATAGCAGGGGCAGGTTCCTTCCCCTGTTCCCCTTTGTTGGAGCCTCCGGACAAGAACATCCGCATGAGGCTATAGTCCTTGAGTGGATGCTTTACGGGGAAGGCGTGGCTCGGGCATGGCCCCTCGAGCATTTTCTTGAAGTGGTTCGGAGCGCCCTCCATGGGCTTTCGACGACCCTTGCGGTCAGCAGCAGCCATGAGTGGGTCCTCATGCCACTGCTTCTTGTTTTTCCTTTTGGCGAAATGATTCGAGGTGACTTCGCTGGCACCCTCGTCTCGCCTTGCCTTGCCGTTGAGGCAATCGAAGATCACTCCAACCGCCTATTCTCCTGAGGCATGGCTGGTGGCGATGTCTAGGAGCTCCTTAGTGGTCCATGGGCCCTTGCATCCTAGCTTATGAACAAGGACTCACAGGTCGTTCTAGACAGGAAGGCTCCTATCACGTCGGTGTCGGTGACTTTGGGAAGCTCGTTGCACTACCGGGAGAAGCATAAGATGTACCCACAAAGGGTCTCACCGACCTTCTGGTGATAGTTCTTAAGGTCCCATGGGTTCCTAGGGCATTTGTACGTGCCTTGGAAGTTTCCCATGAAGATCTCCTTCAGATCCACCCAACTTTGGATTGTGTTAGACGACAGGTGTTCCAACCATGCCCAAGCCGAATCGGCCAAGAACAGTGGAAGGTTGCGGATAATGAAGTCATCATTATCCGCACCACCTGCTTGATAGGCAAGCCAATAGTCTTCAAGCCAAAGCCTGGGGTTTGTCTCCCCAGAGTACTTAGGGATATTAGTAGGTGGTTGATACCTTGGTGGGGACACAACTGTTGAGGATGTGCCAGTTGAAGGCCTGAGGCCCTGGGAGGCTAGGACTCGGGCTCCGGTCCTCACCGCTGTTGTAGTGTCTGCCGTGTTGAGGATGATAGCCGCGGTGGGCTCCTTCCCTTGGGTCACTGTAGGCATGTGTATGGGCGTCGAGGGTGCTACGTGCGTCGTGGTTGTGGCTGAGACATTGATGCACTAGGATTGTAGCGCACTGCCTGTCGCCTTGCGGCACTTGGTGGATGGGTGCGTCCCTAGCAGGGCGTACCAAGGGCGTACATTGGCTGGTGTTGGGCTCATGTCACCGAGACAATGAGCTCTCCGCCTGCTGTGCTGCTGCATGCCCAAGTAGCGTGCGGATTTTGCTGATGGGCCCGGCGATCCTCGGGTGTTGCAGCCTCTGGAAGGCCATGGAGCAAGGCCATTGTGGCGGTGATGTTCTGGCTTGCCTAAGCAAAGTGGGGAAGGGTTTCATCATCGACGATGATCCTTCAGTTTCCTTCACAGGCCACGATGCAGTGCGTACCCTCCATCTCTGTGGCGCCTGATCTCCTCGTCGATCTTCTCGTACTCTCGAACAAGCTATTGTACGGCTTTGTCTATTTCCCGCTTTTGGGCTCTCAGCTGCTCCACCCCAATGTGAGGTGGGGCGGCTGTCCCCCTCTCGGTTGTGCCACCACTGGTTGCCTCCTGGGGTAGTCTCCTCCATGGCGATGCTTTCGACATGTCCCTCAGGAGGTTTCCACCATGAAACATTCCTAGGAGGGATGGTGGCTCCCCTGCCGGAGTCAGAGCTAGAGTCTGACCCCAGCCCCTCCGTGAGGAGGCCATGGAGGGATTCCAGTAGCGCTTTCGATCATCCCTATGAACTCAGTTGTTCGAGGGGGACAAGATCATGCATTGTGCCACAAGGTGGCTAACGGTCGCCGTGGTGTTGCGGAGACCGAACGGAAACACGATCGGGGCACTCCATGCGGAGTGTTCTAGAGAGGGGGTGAGGCGGCATGGGTCCTCCCTAGACGGCTGTGGTCCAAGGGAGAAGTTGGGCTAGCACTCAAGCCTCCCATCGTTGAAGTTGACGAAGGGGAGAGACTGGACAGGTCACCGAAACGCACGTGTGCACCCATGGACAGGCCAGTGCCAACTCTCCTCCCAGTGTGATAATGAAGTCCAGGTCACCGAAACGCACGTGTGCACCCAGAACCTAGCTGATTGCGTGGTTAGCTATCCATGGCCTGATTTGGAATGCACAAAGGCCCCTACCTAGCACGCCAACTGTCGGTGTTTCGAACAAACACTGGCTAGTAAATTTATGATCGTTGCACGTTAGGCCCAGATGGTGCACTAAAGGACATGAGGTTTATACTAGTTCAGGCTAAACATCCCTACGTCCAATCTACTGCTGCTGCTTGTGTTATTAGTACCGAAAATGGTTCGTAGTAGGGGGTACAAATGGTCAAGAGAGGGACGAGTCCCAACTCTCTAATGGAATGATCGAAAAGGTCGCTGAGAGCTTGGTTGCTGCTCAACCGTGTGTGGAGTATCGTGTGTGTGTTGAACTTATCCATCTACAGTCCATCCCCTTAGTGGGGAGCCCTTCCCTCCCTTTTATAGACCAAGGGGGGAGCAGGGGTTACAGATAGGAGAAAGAGGAAAATGCCAAAGGTATAGAAGGTTCTCTAAGGGAGTCCGGGTCTTCCTTTTTCCCTGTGCCTACCCTAGCTTAACACTGGCAAGCCGTGTCAGAGGTGGCATGTTCGCTAATCCTCATAGGCCATGCCCTGGCCTTTTTTAGCAAGTGGGTGCATCCCATCCTATGCGCGGCGGATGGTGCGGACGTGCTAGAGAGCCGAGCTGTGACCCCTCGGGGAGTAATATGGGAAGTGACAATATGCCCGTCACTGTAGATGAGGTGATTCCTATCTTGGACCATAGTGGCTGTCAGTATGCCTGTGTTAGTATCCACGCTCGAGGACTGAAGGCAAGCGCCTACTACACTGTCGGACAAAAGTCGGTGCCTACAACACTACTCACGCATGGTACCTTAGAGTGAGCGCTATATGAACTTATGCATGAACATGATGATAATCTAATTATACTAAGCATATAATCAAAGTAGACGATGAACATTATAAGGAAGAACATGACTAAGATGAATACTAATATTGTCATAACAATTGTATCTAGCATATAAAAATAATGGAGGTACAAAAGAGAGAGGGTACAAAGATTATACCAAACCACGCTCTTGACTCAATCGGGAATCCAAGGGAAGCCTACTTGCCTCCCTCTAGACCTAGCCTAACTAGCTATGCCCTAGAATATGGTGGAGCTCTAAGGATAATTAAGGTTTCTGTCTTCTCAAATGACTTATGATTATGCCTAGGGGTGGCAGTGGCTGGTATATATAGCCCAAAGCATCCAACATGAGCCCTTGGATCAAACCAACTTAAAGAATGACATAGATCCAACCTAGGAGGCGGTGGAGAACCGACATTCGAAGGAGGGCTGATAGGTGGGCCTAGGCGGCTGGGTAGCTTACATGTGGGGCCAGCCAGCCCCACATGGCAGCCTCTGCCCCTCTGCCTTGGCGTGGAGTCCTCTCGAGTCTTCTGGTATCCTGTTTCTCTATGGATAAGCATGATTAAATCTAACATGTAGATCCACCTTGACGGTTTTCTGGATAAACCTTGCAGAAAATATAGATTTACCAAAACTCATGGAATTTATTAGTTTAAACCCATAAACCTTCATTGGTAACTATATTTATGCCCTTATACATGTTATATTGACAGGTTTATAATGGTTGTTAACTACCATCAACACCTGCTAACTAATCGGTGCCTTGAGACACCCTAGGGTTATAACCCCGATAGTAACCCCCCGAGCATTTTTGCGGTCATGAAGTGATCGTGAATGCGCTGTATTGCGTGCATATTGAATGCGGGTTCATAGTTCGCAGCTTGTTCGAGCTTCGTCGCTTGACCCCTTGCGGACTGGTGCATTCAATGCTATTGGTGGCCAGTTGTGCTCTGCCCCATCAGGATGCCCTGATGATGTAGTACGTGCCCGCTAAGCCCTGCCATGTCAGTATGTTGCATATCAGGGTTCATGACCCTGGGGGGATTGAGTGGTCTCATCGATGCTGTACTGACCCTTGCCTTTGGGAGTCCTCGACCTCACGCGGGCATCTAACATTGGCTGTGACCTCCTATGGTTCGCCATGTGGCATGGGGGTCTCAAGCTACTCAGCTCGCCCTTGATCTTATAAATAGGGATCTTCCTACTATTTGAACTACCTCTCACTATGTCTACATATTGCTTGTAGCCCTTTTGTGAGGCTGAGTTTGAGTAAGGAGAAGAGGGAGAATTTTAAAAAGAACCATGACCCTCATAGGATGCGTTGCCATCTGGTTGAGGATTGAGAACCTAGGGCTTAGGGAGGAGTTAGTCGAGGCTGGACCTTGACCTAATTGTAGGGATTGTAGGTGTCTGCCTCCTTTTTCCCTGATGCCCCATTTGATCCAAGGGGTCATGATGCCTTGTTATGGGCAAGTTTGGTTTCGCCCCACGCGGGGAGAGGCATGTCCACCGTAACCATGTGGTTAGAGCGGTGCGCCTCATCGAGGTTGATGGGTAATTCAAGTAGGACTCGACATTGTCCCCAATCGACATGGAGTTTGGCTGTGCCTCGTCGAGAGACGTCCCATAAATCGTTGACCATCAACTATCAGTCCTCGACCGCCGCCATAGTGGTCACAGGGCAAGATGCCTCCCCCTACAGGGGTTCAACCTGAGCGACTTTGAAACGGATGACTCGAATATAGAGAGAGACGATTGCGTCGTTCCACACCACCGATTAGAGCCATAGGGGCCCATCTCACCCTGCCCCTTCCCTTTGTGGGCTCGAGCCCTTCTATGGACCATGCCCAAGAGTGGGTTTCCTAAGCACAATGCTGGGTCAGTGGACACGGTTGGCTTGCCTTACACATGGGCCTAGGGGCTTTTGGGCCTCTCTGGTTGTGGCGTGACTTATAGGCATCCACTCACGTGTGATCACATAATGCACCTTACGGTCAAGATGACCGAGGATCATTCTGCACTGTGAATCCTAGGGGCGGTCGACCTCCTCGAATTCTCTATGACTTAATGGCGTTCCTACGTGTTATGGCATGTCGACTCATTTCCTGAGGGCTAGTGGGACTTGTACTCGGGCGGATTCCGTGTGGACGTGGTTCGCTTCCCCAATTGCCGCCACATAAATAGCTCTGTCTATCCGAGCCCGTCCCTTACCTCATTCTCGCCTTCTATTGCCGTTCCTGCAATTTGCTGGAGAAAAAGAAGGAAAAGGGTCAAATTCATAAGGGTTACCTCTGGATCGTGCGTGTCGTTGCCGCTGCCATCTGCTTTGTTGATCTTTCCTAGAGGGGTCTAGCCTTAGGTCTTAGACCTAGGACGCTGGGAGGAGTTAGGTCATGGCTTGGCCTTGACCTCTTGTGGGGTTGTGGGGACCCGACACCATTTTCTCCTTAGCATCCTTACCGACTTGGAGAGGTCATGTTGCCCTATTACAGGTGGGTATGGTTTCATCCCACATGGGGAGAGGCATGTCCATCATAACCACAAGGTTGGAGAGGTGTGCCTCGGTAGGGTCAATGGGTAATTCGAGTGGGACCTGATATCCTGAATTAACGTGGAGTTTGGTTGTGCCTCATTGAGAGACAGTCCCATAAATCATTGGCCGTCAAACCCATCAGTCCCCAACCACCTCCACAATGGTCAAAAGGAAAGATGCCTCCCTCCTAGAGGGGGTAAATCCAGGCGACTTCAAAGGATATGACTCAAACACAGGAAGATGTGGTTGTGAGGTTCCACACCACCGAGCCCATCTAAGGGCTAGCCCCTATCCCTTTTGTGGCCTTGAGCCCATCTAAGGGCTAGCCAGGTGAAAAGTATCCTAAGCGTGCCGTGGGATCGCAAGCATGGTAGGTCACCCTGCCCACGGACCTAGGGGCTTGCCGCCTCCCTAGTCACTTCATGACTTAACGGTGCCTGTTTGCTCGTGAAGCGAGACGTTCTACATAGGATTTTAAGGAAATGGAAAAAGGGGTGGAGGTCTTATGTGCGTTTTGCCTATTGTTTCTTCGTCCCTTGTCCTTCGTCTCGTCCTACTAGGGCCCTTCCTGTCTATGATCTTTCGAGAAAAAGGTTAGTTCATTAATTTTTGCCCCACATGGGGAGAGCATGTCCACCGTAACCATGCGGTCGAAGCGGTGCGCCTCATCGAGGTCAATGGGTAATTTGAGCAGGACCCAATATCATCCATAATCGACATCGAGTTTGGTTGTGCCTCATTGAGAGAAGTTCCATAAATCCTCGGCCGTCAAACCCGTTGGTCCCCGACCACCTCCACAGCAGTTAGAGGGCAAGATGCCTCCCCCTAGAGGGGGTCAACCCGAGAGACTTCAAAGCAGGATGACTCGAGCATAGAGAGAGATGGTCGTGTGGCTCCGCACCACCGATTAGAGCCGTAGGGGCCCATCTCACCTTGCCCCTATCCCTTTGTGGCCTTGATCCCTTCTAAGGGATGGCCAAAGAGTTGGTGTCCTAAGAACAACATGGGGTCGTAGTTGCGATGGGTCATTCTGCGCACTGATCTCAGGGGGCGGTTGCCCTCCCCGGTCATGTTGTGGCATAATGGCACCCACTAGCGAGCAGTCTTGCACCGCGGAAAGCAGGCACGTAAATCAAAATGATATGGAAAGAGTGGGAATGCGTAAGGCTTACTTGGTTCAAGCTGCTGCATGGACACCTGTCGCTCCACCTTCCCTCCGATTGCTTCACCTGCTGGCAGGGGAGGCATTTGCTTTGAGTCGCCTGCTCCGCCACTTCAATGTTCTTGCTCTTGCGCACTCATAGACCCTTCTTCTTCAGTCAGAATGTATCATGGCAAGCGGGCACGGGAGGAGTCGTCGGAGGCCGGCAGGCCGCCACCGCATCTTCGAGCTTGCCTGTGCGAGCAAGGGTAAGTATTTAGGTGATGTTTTAGTTTGAGGTTTGATCTGTATTGACCGTGCGTGATCCCAGGGCTGCCTCCCATGCCCAGTCTGGAGGGCCCGCCAACGCCGCTAGTGCCGTGCCCCCGCCCACATGGGGGTCGAGCTCGTCGTCCTCATCGTTGTCTTCCTCGGATGATCGGTCTGAGTTTCACGAGCTTGTCCTTGAGGTGGATGAGGCCCGTCGGTGCTGCTCTGACACCACTCGCAAGGTGAGTCGGCTAGAGTGCTGCCTTGACTCCGTCAGGGTGGCCCTCGAGGCCTCAGAGAGGGAGACTACAACATCCTAGATGTTAAAGGCTAATTAAAATTTTGATCATGAGCATCATCAAGCCTAATCACCAAGCATTGTGGCATAAATGCATTCCATGTTTCAAGTATAGCTTTCACAAGTTGCATATGTTGTGCTTTATTTGTTATATGAAATGATATCTCAAGTAGTAATTAAGGTTCTTTGTGAATTTATAGGTTAATAATTTGCTTTAACAATTAAAATTTTGTTAATATAAACTTTGTAATATAAAGTGTGCTCTGTGAAGTAGGAGTGAAGTTGGGAAATGTTTTCAAGTTAAACATGTTAAATTTGAGCTTCAAAAACTGAAATTAATTTAGTTCTCCACAACAATTTTGGTTGTCCTTGAAAAAGCAATTGTTAAGTTCAATTTTTGGAGGTTTAGTAAAGGAATTTTCATAAATAAAATTTGTCCAACCTTGGTTTCACTTATTGGTGTGATGCTTGATCTTTGATAATATGTAACTGGTTATAACGTTTGGTTAGTGTTTAGCCTCTAATTAATTACCTGAACATAGTTAATCAAAACTGTTTTGAAGGACTAAACTGAATGCAGTTTTCAGTTTTGGAGTTGGTGTTTTCAAAATTCAAAATCTCTCAAAACAGTGACTATTTGATGTTGATCCTTAAATAGAACTTGGAGATCTCGTGTAGATCAACAATTTTTGTTGAAGGTGATCATCTTGTTTCTGTGCAAAATCGAGAGGAAAAGGAAGAAAAAGATGGTGGTTTCAGTTGCTACAGCGCCCCGGGGAAGTTGCTGCCACAGCAGCTCGTCACCGACGGCCACCGCCTCTTCGTGCCGCTTCTCAAGCATGGGCACGTAGCTGCCTGCGTGGAAAAGCTGAGCAGGAGCTGTCACGCCTGGACGTTTCATCCCTGCAGTTTTAATCGCCCCGACGCCATCGTCGTCATGTTCTCTCCTCTCTGTGCTCGCCGTCGGTCACCTCAGCGCGTCGGCCAAATTCATCGCAGCCGCAACACCTTAGCCCAATAGCCCACGCCCATAGAATCGCCTCGTCCTTGCGCACCTGCTGAGCCCACTCGCGCAGTCTATCTTCGCCGGAGCTGGCCGTGAGCTGTCATCTTCCCCGCGTCCGTCCGAGAGCGCCGCCGTACTCGCCCCGCTGTGCCCAGACCACCTCAGAGCACCACTCGCCCGCCCGTTTGTTGTTTTCGCTTTCTTGTGATCTAGAGATGCACATCGACCTCTCTGTTTTGTCAGACACGGGCCGGAGTCACCGGAACACCGACCTCGCCGCCGCGTCCGCCCTCACCATCGTCAGCTCTATCCGCCACGCCCCCGTCTCGACCAAGTAGCCGAGCCTGATCACGGTAAGCCCCTGGTGCTGACCAATGCCTCCGTTTAACCTCTACGGGTCCACCATGGCCGGCACGAGGCTCGCTGCACCACCGTGGCCGCCATGGCTGGCGTTGAGGTCGCCATGGAACCCTAACTAGTCGGTTAGTACCCTAGATCGAATGCCAGATCATGGGCATCACTTAGGTGCTATCCCCGCCGCCAGCCAACTCGCCGCAGGCGAGTTCCGCAGCGTACCCGCCGTCGCGCCCGCGTTCATGGCCGGAGAAGGTAAGGTTTGACCTGGCCCCGCGTGTCAGCGACTGGGGGTAAGGAGAGAGTGGGTGAGAAAAGTTGTTCAAAGGTTTTCGATTTTCAGAAAATATAAACATGTGCTGATTCTTGTTAATTCATAACTAAATAATTAGAGCTGATAAAAATGTGAAATTAATTATGTGGCTTTGTTATGATATGCTTAATCATGGAAAAATATTAGTTGGTCATGATCAGTAGTTTTTGCATGCATAAAAATTACCTCTTTTAATTAATAAATAGACCTTGCATGATTTTTATAGGCTAAAATAATAATCCTTTAATCATGAAACTTTTTTTGTATGCTTTACATGCTAATACCAGCCTTAACAAAAAGTTTGGTACTGTTTTGACATGTGTAACTTAGATATTTAATTTATGTATGTTTAAATGTCTTTTCCTTGATTAATAAATACTAAAATGAATTAGGAAAAAAATCCTTAAATGGCTTTGGTGTATTTTGAGCATTGATTGTGGACCTTGGAACACTCAACCTTTGTTGTTCCTTGGCAACTTAATTATTTTTTTGATGTGCCCATAATCAACTTTTGGTTATTAATTAAAATGGCTTAATTAAATATCAAACCCATGGATGCATGTATGCAAGTGTCGATTACTTCTTGTAAGCAATATCTTGAGTAAGTGATTAATCCATGTAAATGCTTTGCATGTTAATCTTGCTAGCCCATGGTAATGTAATTACTTTCATGATAGACAACAAATTAACTTAATAATTAATTAACTAAAATGCTTTTATAATTATAACACTAGTTGCACCGTGAAGGAAAGTTGTACTCAACTTTCTTAGATTAGTTTAAGTTTTGTTATGCACTTGTGTGTCTTTCATCATGCAACATGGCATGCATTCCATCATATTAAGTATGCATCATTTCTTACATGTAGTGCATACTGAGAGTGAGAAGGTTCGTGTTGATCAAGTTTTGGAGAAGGTTCATCCACTAGTGGTGTTGGTGATGTTGGTATATATTAACACACACAGAATAATCCGTAAGTGCATGGATATTATACCGATGTAGCATTTCACGGAAAGTATCCCGGTTTTATATTAAACTCAAGGAAACATATATGAGAATAACTAAATCTAACTTAACCTAACTTCACAACAAGGCTTAGATAACAGGAGTATAAAGAAGATTGCAAAGGTCTTCTAGTTCTAATTTAGGTAAGCTATGTCTTCTATTATTCAATTATGAGGATATTACTAAATAAAACATAGGCAGAAGCATGTTTCCTATAGTAACAAGGTCCTGCTAGGCCTACAAACGGGAGGTGGACTAAAAAAGATTCAATGAGGCTATAAGAGTCACCCTCGCGAGCTACCACCGATTTGGAAAGTAGGGTACATCCATAAGTAACCGAATCTAAGCACCATGCTTACACTATGAATACTACTTTAACCCAGGAGCTATAAGATTAAAGTACTCAGAAGAGAGTCACAAACCTGAAGAACAATATAAACAAGATGCTTACTTGAAATAGAAGTTGATTACTAGAGAAATCTTAGAAGCAAGCTCAAGAAGAACTTGATTTTGTCAGGGTACAAGCCATAGAGGGAGCATCGACAGGCTATCACTTCCTCCAAACACTTCCCTCACACTCTATCTCTCTATCTCTAAAACAAGACGAGATCCTATTAAGGACTAATCTTCCCTCACACTCTATCTCTCTATCTCTAAAACTAAGACAAGATCCTATTAAGGACTAATCTTCTCTTGATTGCTAGCTCTGATCCTAGTGAAAATATGAATTAGGGTTTCTAGCCTTCAGGACTCTCAGGATCAATGCATGCCCTAGAGGAGTGGGTACAGGTAGGTATATATAGGGGCCTTCAAGCATCCTGGACCCTTGGATCAAACTGACATAAAAGGATGGCGTAGATGCAAACCCTAAGGCGGTGGATAACCGACATAGTGAGGAGAGTCTGCCAGGTGGGGCCCATAGGTCGGCCGACTTATAGGTGGGGACGGCTGGCCCCATATGTCAGTGGCTCAGGGTCTGCTTTGATGATTTGTCTTCTAGAGTCTTCTAGAGCTTCCCAAGTAGGTACTGTCGTGGATAAACATGATTTCCTTTGATGAATAGGTCCTCCTTGGCGGTTTTCTAATTAAATCCTGCTGAAAACACAGATTCACCAAAACTCATGGAAATTGTTAGTTTAAATGCCTAAGTCTATGTTGGTGATCCATTTTAGTCATGTATGCAAGGTATATTCATGGTTTATAATTGACATTGTCTACTGTCAACAACTCCCCCATAGTTAGGCTTTTACTCGTCCTCGATGAAAGGATGGATTACTTAAGATATAACCTTGGGACAAGACATCAACATAAAACCGTTCCCAGTCATACATGCTCTGTAGGATTCAAAGTGTCTACCATGAAACTTTGGGCGGTTGAAGAATGGAATAGCTTGAAACATTTCACGATCTTCCTTCAGTCAAGTCAATTGGAGAAACATTTTAAGATTTGTGAAAACAAAACACAGCTTACCTTCTCCTTTCGTAGTACTCTCAAATCACTTAGTATATGTGGTATTTTTGGATCCTCACCAAGGCATTGATGCTCTTGCCTTCTTTTTACCTACTTCTAAAAAGCTTATGTGGAGCTCTGGTAGGGATAAATATGAGAACATACTTGCATTGAATATATTATAAAGTCAAAACAAGGATCTAAGGAGAAAAATGTCATACTCTTAGATCAAGATGTGCATGTGTATGGATATGTATATGGTGGCTAACCTAATTCTACTATGCTCCTTGAGACATACCTCTCTTGTTTAGAACTTGAAACATTTGCAAGAGAACATGGGCTATCTTATTCTTCTTTTTTTCAGATGGGCATCTGAGTACCCATTGTTTTCAATATTTTGGACACTTGTCCATTTTTGTCAATACTTTCTTTTCCTTTTATGAATAACTTTTGCATAGCCCATGCCTCTCTTCTACAATAGAGACTTTCAAGAGAGATATCTTGCAAGAACTAGGAGCATTTATCCTAACAAACATATTTTTATTTCTATTCCCAATGCAAGAGTAGAACATTTTTGGGTGGATGGAAAACATGTTGTTGCGCACTCCCAGTGCAGGAGCAACAGATATATGTGGAGTGTACATGATCTTGATCTTAAGAGCATGATAAATTTCTCAACAAGGGTCACAAGGTTTGACCAAACACAATACAATAACAAGTAGCATGTGTAGAAGGTTTCCTAGTGTCGAGGTTATAACCCTGGGGTGTCTCAGGGCACTAATTTGTTGGTAGGCCAAGCAGTCCACCACACGTCAGTTAGCAAAGGCCCAAACGACCTGAGTCCTATCTAAATTAGGCAAACCAGGATAGACACTAAGGCTAGGGTTAGCCACGACCCCTCCTTCATACCATAGCCACACGGCGCTAGAAAGGCGCACGACCCCACCCTATCATGACCCCTAGAAGGAACAAAGAGAGGTTGAGCCCAACTAAGCATGCCTACTCTGACAAGAATAGGCACACCGCACTGACCACATAAGGGCTGACGCTAACCCTATGCCATGCCGCATAGACAAGACAATACCGCCCAAAGCGGTGCTGATAGGTACGATGACCACCGGCTAGATATGGTCTAATGAGACAAGAGTATGATCCTACCCACTAGGGGATAGGATCCATGATGAGGACCCTAACTCAGAGGCCATCTAGGCTAGTGAGAACCATGATCCTAGCCACAGGGGTCGTGGCCCCCCACTCCTCAAGACAATGAGGCGATCCACAACCTAGGGGTGGCCACCAACTCCTATATGGCGCCCTAGGAAACTAGGAGATGATGAAGACCATGGCGACGACCACGTTGCACAGGACGGCTTGGCGAACCACCATTATGCCTACAATGTCACCATGACCGGCATAGTAGCACCACGCCACATCATGCCACGATGTGGCCACAAGACCATGACGACAGCCATGCCCAGACGTGCTCCACGAGATGACATACCTTGCAAGCCAAGTTAGCTAGGCCCTCCCTTAGGCTCATGACCCTTCCGTTAGGAGAACCTCCTGCTTTGTATGTGCCCTAGCCTTGAACTCTATATAAGGGTAACTAGGGCACCCTTTCCAGACATTCTGAATCCTCTACCATTTTATTCATTCCTCCTAGTAGTAGGGCTCCTAGAGCTTCCCTTCGGATGGCCCATCGCCAAGCATAGGTTCTTCTACCTCTCCACCATTCTTGTACCCTCCATTGTAAGAACTTTAGAGCATTTAATCGAGGAACACGCACTCGATCATCTCTGAGACTAGACGTAGGGCTTCAGCCTAAACTAGTATCAATCCTCGTGTCTTTTGGATGCTACCATTGTCTTCCTAGAGTAGCGTGGCAATCGTATAAATTCACTAGTCCAGTTTATGAAACATCGACAATTCGGCCCGCTAGGTAGGGGATAGTCACACACTCCTGTTGTTGAGAAGGAAGCGATGGCTCCCTGCACTTATGTTAGACAAGCTCGTGGTGTGGCCCACGGTGGTTGCATCTGCTTTGGAAGCCTTGAGTTTGCCAACATCGATGGGCCAACTCCCGTTAATGGTTTCTCCCCGGCCAAGCCCTGCACTTTAGGGACCTAGAATTCATGGCTGACCACCTGGTTCAATTGCAGCTCAGTGAAGAGAATGTGGCTCCACCGCATATCTCGATGCCTAATCATGAATCGCCCTGAGCTAGTGCTATGATCATTGACTCTAATGCACTAGCATGCAGGATCGACGCCTATCTCGGGGCAAATCCTGAGCTAGAGCTAAGCCGCCACGTTTTCTATGTGTTGTCAAATGCTTTCACCAAACTCTCTAGAAGTGGGCCCTTGCTGCCAGAGGCTAAATTCTAGAATCCCAATAGTGCACCGCCCTCTGAAATGAGGGAGGCGGTCGCACTCTTTGAGCGGGAGCTCACCAGGCATAATGGTCGTTTGATGACGCTAGAATCCTCTAGGTTTGTGGGGATGATGGAGCGAGATCTAGAGTCCCTCTATGACCTCCTGCTAGCAACCCCTGAGAACATGGATTCCATGTCCGATTTTGAGGGGATCTACCATCCGATAAGAGAATGCAACATGTTGCACCTCTCGGAGGATGGCAGTAGCACCATCGGAGGATGCAGAGGACGATGCCTATCTAATTCCACGCACCCCAGGGGAATAGGTTGAGTACGAGTAGGAGCACCTAGAATGAGCTAGGCCAACGAACATCACGATGATGGATGCCCTAGCCTACAACACTTCAACACTGAAGGCGCATGGCATGGGCACACTGTGTATACGATCAAACCCAAAAGGGTAGGAGGGAGACACTCGTCTTCCCTCGAGCCAACCAAAACATCGCAGCTGCTGCCATGATCATGCGAACAGCCCCTAAACCCTCGAACCGAAAAGGGAAAGTGCATCCATTAGGAGCTACGAGACCTGCTGGAACTATGGTGGTGTAGCAAGCCCAATGCTCTATGGAGAGGTGGCATCACAAAGCCAACTTCATGCACATCTCATCGACACGTGGTTCCCCTAAGGGGCACCATGCGCTAAGCACACTCTAAGCAGCGCGGCGGTGGCGCATCACATGAGCGGGAACCCTCCCCAGCGTGCAGCTGTTACATTGGAAACCATGATGCCCAACTAGCCCAAGATGCTAAGCGCCCTAGGCCAAACTAGGCGGGCGAAGATCAACTACGCTATGGTGATAGTGACCTAGACAACCATGGCCTAGCATTCTAGGGTTTAGGATGCTTGACGTAGCCCTAGCCCGGACGCCTATGGCTCAGAGGCATCAGCAAAAAGTATCCAGTAGATGCCATTCCTGATGCGCTTGCGTGCCCCATTGAACATCATCATGTACTCTAGGGACACTAACCTATCCATGTGGTTGGAAGACTTCTGCCTCGCCTATCGAGTAGGTGGGGTGGATGAAGATCTCATCATCATCCAATACTTGCTGCATCTCCCCATGAACAGCATACACTCATGGGTAGACTTCAAGCACATCTTCATAGGGAACTTTGAGGGCACGTACGTGGACCCCAAAAATTCCTAGGATCTTAAGGCCTACAACAGAAAGCGAGAGAGACTCTATGTGAGTACATCTGTCACTTTTCCAAGCAGTGCAATGACCTTCCCAACATTGTGATGTGGACATGATCGGGACATTCATCTTTAGCATGACCAGCAAAGCACTCATTTATGAGCATGGAAGCTACAAACCGCAGATGATGCAGGAGTTGCTCGACCTTGTGACAAGCCATGCCTCCAGTGAGGATGCCATCATGCGATCTTCTGCAAATACAAGGGTAAGGATCATGCCAAACCCACAGACGAGGCCAAGGACCGTATCCAACGGGTAAAGGGAAAGAATGACAGCTAGAGGCACCGCGACAGTGAGTTCATCATGATGGTTGATAGGGTTGACAAGTAGAAGACTAGCAAGCTCAACCATGTCAGCTTTGACAAGATAGTCAAGATGCCATGCCACAACCATGGCTATCCAGTCAAGCACACCCTCGAGGAGTGTGACCTTATCAAGTGCTACTTTAGTGGCGACTACAAGATGACTAGCATGGACGCGTCGTCTAGGCCCACCAGTAATGAGGAGAAGGGGGATGCGTAGCCTGACCCGAGAGGGTTCCTTATGATCTTTGGTGGACCGATGGCGTATGAGTCTAGACGCTGCCAAAAGCTCATGGCTAGGGAGGTCAATGTGGCCGCCCTAGGGTGAAATCGTCCTGGCTTTCCTGAAATGGTCGGAAACTGTGATCACTTTCAATAGAAAGGATCACCCTAACCACATTCTGCAATCGGGGTGCTTCCCCTTATCGTGGACCTCGATCATCGGCAAGACCCACCTATCTTGTGTCCTCATGGACTGGTGGAAGTGGTCTCAACCTCCTCTATGCCAAGATGTACGACGCCATGGGACTATCATGAGCGGCGATACAACCATCTAGTGCTCTGTTTCACGGAGTCATACCCGGCGTTTCCCTCGAGCAGGTAGACTTACCCATGACATTTGGAGGTTGAGCCAACTTATGTATGGAGACGCTTACCTTTGCAATAGTGGATTTCCTCGGCACCTAGCATGCCATCCTGGTCCGGCCATGCTATGCCAAGTTCATGTCCATCCCCAACTACAACTACCTAAAGCTCAAGATGCCTGGCACTCATGGGATCATCACTGTAGGAGGCGACCTCCAATAGGCCCACCTGTGTGAATGGGAGACTTATGACATCGCGATAGCCGCATGCCAGCCCTCGGGTGCTAAATTTGAACATGAGTTCCATACTGTGGTAGGGGAGCATGTGGAGGTCACACTCTATGACCTCGGTCATGGCATGTGATGAGGTAGGTGACAACACGGTAAGAGGATGAAACTGATCGATGAGAGCTAGGGCTCACGACATAGTGCATTCCTCGATTTGATGAGCCATGCGCTCTAGGCCTCACCATATCAAGCACCATGGACGATGAAAGCCACTGACCAGTGGCGTGGACACTTAGCGTCCGCATCAGTGCTAATCTAAGCCAACTGAAGAAACTTGTACATAATAATTAATGAATCCTACCTATGCCCAAAAATCACATCATGCCCCAATGAGCGCACAATGAAGTGACACTCTGATGACGTGTGCGACCCCAAGCAACCCATGTCGATTGGCGTGGGCCAGTTGACATGGCTGACTGCATAGGGGCTACAACGCGGCATTCTGCTCGCTGATGCTCATCAGAAGAAAGATCATCATGACCTAAAAGAGAGAGGATGATGAAAAGCACACTGCCACTAGATCTGTCCTACAGTGCTCTAGTCACAAAAACAGAGTCGCACTAAGCTAAGCTTCATGCATCAATCCCTAGGCAAGGTCGCATGACTACTGACATTTGAACAATCAGGTCATCGGCAAGCACACAAAAGCAAAAGAAGCGTGAAGACACAAACTAAGAAAATTCCTTTATTTAAAGACCTTAGGTATAACCTAATGTCCTTGGCTACCGCCGTGGAGGATGTCCTCCACATTTATGGCAGCCATGATGGTGCCCGTAGCCACGGCAAAGCCGCTGACTAGCTTCGCCCGCTCCACCTACCTGCATGGTCTATGAATCCGGGCACCAGTTGATGGAAGTCATGGCTGGTGCGGAGCTATAGGGTGGAGAGGGTGACATTGGCTCCCTACCGGATCCTAGCCACCACCATGCATTTGCGGTCCTCCATTAGGAGAACCTTCTGGAGGGGAGCCTCCTCCATCTCATTGTAGGAAGTCGCCAGCTGCTCCTCCAGCACTGGCGATAAGAAGACAGGAGGATTAGGAATGGCAAGCAACAAACAGGACGACAAGACAAAGAAGCACCCTCACTCATGATATAGGCCTAGGCATCAGCAGCCACTGCCTACATGGTAGCAGTCTCCCTCTATGAGGCCTCAAGGGCCACCCTAATGGCATCAACGCAGCGCTCCAGCCGGCTCACTTCGCAGGTGGCATCAGAGTAGCATTGGTAGGCCTCAGTCTGCCCCATGGATGAGCTCATGAAACTCACACCAATCATCCAATGAGGCTGATGATGAGCTTGACCCCCCTATGGGCGGGGTCATAGCATGAGCAGCACTGGTGTCCCCTCTGGACATGGTGTAGGAGGCAGCCCTACAAACATGCATAGTCAATAGAGGTCAAAACCTCCAAACTTGAACATCATCTGAATGCACTTACCCCTGATCGTGCAAGCAAGGATGAAGAGGCGATAGTGCCATGTCGCTAATCGGTGACTCCTTCAACGGCTGCTTACCGTGGTCCATCCCGCCGATGAGGAAGGAACTCTGGCTGCTCAAAAGCAAAGATGGGGAAGTAGTGGAGCAGGTGACCCGGAGTGAATGGCACCCTGCCATCCCACTCCAAGAGTATTTATAGCCGCCATGGGCACTCAAGGCAAACACATGTTCATTCACATTTACTAACCACTTTGAGAATCCCGCAGAGCAGGTGATGCGATTGGAGGAAAGGTGGAACACCGGTTGCCCACATAGTGGCATGAGTCAAGTAAGCCACACACACCCCCACTCTTTTCATATCATTTTGATTTGAGTGCCCATGTTTCGCTATGCACAACCACTCGTGAGTGGGCGCTATTATGCCATGATGTGACTGGGGAGGCTAACCGCCCCCAAGATCATGTGCAGAGTGACCCGCCATGAACATGCCCCTGTGTCAAGCTTAGGAAACCCACCCTTGGACTGGTCCTTAGAAGGGCTCAAGGCAACAAAAGGGATAGGGGCAAGGAGGAGATGGGCCCCTATAGCTCTAATCGGTGGTGCGGAGCCACAAGATCATCTCTCTCTGTGTCCAAGTCATTCACTTTGAAGTCTCCTGGGTTGACCCCCTTTGGGAGGAGGCATCTTGCCCTCTGGCCACTGTGGAGGCAGTTGGGGACTGATGGGATTGATGGCCAACAATTTATGGGATGTCTCTCGATGAGGCACAGCCAAACTCCACGTTGATTGGGGAGGATATAGGGTCCCGCTCAGATTACCCATTGACCCCGACAAGGCACATCACTCTGCCTGTGTGGTTATGGTAGAGATGCCTCTCCTCACATGGGGTGAAACCAAACCTACCTATTATAGGGCATCATGACCTCTCAAGGTTGGTAGGAGCACCGAGAAAATAGGAGTCAGGTCCCCGCGACCCCATAAATGGGTCGAAACCAAGACCGATACCCCTCTCGGCACCTCTAGGTCTAAAGACCAAGGGCTAGCTTTGAAGACTCAAACTATCTAAGGTCCATGACCTCTTTGGGAGGGATCGACAAAGCATACAACCCAGGCAACACAGCTTGGTCACGTGGAAAAAGCAAAAAGGTCCAAGACCTATGAGCCAGTGCATGATCGCAGAAAACCTCATGAACACATAAAAAGAGGTCGAGAAAATGTTTTCTTGTGTTAAGCCGAAAGCTGTGATCCTGACTCTGTGACCCGAGGGCTCGCAACAGGCTCCAAAGAAAACCGAAAATGCATAGAAAAGAGCGTTCTTTTCATTCAAATCCCTAGAAGTACAAGAGCAGTTGAGCCACATGGAAATGTACTGAATCATGACTCCGCTGCGTATGCAGTGTCATCGGGGTCCCTAGAGGCACCTGCTACAAGTGCAGGAGGAAGATGATGAGAAATTGCTTCACTCCCCTTCTTGTAGCATCATAACCTTTGGGGAAGAAGGGCATGGGGAGGACAAGGCGAGAGTGGGATCAAGCCCATAGGCCACCATCATCATGCTTTGAAAAGCATGATGGGGACACCAAGGGATGGCAATGCCTTCCTAGAATCATGGGCAACTCCTAGGAGTAGCTTGTAGGCTCTAAGAGCAGTTGATTGTTGCCCTTAGCGCTCATGTTTCAATGACCCAAAAACTATGGGTTTAGGAAAGCGCTAAAACCATGAGGGCCTGTGGTTGGCCTAAACTCCGCCTCAATCCTCCCTGCTCGTAAGGTCCCTTCTAGAACCAGTTGTCAAAGAGACGCCACTAGCTTCTAGGCACTACCCGCAGGGATAGGACGGGAACGATGCGGTTCTTCTCAAACTTTTCTCTCCCATTTCCTCGCCATCTGAATAGGAAGGACTAGAGAGGTTTATAGATATAGCTATGGGTGGTTCGAACAAAAGGAAGGCCCATATTTATAGGCCCAAGGGCAAGCCAAATAGCCTAAAACTCCTATGCCACATGGCAAACAACGAGAGGTCATGGCCAACATTAGATGCCTGAGTAAAGTCGATAAAATCAAAGCTCTCACAAAGGCAAGCCTAGTATGACATCGATGAGACTGCTTTGTCCCACTTAGGTCATGAGCCCTCGATACACAGCACATAGACATGACGAGGCTCAATGGTCATGTACCACATCGTCAGGGTGTCCTAATAGGGAAAAAACACAACGACCATCGACCGCATTGAAGGCACTAGCCAACAAGGGGTCAAGCAACGAAGCTCAGATAGGATAAGACTGTGAACCCACGCTCAACGCACACGCATTTAGTGCTTTCATGATCAATCCATGATCGCAAAAGCAAAGATGGGGAAGTAGTGGAGCAGGCGGCCCAAAGTGAATGCCACCCTGCCATCCCACTCCAAGAGTATTTATGGCCGCCAAGGGCACTCAAGGCAAACACGCATTCATTCACATTTACTAACCGCCTAGAGAATTCTACAGAGCAGGTGAAGCGATCAAAGGAAAGGTGGAACACTGGTTGCCCACACAGTGGCACGAGACAAGTAAGCCACACACCCCCCACTCTTTTCATATCATTTCGATTTGTGTGCTTGTGTTTTGTCATGCATGACCGCTCGTGAGTGTGCGCCATTATGCCTTGATGTGACCAGGGAGGCTAACCGCCCCCCAAGATCGTGTGCGGAGCAACCCGCCATGAACATGACCCTGTGTCAAGCTTAGGAAACCCACCGTTGGGCTGGTCCTTAGAAGGGCTTGAGGCCACAAAAGGGATAGGGGCAAGGAGGAGACAGGCCCCTACAGCTCTAATCAGTGGTGCAGAGCCACACGACCGTCTCTCTCTATGTCTGAGTCGTCCACTTTGAAGTCTCTCAGGTTGACCCCCTCTAGGCAGAGGCATCTTACCCTCTAGCCGCTGTGGAGCCAGTTGGGGACCGATGGGATTGACGACCAACAATTTATGGTATATCCCTTGATGAGGCATAGCTGAAACTCCACGTCGACTAGGGAGGATATAGGGTGCCACTCAGATTACCCATCGACCCCAATGAGGCCCACCTCTTTGGCTACATGGTTACGGTGGACATGGCTCTCCTCACATGGGGCGAAACCAAACCTGCCTATAATAGGGCATCATGACCTCTCAAGGTCGGCAGAAGCACCTAGAAAATGGGAGTTAGGTCCCCATGACCCCATAAAAAGGTCAAAACCAAGACCGAGACCCCTCTCGGCACCTCTAGGTCTAAAGACCAAGGGCTAGCTTTGAAGACTCACAAACTGTCAGAGGTCCATGACCTCTTCGGGAGGGATCAGCAAAGCATACAACCCAGGCAATGCAGCTTGGTCACAGTGGAAAAAGCGAAAAGGTCCAAGACCTACGAGCCAGTGCATGATCACACAAAACCTCACAAACATGCAAAAAGAGGTCGAGAAAACATTTTCTCACATTAAGCCGAAAGCCACGATCCTGACCCCGTCACCTGAGGGCTCACAGCAGGCTCCAAAGAAAACTGAAATGCATAGAAAAGAGCGTTCTTTTCATTCAAATCCCCTTAAGTACAAGAGTAGTTGAGCCGCTTGGAAATGTACTGAATCATGACTCCGCTGCCTAGGCGGTGTCATCAGGGTCCCTAGAGGCACCTGCTACAAGTGCAGGAGGAAGATGACGAGAAATTGCTTCACTCCCCTTCTCGTAGCATGACATCCTCTAGGGCAAAAGGGTGCGGGGAAAACAAGATGAGAGCAGGATCAAGCCCGTAGGCCACCACCATCTTGCTTCAAAAAGCATGATGGGGACACCAAGGGATGGCAACACCTTCCCTAAACCATGGGCAACTCCCAGGAGTAGCCTGTAGGCTCTTAGAATAGTTGAATGTTGCCCTTGGCGCTCGTGTTTCAGTGACCCGAAACCTATGTGTTCAGGAAAGCGCTAAAACCATGAGGGCCTATGGTTGGCCTGAACACCGCCTCAATCCTCCCCTGCTCGCAAGATCCCTTCTAGCACCAGTTGTCGAAGGGGCGCCACTAGCTTTTGGGCACTACTGACAGGGACACGGGATGGGAACGACACGGTTCTTCTCAAACTTTTCTCTCCCATTTCATCGCCCTCTCAATAGGAAGGATGGGAGAGGTTTATAGATACAACTATGGGTGGTTTGAACAAAAGGAAGGTCCATATTTATAGGCCTAAGGGCAAACCGAACAGCCTAAAACTCCTACTGCCACGTGGCAAACCACGGGAGGTCATGACCAACGTTAGAAGCCCATGTAAAGTCGGTAAAATCAAAACTCTCACAAAGGTAGGCCTAGTACGACATCAACGAGACTGCTTAGTCCCACCTGGGTCTTGAGCCCCTGATGCATAGCACATAGACATGGCAAGGCTCAATGGTCATGTACCACGTCGTCAGGGTATCCTGATAGGCCAAAACACAACGGCCACCGACCGCATTGAACGCACCAGCCAATAAGGGGTCAAGTAAAGAAGCTCAGCCAAGCTAAGACTACGAACCCAAGCACAATGTGCACGCATCTCAATGCTTTCACAATCACTCCATGGTCACAAAAATGCTCGGGGGCTACTATCAGGGTTATAACCCCAGGTGGTAGGCCGAGTGGTCCAGCACACATCAGTTAGTGAAGGCCCGAACGATCGAGGCCTAGCTAAGTCAGGAAAACCAGGTCGAACGCTAAGGCTGAGGTCTGCCATGACCCCACCTTTGTGCCATAGCCATAAGGCACTAGAAAGGCCCACGACCCCTAGAAGGAACAGAGAGAGGTCAAGCCCAGCCAAGCATGCCTACTCTAACAAGAACAAGCATGCCACACTGACCTTGCAAGGGCCGATGGGACAATAGTCACTTCGGTCCGGTTAGATGCCAACCCTGTGCCACGCTGCATAGACAAGACAATACCGCCCAAAGCGGTGATGATAGGTACGATGACCACTGGCTAGATACGGCCCGACAAGATAAGAGTATGATCCTACCAACTATGGGATAGGATCCACGATGAGGGCCTTGACTTAGAGGCCATCCGGGTGATATAGACTAGGCCTGATCTTCCGAAAGGTATGATAGCGTCGATTGGTGGAGACTCAATGTTCATGATCTAGGCTTTGAACCAAGACTGATTTGGACCCCCGCAACCATTACACTACTGCTCCATTGGTTATCAACCACGCGAACATGATTAACCTCGCTGAGAAGGCTTTCCTACAAGTGAATCGAGAACACAAGCAAGAACGAGATGAACGCAATTTGAAATTGCAAATAAATATGAGGCTTATGATAATGAGAAGGAGTTCAAGTCTTTATTCAAAAGGACTAATCGCCACAGGCGAACAAGATCAAGAACTGGGGCCCTGGTTCACAGCAAGCGGCCTTAGCGGCGATAGTTGCAGCAAAATGACGTCTGTTTCACGAGGAAATCAAGAACTAAACAAAACCCAAACCCTAAGGAGAGCGACGGCTGCTAATTATAGAGTCTTGGGTGTCACCCCCTTGGACATGCCCCCTAATGGGCCCAAACACGATACACGGTCCAACGGACCAAAAGACAGTGTCGCAGCACCCTGATAGATTCTGAATGCTGAATTGTTTCGACGATTCCTGTTGATTCCGAAGGTCTTTTGACGTGAAACTACTTGGATTGGCTTCCTTATAAAACTAGCTTTCCATCCATATGTGGATCATCGAAAACAGAGTCCGGATGCGTCCTGGGTGACCAGTTTAAGGCAGACTAGTCCTGGAGGCCGAGATGGACTCGAACTTGATTTGGGCCTCCACCTCGGTGACTCGAACCGGATGAGCTTCGGGCCTCCTTCTTGCTTAGGACACCCTCGCTGATCTCCTTGGTCTCCATATGGTTCTCTAAGCATGGTCATATGTATAGAGGTCATGTCCTCATCATCCTCCCTTTCTTGACGAAAAGCCATCCTCGGCGTCGATTTTGTTTGAAGTCGATCCTGCACAACATGAGGACAAACGAGGTTTCCAAAATAATGAGAATGGACAATGTTGTGAGAAAGCATATGACCACATGTCCTAGGTTTGTAGCATGTCTTGTCCTACAGACATGTAGTCCGCTCGATTGAAATACACATGATCTTTGTCAATGTTATCCTGCAAAAGATTAGTACTAACAAGAAATATATGCTCCCTTTCTTTGGATTCCACTTGTGTTCGAAAAGCAAAACTAGAGGAATATGGCATAACTATAGTGTTGATTTTACTGTCCTCTATTTGATCATTAATTTGCACAACTAAAGGAAAATTTGGATTTGTACAAATGTAAACTCGTTGTATCAAATATTGCCCTTGGTTGTTATATTTACCAAAAACATGATATATATGTCTAGAGAACCATGGCAAATCAGCATATGCATAAAGTTTCTCCTCTAAAGAACTAAGATTACACGGAACAGCAAATTCAATGTAACCTAAAACATTTAAAGGATCTAACAATTTTAGCTCATCAACTTCACTAGCATTATAAATAACAAGTCTATTTTCAGCACAAGTGCTCATTTTCAGCACACATATAGAGTGATCATTCTTCAATGATTGCATGGGCATAACATAAATATCATCATGCAAGTCATCTTCGTCACAAGAAACATCAAGCAAATCATCTTGTGACAAAGGTAAATCAAGCGAATGCTCCACTAAAATTTGCTCTATCATAGCATGATTGGTGGAAAAATTCAGCACATCAAGAGAACTCTCACCTTCTGTGAGTTTAGCATCATGGGCATTACCTTTGCTCTCATGTTCAGCAAGGGTAATAGTTGATGGTTCTGAATTTTCACATGAGGCAGTGTGTTTCTCATTTTCTGTCACGTCATCCTCGCTCTTTTCTACATTGTCCTGCAAAAGGTTAGGCATAGCAGGAGGAATAACAACAGACTCTTCCTCTAAATGGTGCACCCCATCATATGAAGTCAAAACAGGAGGTGGATTAACAAAGGTTTCTCGCATAAGAAGTTTCATATCATTCCAAGTTTGAGGCTTATTAGAAGGATCTAAAGACTCCCACCAAGATAAAGCAGAATGCCGCAAAACACTAACGGCATTTTTACCTTCCTCCTTGGATACATAAAGTGAGTAGCAAATATGTTATCGATGGCTATTTCTCACTTCATGTACTCATCAGCACCTATACCATTATAAGTCGGTGGATACAAACAACCTATCATTGTTAGAAGACAGCAAAAGACAACATAAAAATATTATCCCTATCAACTACTTAGGTTGTGGACAAGGAAAAATCAAGGCACTCAACTCTCAAGCGTCTTAACACGGTCTTACAAGTGTTCTTACCAAAGCAACAGGCGGTGCAATCGGTCGGTGACTGTGTTACCATTGTAGCTTGAGTGTAACAGTTGCAAGACAAACCTGTACTTGGTTAGAAGAAAGTGGAGCTTGGACAGGCACAATATAGTAGCAAGGAATAGAAAAATTCGCAACTGAATAGCAAAGCTGAATAAGTATCCCAAGTACTTGTCTTAGTTGCTGGCCTACTCACGTTCTAAGTATCAGATGTATCAAGTGATGTAAACAGCAAGAATATGTATAGGAACAAGGTAGAAATCAACACATGCAAACACAGCTCAAATGTTGCTCTCTATGTGCTCCTTTAGATATTGTTTCAACTTTTGCCCCTCTTTTTTCTCTATTTTTGGGCTATCATTGTTTTTTTGGGATTCTTCGACTTTTTGTTTTTATTTTTTTGATATTTTTTCTTCACTTAGGAGCACAAAAGAAGTAACCACAAAAAATATGTGCTTAAACAAGTGAAAGACGTGGCCTGTGAAATTTCCAGAAGACGTGCTCGAAATCGACAAAAACCTTATGACCACGAAAAGGGGATCTTGTGACCACTTTTTGACCAAAATAAAAATATCCAACCCCAATAGAGCGAGGGATTGATGGATCCAAAATTTTTTTCTGATTGATTTGATATATGGAACATCGAAATCCGAGTTCGTATGCAAAAACTAGACCAGTTTTAAGAATGGACTCCGAATTAGAGGACAAAACGGGAACAATGTGTACAAAATTGGTCACGGCAGCAAGGATTTGATGAAAACTATGAAGACAAGTGTAACAAATAAAAATGGCGTGGACTAGGGTTTGATGGATACAAAGGAAACTCAACAAGATGTGGAGATGTTCATGGATTATGATGAAAAACAAAGGGGAAAACACAAACTGGACTCAAAAACGATCTAAAACCAGCAACCAGAACTTGGCCTAGGGCACAGACTCAACAACGCGAAACAAAGACGAAATTGCACAGCACAATGAGGCTATAGGACAGGGAATATGTGACTATGTATATTTTTTTGGCTTTTTGTGGACTATAGGTAATGCAAAAACAGTAACAATCTAAAGGGGAAAACAAAGTTATACCTAACGGGCAACAAGGTCTCTGATACCACTTGATATAAACTAGGCCCGATCTTCCAAAAGGTATGATATCATCGATTGGTGGAGACTCAACGTTCACGATCTAGGTTTTGAACCAAGATTGATTCAGACCTCCACAACCGTTACACCACTGCTCTGTTGGTTATCAACCACGCGAACGCGATTGACCTCGCCGAGAAGGCTTTCCTACAAGTGAATCGAGAACACAAGCAAGAACGGGATGAACGCAATCTCAAATTACAAATAAATATGAGGCTTATGATAACAAGAAGGAGTTCAAGTCTTTATTCAAAAGGACTAATCGCCACAGGCGAACAAGATCAAGAATTGGGGCCCTGGTTCACAACAAGCGGCCTTGGCGGCGACAGTTGCAGCAAAATGATGTCTGTTTCATGAGGAAATCAAGAACTAAACAAAACCCAAACCCTAAGGAGATGGATGGCTGCTATTTATAGTCTTGGGCGTCACCCCCCTGGACGCGCCCCCTAATGGGCCCAAACACGATACACGGTCCAACGGACCAAAAGACGGTGTCGCAGCACCCTGACAGATTCTGGATGCTAACTTGTTTCGATGATTCCTGTTGATTCCGAAGGTCTTTTGACATGAAACCACTGGGATTGGCTTCCTTATCAAATTATCTTTCCATCCATATGTGGATCATCAAAAATTGTGTCAAGATGTGTCCTAGGTGACCAGTTTAAGGCAGACTAGTCCTAGAGGCCGAGATGGACTCGAACTTGATTTGGGCCTTCACCTCGGTGACTCAAACCGGATGAGCTTCGGGCCTCCTTCTTGCTTAGGACACCCTCGCTGATCTCCTTGGTCTCCATATGGTTCCCCAAGCATGGTCATATGTATAGAGGTCATGTCCTCATCATTGGGCTAGCGAGAACCATGATCCCAGCGATAGGGGTCGTGCCCCCCCACTCCTCAAGTCAACGAGGTGATCCACAAACTAGGGGCGGCCACCAACTCCTATACAGCGCCGAGATGATGACGAAGACCACAACAGAGACCGTGCCACATAGGATGGCTGGCGAACCACCATCGTGCCTATAGTGCTGCCATAACCAGCATAGTAGCACCACGCCACATCCTACCACGACGTGACCACAAGACCATGATGACAGCCACGCTCGAACGTGCTCCACAAGACGGCATAGCTTGCAGGCCAAGTTAGCTACGCCCACCCTTAGGCTCACGACCCTTTGGTCTAGAGAACCTTCTTCTTTGTATGTTCCCTAGCCCTATACATGATATAAGGGCAACCAGGGTACCCTTTCCAAACATTCTGAATCCTCTACCATTTTATTCATTCCTCCTAGTAGTAGGGCTCAAGGAGCTTCCCTTTGGGCAGCCCATCACCTAGCATAGGTTCTTCTACCTCTTCCACCATTCTTGCACCCCCATTGTAAGAAGTTCAGAGCATTCAAGCGAGGAACACGCACTCGATCATCTCTAAGACTGGATGTAGGGCTTCGACCTGAACCAGTATAAATCCTCGTGTCTTTTGGATGCTACCATCATCTTCCTAGAGCTATGCGGCAAACATATAAATTCACTAGTCTAGTTTACGAAACATCAACACCGAGTCTATCATATTTGGCTCTGGTAGAACATTGCTTACCACAAAGGAGAGGTGTAGCTATTCTTTTTACTTTTTCAAATAAAATTCTTGAATAACAAGACATCAAGAATCAATTTCTCATTATTCTATTATATCTCATTCCACAACAACTTAAGTAACATGGGGTCCCTAAAAAAAGTTCCCAATAGTAGCAAGATTTCCAGGAAGAGTGTTATGTGAGTCTATCCTTAAGTCATGACTTCAATAATCTTTTGTTAGATTTTAAAGTTGTTTTATCAAAGGATTTTTCAATTCGGTTTAAAATAGAAAGCGAGATAGGTGACAATAAAACATACGGGGCTCAAACCTGACCGTGGACAAAGTGTGAGGTGAGGCGGTGCTGTGATGGGTCAACCGGCCCATGGGCTTGGCCGAGCGGCCCACTCTCGGGCCTATTCGGGTCCAACTTTGGCGAGTGTGGTTCTTGTTTTATTACTTTATTAATTTTGTTATTTTAATGATCGGATTTTGTTTCGTTGTCGTGGTGTGCTTCCCCCCACACTTGTTTCTTGTTTTCCTTCATGCATAATAGGTGGAGACACACACATACAAAATAAATAGAGAGCAGGTAGTAGCAATAAGATTTCATTGATAAGGCACTTTATTACACAATCTAACCTAAACACAAACTTTCAACTGGCTAGCACAAACTTTAACTGACCAAACAACTGAGCTAAGCAAATGACCTAATCCTTTGACCTAATTTGTGCCTTATCAATCCATAGCCTAACTCTTAATTCTTAAACTTGTCCTGATTGATAACATAGCGGCTTAATATAGTATGCTCATATTCTAGGTTCCTACGATGGATGTGCTCCTTATCGATCTTATCCTACAGAGCATGGGTATACTCGGTGAGGGTCTTGATCTTGTCTTGCATCATAGCAATGGTCAGCCATTGGCATTTCTCATCATTTTGTAAGGTACAGGGTGGTGCCCTCTTCTTCTTCTCCTTTGGTAGCATGACCTTGACTTGCTCAGGAGCAGCATGAACACCACCTATGGTCAAGCGAGGCATGTCCGACTTGTATTTAATGCATGTGACATCTCCAAACTTGTTGGTCTTCACCTTGGTCATTGTCTCATTTGTCCTTGGAGGAAGGAGGTTGATCTCCTTAGGGACCTTCATCTTTAGCGCCTCTGACTGGCTTGGCTTGTCTTGAGGAAGTAGACACGATGGCAGCAGAGCGATCACCGGAAGACGGATGACTTGGGTGAAGTAGGATTGGTTGGAGGGAATAGGAGCTACTTCTCACGATGGGATGATGCTTAGCGGTATGGCTTCTTCAACTCCCTAGGGGATGATCTCTCTATCAGCCATTGGAACCTGAGAGGAAGAGACCTCAGGTGCTATTGGAGATAGAAGGCTTTAATGGAATGGCTATGGAGGCAGGCAGGGGCTTGTTTATATAAGTAGAAAAACTTGCAGCAGGGGTCAACATCTATCTATTAGAGGTCTCATAACAAGGAAAAACCAAATGACATTGGAAAATTGGATATTCTTGTGAGAAATCTCTAGAAGTTTCGTGAGACAATTGAACGGTGGTGGGATGATAGATAGGTGGGCTGGCCGGCCTATAGGTGGGGCCAGCTGGCCCCACATGTCATCACCTTATGGATATTTTTTGCATGGCGGTTTCTAATGTCTATGTAATCACAAAAAATAATTTCCCACATTACGGATCGTAAGGTGGAGGGCAAAGGTCTAAATCTATGGCAAAATAATAAAATCTACCTCATGCAAATTCTTAGGTGGTTTTTTATGTTCTAGGAAGATCTTGAGACAGTGACCATTTACCTTGAATAACATACCTTTGTCATTTTGAAGTGTTACCGCTCCATGCGATGTGGTGCCATCTCTTAGTTCTCTCTTTGTATATCTTGGCATTGTGATATGCTTTTTCACGCCATTCATCGAGCTTAGAGAGTTGCATCTTCCTCTTGGTTCCTACAGCTTCAAAGTCCATGTTGCATCATTTGATGGTCTAGTGAGCCTTGAATTCTAGCTCAGCAGGTAGATGACATGTCTTCCCATAAATAGGTTGGTATGGTGACATCCCAAGTGGTGTTTTATAGGTTGTTCTGTAAGCCCATATGCATTAGGTAGTCTATCCTTCCATGTAGTCTCCATCTCGTTTATTGTCTTCTATAGAATGTTCTTGATTTGTTTGTTTGATGTTTCTGCTTTGCCACTTGTCTGAGGGTGATATGGAGTAGTGACGTTGTGCCAGATCCCATGTCTTAACAAGTACTTGTGAAAGTTCTTATCAGTGAAGTGAGTGCCTCGATCACTAATCACCATTCTCGAAACTCCGAATCATGGAAATATTATCTCTTCAAACATCTTCTTGGAGTTCTTTGCATGAGCAGCTCTACATGGCATGGCACCATTTAGAGACATAGCCAACTGGCACCAAGATGTACTCAAAGTTCATCGATTTTTGAAATGGTCCCATGTAGTCAATACCCTAGACATCATAGAGCCTGATTCAGAGGTTATTGGTGAGTGGCATGGTATCTCTTGAATTGATGTTTTCATGCCTTTGACACAATCCACACCTACGGATAGAGTCCCTCGTGTCTTCATACATGGTTGGCCAGAAAAAATCCACTTTGCTAGATCTTCAAATGAGTGCGGAATGCACCATAATATCTTCCATATGGTGACGGGTGGCATCATTTGATGATCTTGATGCCTTCTTCTGCCGGTACACATCACCTGAGTAGGCCATCAGAACATACTTTGAAGAGGTATGGCTCATCCCATATGTGGAGACGACTTTCATAGATGAGCTTCCTTTTGTACTCCCCTGGTGGTACATATCATGCAACCATAAAATTAACAATATTCACATACCAGGGGTTAGATTTTGTGATCTTGAAGAGCATGTCGTCTAGAAGGGAATCATTGATCGATAATTCCTATGGATTTTCAAACTATATTCTAGACAAGTGATCGGAAATAGAATTTTCTACTCCCTTTTTATCTTTTATTTCTAAGTTAAATTCTTGGAGTAGCAAAATCCATCTTATTAGTCTAGGTTTAGCATCTTTCTCAGTGAGCAGGTATTTCAAAGCAACATGATTAGTATAAGCAATCACCTTTGCTCCTACTAAGTAAGATCTAAATTTACCTTTAGCAAAAACAATAGCTAGGAGTTCTTTTTGAGTTGTTGCATAATTAAGTTAAGTTCCTATAAGAGTTTTGCTAGCATAAGTAATTGCATGATGCTTGTTATCTTTTGTTTGACCCAAAACTGCCCCACAGCATAATCACTAGCATCACACATAATTTCAAAAGGTAGCGACCAATCATGGGGTTGAATGATTGGTTTAGAGATGAGTGCTTTCTTAAGAGTTTCAAAAGATTTTAAACATGCATCATCAAATTCAAAGGGAACATCCTTGGCCAAAAGATTTGTTAATTGTCTAGCAATATGTGAAAAATCTTTTATGAAGCGGTGGTAAAACTCAGCATGACCAAGAAAACTATGGACCCCTATGATGTTTATAGGAGGAGGTAAATGTTCAACTACTTCAATTTTAGCTTTATCTACCTCAATCCCTCCTTCGGACACCAAGTGTCCAAGCACTATGCCTTCTCTAACCATGAAATGATATTTTTCCCAATTAAGGACTCAGTGCTTTTCTTCACATCTTTGCAAAACCTTGTCTAAATTTTCAAGACAATCATCAAAAGTTTTTTCGTAAATAGAAAAATCATCCATGAAAACTTCTATGATTTCTTCAATCATATCAGAAAATATAGACATCATGCATCTTTGAAAAGAAGCTAGAGCATTACATAATCCAAAAGACATTCTACGATAAGCATAAGTTCTATATGGACATGTAAAGGTGGTTTTGCTTTGGTTATCAGGATGGATCAGTATCTAGTGATAACCTAAATACCCATCAAAGAAATAGAAGAAAGAGTGATTTGCCAGTCACTCCAACATTTCATCAATGAAGGGCAACGGAAAGTGATTTTTCCTTGTTGCCTTGTTAAGTTTTTGGTAATCAATGCACATACACCATTAAGTGATGGTTCTTTGGGGGATTAATTCATTCTTTTCATTTTTAACAATAGTCATGCCTCCCTTTTTAGGCACAAACTAAACAGGGCTTACCCACTCACTGTATAGAATGGTGTAGATGATTTCGATGTGTAGAAGTTTCAAAACCTCTTTCTTAACAACCTCTCTCATCGCATTGTTAAGCCTATGCTGTCGCTCCCTAGAAGGTATAGAGTCAGGATCTGTAGGGATGCGATGGGTGCAAAGAGTAAGGCTAATTCCCTTAAGGTCTTCGAGCGAGTAGCAAAAAGCTAGGCGATGCTTTTCTAAGACAATTATCAAGCAGAGTGTTTCTTCTTGAGAGAGTTTATCACTTATGATCATAGGAGAATCCTGATCATTATTGAGAAAAGCATATCTAAGACTAGAAGGTAGGGGTTTAAGCTCAATGGTGGGCTTAGGTGGTTCCAATAATTCATCTAGAGGTTCAGGCTCTGTAGGATTTTCGTCTTCTTCTTCAATGAAGAACTGGGCATCATCTTCATGGTTGGGTTCGATCAAGTATTAAAGAGGTGCAACCTTAACCTCTTCCATTGGGTTTTGCTCAAGATTCGGCTTAGTCTTAGCATTTAGAGAATGAGTAATGGGTATAGAAAGTTAAAAGTTTTCCTAAGGCTTATTTTGAATTTCTCTATTTGTCCATCTTGAATAAGTCTTTCGATTGGTTGTCCTATCAACAGGTCAAACTCTATGATATCATAGATATAAAAGCTCAAATGAACCATGGTTCCTTGTACATAGATAGGGAGGACATATAGTATCCCCAAACTTGGGAGAATGTATCCTAAATGACTTCTCAATAACTTTGTTGTTGGGGTTAATGGCATGTGTTTTAATAAATCATGAGCAAAAGATGCAGACATGATGTTAACACCCACTACTCGATTATAAAGAGCGTCAAAAGGAGCTTTGTTGATTTGGCAACGAATAGAGATAGAAGGTGAATCTAGACGAATCACATCAGAGGAAAGCTTTGATTCTTCTAACCATCCATTGCCTATAATAGACACTAGCTCTTTCATAGTCTTTTTAAGGAAAGCTTCCTCAGAAGAGTCTATGATTTCTTCATGAGATTATGATTTCCTAGGCTTCTAGGGGTCTCCTCATGGTATGATAATTCGAGGTATTTTCGTATTCATCAAAAAGTTCATCCTCGAATTCAAGCATAAAATCCGAAATTGAAGTTTCCTCCTTTTTCGGTGGTTCAGGATTTGGGATAGCTGAAGCTGATGATGGGTTAGGCAAAAGTTTTGGTTCAGCTATCTAGGGTTTCTCCTCTAATTGCTTCTTTTCTACTTCTTCAGTGGTGTTCTCTAGGATTTTAGTTAGAATGCTACTCCCCAAATTAGCAGAGACATGCAAGAATGATCCTCCGGAAGCTGTATCAAGATACTTCAAGGTTTTCCTATCAAGCTCATGCCATGCCTAGAGATTCTTTTTCTTCTTATTTAAAAGTTAGAACCTTTGAACGAAGGATGACTACTCTAGAGATGGGGACGAAATGTAAGCAAAAGCTAGAACATAAAGCTCCCCAATCTCCTTGTCTAATCCCTATAGTTTGCTTGTACCAACGTTTAGCTCTTCCTTTCAAAGAGAAAGGAAAAACTTCCATCGTAAGGTTTCATCTGACATGCCTGTAATGCATAAGCATGCACAGGTTTGCTCAAACTCATTTAGTTGGGATTATGGATTTTCATCATCTTTGCCCAAAAAAGATTGATCCCAGACCATGTTGATTAAACATGGGCATAACTCATAGTCAGGTGTAAGGATAGACTTTGAAGATTCTGGTGGCTCTAGGCAGTGCCCTCGTAGGTGCAGCGTATTGGTAGATAGAAGTGGATTCTAAATCCATAGTGAAAAGAAAAGAAAATAAAATATAGAAGAATAATGATACAAGGTTAAGCTAGGTTCGAAGTTAACTCAGCAACTATTTTCTTCGGCAACGACGCTAGAAATGCTTGTTGGTATATATTAACGCACACAGAATAATCCGCAAGCGCACAAATATTATACTAATGTAGCACTTCACAAGAAGTATCCCAGTTTTATATAGAACTCAAGGAAACATGTGTGAGAATAACTAAATCTAACTTAACCCAACTTTGCAACAAGGCTTAGATAACATGAGTATAAAGGAGAATGCAAAGGTCTTCTATTTCTAATTTCAGTAAGCTTTGTCTTCTATTGTTCAATTATGGGGATATTAGTAAATAAAACACAAGCAGAGTATGTTTCCTATAGTAACAAGGTCCTGCTAGGCCTACAAATAGGAGGTGGACTACAAAGGATTCAACAAGGCTATAAGAGTCACCCTCACGAGCTACCACCGATCCAAAAAGTAGGGTACATCCATGAGTAACCAAGTCTGAGCACCATGCTTACACTATGAATACTACTTTAACCCAGGAGCTACAAGGATTAAAATACTCTAAAGAGAGTCGCAAACCTAAAGAACGATATGAACAATATGCTTACTTGAATCTAAAGTTGATTACCAAAGAAATCTTAGAAGCAAGCTCAAGAGGAACTTGATTTCGCCAGGGTACAAGCCATAGAAAGAGCACTAATAGGCCAGCACTTCCTCCAAACTCTTCCATCACACTCTATCTCTCTATCACTAATAAAAGACTAGATCCTATTGAGGACTAATCTTCTCTTGATGGCTAGCTCTGATACTGATGGAAATATGAGTTAGGGTTTCTGGCCTTCAAGCATCCTAGACCCTTGGATCAAGCTGACTTAAAAGAATGGCGTAGATGCAAACCCTAAGGCGATGGAGAGCCGACATAGCGAGGTGAGGCTACCAGGTGGGGCCCACAAGCCGACCGGCCTACTGGTGGAGTCGGTCAGCCCCACATGTCAGTGGCTCAGGGTCTACTTTGATGATTTGCCTTCTGGAGTCTTCCCATGTAGATACCATCGTGGATAAACATGATTTCCTTTGACGAATAGGTCCTCCTTGGCGGTTTTCTGATTAAATCCTGTTGAAAACACAAATTCACCAAAACTCATGGAAATTGTCAGTTTAAACCTGTAAGTCTATGTTAGTGATCCATTTTAGTCATTTATGCAAGCTATATTGATGGTTTATAATTGACATTAACTATTGTCACATTTTGGAGGATTTAAGTGAAGGTTGATATATGTAGGTTTAGAACCTGCATATATCATCTAGTAAGGAAACCCTAGCTAGGCCTAATCGATTTGAATCATCGTGCTCCTCGGTTATGGAGACTCGATCCTCCAACCACTCATAGTAGTTAATCAATAAAATAATGGTACTAATGGATATGAGATGAGATGATTAATGAAGTGATTAAGTTAGATCAGGTGCAAATTGGATACTACTGATATCTTAACACAAGGCTAAAACATTGAAAGTAAGGATCCACTCATAGTAAGCTTTTCTACAAAAGTTATTCTTGATTCCAACTTTCCCTTTAAGCCTACGTATCCTTGGAGTCTTTTCTTTTAGTTGGGTAAGACTTATTGAGTACACTCAAGTACTTAGGGTTTGTTAACCCCTATTGCAGGTTCTGACTTGTGCTGCTAATAGAGGTCATGTTGGTGGGCTTGACATGATCTAGCTGCCTCTGCTACCTTAAATACCTCATCTAAGTTGTTTCTAGAGTCCTACTTATTTTTTTGAACTGAAAGTTAAGTTTTACTTGAACATGTTTTGTAAACTAATGTTATAAGTCTTTCATACTCTGATGTAAGTTATTTGTGTAACAAGTGTTGTAATGTTGTGGTAACTCCATGTTGATCCTGTATGAGTTGTAAAATGTGGATGATTTTGGGTTCCCTGAGGACACCCGATAGACTACCAGAGTTTATCTGGCTCTCATGTGCAGTAGTCAGAGGTCTTTAGGACAATGACAAGGTGCATGTGGGCCATATAATTTAGGTGGTTCTGCCACAGCTGGTATTGGAGGTCATACATCAATCTACAACAACATTTCTTTTGAAAACTTCAAAAGGAACTTACAAATTAAAAGTTTTTGAAGAGTATCATATTAAAAATGCTCTTTAATCTCCCTTATGCTTTCGATCCAAGTTTCAAAAAGAATTTCTGATGACTCAAGTGGAAGGTGTTGAAAAGATTTCAACTTTTCTTCAGCAAGTCATGTAGAGAGTCGAACTTCTCCGATAATGCTTTGCCAACTGCCATTCAACATTCCATCTGCTATAGTGAAGATGGTGTATAAACTATAGCCTTATATAAGTTGTATCCTGCTAACATTGTGAAGACATATAGGATGAGTGAAAGCTCTAGTTTAGTTTTGATGAATTGATGAAACCCTAAGTGCTAACCTAGTTTATCAAGGTGATTATGAGATAGGTAGCACTACTCCAAGTGGTGAAGCAAATGAAGATCATGACATGATGATGGTGATGCCATGGTGATGATCAAGTGCTTGGACTTGGAAAAGAAAGAGAAAAACAAAAAGCTCGAGGCAAAGGTGAAATTGATAGGAGCTTTTTGGTTTAGTGATCGAGACACTTAGAGAGTGTGATCACATTTAGGATCGATAGCCATACTATTAAGAGGGGTGAAACTCGTATTGAAATGCGGTTATCAAAGTGCCACTAGATACTCTAACTCATTGCATATGCATTTAGGATCTAGTGGAGTGCTAACATCCTTGAAAACATTTGTGAAAATATGCTAACACATGTGCACAAGGTGATACACTTGGTGGTTAGCACATTTGATCAAGGGTGGCGAAGTTCAGGGTCAAAAGGAGAAGTTTTGTATTGACTAGACTCTGCCTTGGGCAGTGACCAGGACTCTGGCCCTATGTCCGGTCAGTGGCGCATAGTGAAGACCACCCTTGGTCCCTTGACCGGACATTGAAAAGAGAGAGGGACCATACGCACAGGGGGTGCATCTGGTCACCTAGTGACATACACTGACACAAGCAATAGAGAGAGGCTGAGTTGATCGAATGCAGGCCTGGGTCCAGTCATGAGCCACTAGGACGCATGCGGTCATGAAAACCATCTCTGGAACCATACTGGAAATGACCAGACTCTAGTGATGGAGCATCCAGTCACTTTGAGCAGCACGTTCGGTCACAACTTAACATGTGGCATGAAGCAGACTAGCCTGTTAAGATTGGGCGCACAACATTTGAAGCTGATGACATGTGGCGATCATCAGAGGACCGGACACTAGGGTCCTATGTCTGGTCAATCCAACTGATGCGTCCGGTCGCCCTGACTTTTTAGGGAACAAAGAGCCAATGGCTCTATTCATGGGGCTCTCTATTTAAGCCCCATTACTGGCTCTAGCTCACCCTCTTGGCCATTTGTATTGACATAGCAACCTTGTGAGCTTAGCCAAAGCCCTCCCACTCATCTCTATCACTGATTCATCATCTTTGTGAGATTGGGAGAGAATCCAAGTGCATTGCTTGAGTGTTTGCAACTCGAGGCATCTGGTGTCCATGTTTCGCTGTGGGATTCACTTGTTACTCTAGGTGGTTGCCGCCACCTAGATGGCTTGGAGCAGCGAGGATCGTGGAGCGGAGGTTGGTGATTGTCTTCGGCTCCGATCATGGTGATTGTGAGGGGTTTTTGACCTTTCCCCGATGGAGAGCCAAAAGGTACTCTAGTAAATTGCTTGTGGCTTGTGTGACCCTAATCTTGTGTTGGTTGTGCGGCACCCTATTGAGGATTTGGCATGTGATGCCAATTAGCTCAAGAACCTCCAAGTGAGTGAATCGCCACAACGAGGACTAGCTTGCCAGCAAGCAAGTGAACCTCGGTAAAAAATAATTGTGTCATCATTTGACTCTAAGGTGATTGGTATTTATTGGTATGCATTCTTGTGATTGATTGGTTCATTCCTCAACTTGATGATATAACTATCTTGCTCTCTCCCTTTACATTATCGTAGACTAGTTGTCAAACTCTTTAGTGTAGCTAGTCGTGAGAGCTTGTTAGTTTGGTTAGTGTGGCTCTTTAATTAGCCTTTGAGAGTACACTAACATAGTGTAGTGACATAGCCATTGTGTGGATAGAGATTATAGAAACTAGAATTGTGGTAGGTGGCTTGCATTTTTAGTAGGCTAGCGCAACACTCGCTTCGCCTCATATTTGTCTAACCGGTTTGCTAAGTGTTGTTGTAGAAATTTTTAATAGGCTATTAACCCCCCTCTAAGCCATTGGGACCTTTCAAGTGGTATCAGAGCCATAGTCACCAGTAATTTGAGGCTTAATAACATTCGGTGTAAAAATGGCTCAAATCAATAACACCAAGAAGCCACCCCAATTTGATGGCTCAAACTATCCCTATTGGAAGGCTAAGATGACAACTTATATAAAATCAATCAATAGGAAGGTTTGGAAGGTGGTGGTGACCAAGATTGAGATTGATGATGAAGAGGCTCACACCGTCGCCGAAGAAGTGCTTCTCCAAAACAATGACATTGCTCTAAGTGCCATTCATGATGCAATTGATGAGAGAACATTTGAGCAAAGCAAGAACAATGAGATGGCTCATGAGGCTTGGAAGAAGTTGGAAGAATCATTTGAGGGCACCAAGGCAATAAAGGGTGCAAAGGCATACATTCTCAAGGAGAAATTTGCTAGCTTCAAGATGAAGGAAGATGAGAGTGTGCCAAACATGTTTCATTAGATGGAAGAGCTTGTCAATGATCTCAAAGCACTTGGTGAGAAGGTGGAGGACAAGGACTTCTCTCATAAGTACTTGAAATGCTTACCCACAAGATTTGGCATGTTGGTCACCTTGCTAGTGAGGACTGGTTTGGACACAATGACACCAAATCAAATCTTAGGAGATATCATGACCGATGATGCTTATAGAGATGATGATGAGAAGGAAGAAAAGAGGGAGAAAAAGGATGACAAGAAGAAGAGTGTGGCATTCAAGGGCAAGGCAAAGCAAGAATCATCAAGTGAAGATGAAGACTAGAGCTTTGATGAGATGGATGATGAGAAGATGGCTCTCTTTGTTCAAGAAATTTGAGAAGTTCATGATGAAGAAGGGCTACCATGCTAGAAGAAAGAAGTTTTCATCCAAGAACAAGGAAGAGTCAAGAAGGTGCTTCAATTGTGGAAGCAAGGATCATCTTGTTGCTCAATGCCCATATAATAGCAACAATAATGATGATAACAAGAAGAGCAAGAAGAAGGACAAGAAGGAAAACAATGAGAAGAAGGACAAGATTGTAACAACCCAGAAATCCATACACCAAAAATACCAACTACAAAATTTTTTCTTAAAAACACCCATGTGATGATGAGTGTCATGTATAGAAACCCAACCTAAGAGTTGCATTAGAAGTAACCCAACCCAAGTCATCACCTAAGCATAGCATGTCATTTGTTGATTATGAATATTTAATTTCTAACAAATAAAGTGATGCATACATTGTTAACTCAAATTGTGAGTTGGATTTTCATTGTTTCATGTAATGCCTAACAACCCCTTTAAAGTAATAAACCAAATTTGAATTTAGACAAATGGAAAAGAAATGAAAAACTTAAAAAGGAAAAGAAGAAGAAGGCCTCCCAGCCAGCTACTCGGCCCAACCCACGCAACCAACTACCGGCCCAGCCCTTCACATCTCCTCTCCGCTGGCCCATGCACGCGTAGTAGCAGGCTGGCCCCAACTCGCGCACAACAGCCTAGCTTGTAGCCCAGCGACGCTCGCGCGCCCTCAGCTCGCTTGCGGTCGCTGCCACTTGGCCTCGTGCGTCAGCCACGCACTATTCACCTGCGCGCCCCTCTTTCCTTCACCCGCGGCCGCTGCCAACGGACCCCACTTGTTTGCCTTTTCCCTGTTCATCTTCTCCACGCCCACGCCGATTCTCCCCTCCAATAGAACGCCGATAGCATTGGCAGGGAGCGGGCCAGGGTGTCACGCCCGAGGCATGGCCTTGCCCCCCCCCCCCTTGTGCTGTGCCCAAGCAACCCCTCGCGGTCGTTGGATGCAAGCTCGCGCCCTGATCGCCCTTGAATCCCCAACCACCGATCATCGAGCTCGTCGATTCCCGCTCGGCTATAAGAGCCTCGGCCGAGAGCCCTAGCGCCTTCCATCACCCCGCCGCCACCTCGGTGGCTAACCATAGCACACCGAGCCAAGAAAGAAGAGGGAGAAGAGGAAGGGGAGGGGAGAAAATGCCAAAGCCGCCATGGGGGAGGAGGTCGTCGGAGCCGAGAGCGACGCCGTCATCTACATCACCGACGCGGTTTGGCATGGCACTGCATGGCTTCCAGAGTTACACGGCCTCGAATCGACACATCATCGCCATCCATTCTTCCACGCCACCCACGGTGAGCCCCCTTCCAGTTTCTCTCTGCCGCCGAACCTCACCGTCGGCCATGGCGCTCCACACCTGGAGCACGTAGGCCAGTGCCTTGTCTTTGGCCACTAGGAACACACGCACCATGTGCACAACCGCAACCATGCCATGACTACCCCGCTGGAGTCCCATAGATCACCCGCGCGCCTCGCCGTCGTCACCGTCGCCGTGGCCGCTGGAGTCTCTACCGGTCACCTGGGAACCCGTAGCCTCGTCGTGAGCCCTGGACTCCTTCGCCGTGCACCCACGAAACCGTAGAAGCCTCATCTGCCTAGCACTAGCCACTGGTGGGGCTGCGTGCATGACCTCACCACCAGCGAGCACTGCTGAGCCGCCAGCCGCCGTGGCGAACGCACCAGAGGACCTCAACCACCACTTAGACCTCAGGATCATGATCGCCGTGGCCCAGGGAAGCTTTTCCCCTCTCCAATCGGACACCAGCACTGCCACGAAGGCTCACAGCCAGCTCGCCGCTGGCAAGAGCACCGCCATGGGAGAAATAGAGGGCTTCCTCCCTCACCGGCCACCAGTGCGTGAACTCGGTGCATGTGAGCCGAGCCAAGGAGAAGAGACGGTGGACTTGGTCCACCATGCGCCCCATCGTAGGTCCATGGACCATGAGCACTGGTCCACCGTGAGCCACACGGTGTGAGGCGCGCTGTGGACAAAGCCCAATAAAGGCCCACGGCCATGACATGGCAGCATCACAGCGTGCCACGTGTCCGGGTCGGCCCGACCCTAGACCGGCCCAACCCGAGCCCACCGGAGCCCTAGTTCGGACCCAGCCCATGTTGACCGTTGACCTAGCCCCACATGTCCATGACACGGACACTTTGGACCCACACGACAGGTCCTAACATCACACGGGACCCACATGTCAGCAGTCCCCGCAGCCTGGGTGACGTCATGCTGACGTCACGTTGACATCAGCTGCTGTCGTCAGTAGCCTAGGCCCCACATGTCAGTGACCCTGACTGTTGACCGTTGACCGTTGACTCAACGATGACCGACGTTGACTTTGACTGGACCCACCTGTCAGTGACCCAATAGCCTTTGGCCCCACCTATCGGTGTGGACGACGTTGATGACGTCACGCTGACATCATGCTGACGTCAGCTGAGCCCCACCTGTCAGCTCAGAACCGTGATGCTGACATCATGCTAACGTCAGCAAGCCATGTGGACCAACCACAGTATGACACGTGTCAGCCCAGGATTAATTCAGCCTTTTTCCATTTTTAGAAATAGATTTAAACTTCGGAAATTCATAACTAATTCATATAACCTCAGAAAAATACGAAACTAGGACCAAAATTCATCTAAAATTGAGCCCTACGCAATGAATCCATGTTTGAGTGCATTCGGCTCTTTTGAATTTTCATTGCTCCTTTGTGCTATTCTATAGACTGTCGCTAACGCGACTATAATGCGATCGTTTGCAGACTCGGAGGAGAAACAAACAGACGAGGATTGTGAGTATCGTGAGGAGTACGGAGACAACTACACTGAAGGTGCCACATCCCACCCAATCTCATAGCACCTATTACGCATGGCTAATGTAGAACTGCTATTGCTTTACTTTACTGTTATAATCATACTATGATAGGACTTGCATGGTAGTATGCTTTCTTGATGGCCTTTACCTTGACGCAACCTTACCCCTGCATACCCTGCTATTAGGTTAAGACACACGCTTACTACTATATTTTATTTGCTTATACTTCTACTACACTTATACTACATTAAATGCGTGGTGTATTCTGGACTACGTGGAGAGTGCTACGTGTGTGACTTGGGTTTGTGGAGGGTGAGGGTTGTGTCGACCAAGTTGGAGTATATGACGAGCCTGGGGCAAGTCATGCCATGTGGTGCTACCTGGGCACCCTTGGAATGGATACCTGTGGTGGGTAAATGGTATATGAGGTGGTCCTGGGTGTGAACCTGTGATGGGAGGAGCCCAGGATGGAGGTGCTGTGGTGGCATGATAAATGGAAACCCTGATGAAGACATTCTGGCTTGGTCACCCCTAAGGACTTACTAGTACTCAGATTCACCGGGAAGCCTTACGTACCACTCGCCCTATATGGTGCGGGACGGCCGGACTACTTGGTAGGATATTGCCACTACTGCTAGGTTGATAGCGGACAGTGTAAGGAGGTACGGGGCATGGAAGATTTCCCCCACACCCTTCTGAGACTTCATGGAGAACTTGTGGACCCGGCTCATGACTCACAGTTTTAGCCACCCCAGATTAGACTTGGGGTGTACTAGGGCTAAATGGTAGAGTGGCATTATCCTAGGCTAGCAAGTGGTCGGAATCAGCCCAGTTGACGATGGTCAGCGAGGAAGGCAGATCTTGTGGTTATGTAAAACCTCTACAGAGTGTATGGTTGATCGATCGATACATGTGCCGACTTGTTGGCTATGGACCTTTCCTGGGTTTCGCTTAAACTAGATAGTGAGATGAGTCATTCTTTTCTTCCCCCTAGAAGTGAGTGTTCAGTCGTAGCCAGGGGCTACGGGCCTTGAGACAGTGCCGAGAGGGAGTTGGCCTATCGACTGAGCGATGGTATGGTTATGGTATGGTGATGGTGTGGAGATGGTGGTATATCGATCCCAGGATCGAAACCTGGCTCTGGAATGGGAATGGTGTTAAAACTTGACTATACTATTATATACTTGATATGCTAAATGCATAGGAAACCCCAGCCTTATAGGTTCCTCTTGACTATATCCAACTTGCATCCAATATCCACAAAGCAATGCTCATAGGGTTGGGAGTGGCCAGTACAAATCGTACTGATAAGTTTTGGCATATAGGTTCTGCTGAGGAGTATAGCTCCAAGGAGTTTGACAGTTGAGGGGTTCGTGCCTACTGCTCGAGTTTGGCGATCTTATCTTCAAGCTGTTCTGAATGAATGCTACTTTCGATTCCGCCAATGCGGCGATGTAATAATTTATGTAAATCCACACTATTTGTACTCTGATATTATCATTGTATGGATGTGATATTCAACTGGAATTTGGGTAATATGATCTACAATGGTCTTATTACACTTCGACGCTGTGGATTTCCCTTTGTGGAAATCAGGGTCGTTTCAGTTGGTATCAGAGCCATACTTGACCATAGGACGAAACCCTCAGAAATGGATGATAGAATAGGACGTGGACAACCCTTTTTTCGGTTATATACCGACCCTATATTTACTTTTATGTAAGACTTATCTATTTATTGACCTACTAACACCTGTCCCCTTGAAACATGCAGATGGCAACAAACGTCGATTGGCCGCCTCTAGGACCGCTACCTCTAGACCACGCTAAGCTTACCTTTGACCTATGTGAGCTCGGGGTTTTGTACAGACCCTCTGCCAAGTTCTCATCATGTTAGGAGTCCCCGACGAGCTTGTCAAGGTCACCTGCACTAGGAAGCTAGCTCAGGATGGAGGAATTGAAGGACCAATTGTCACCTCAGTCGAGTTCCCAGCTAGCACTACCCTACCTTCTATTCCAGCTTCCACCGAGATGACCATAGAGGACACAGTTGAGGAGGGACTGCGAGCTATCTCCCACAAGGCACTTCATAGAGTGATGTGGGGACCACTATGAGCACCTAAAGACGACAGAGTTCCATCTACTTCCCCAGGCCCTCGACCTCAGCCTTACCCCTAGTGAGCAGAGTTTCACAGCCGGCAGAGTTATCCTTGCCGAGGAGGACAGATGCCTTCGCATCTCAGCTATCCACCTACTGGAGTAGGATAGGTACGTGACCTAGCTAGAGCAGAGGAGACGTCAGGACTAGGCCCTCCGGTGGGAGTACCAGGAGCGAGACTCGTAGGGAGCATAGGAGCGAGCTAGTCTACTTGAGACAGTTGCCAAGCTACAGGATGAGCTCAACCGCCATGAAGAAATCCATAGAGCTGAGGTCGATGACTTATAGGATAAAGCCGCCGACCTAGGCAATAGGAACTACTACCTCGACAGTAAGGTCTTGGAGTTGCAGAGAGAGTTGGATGACAAGAAGGCTGAGTTCAACCAGCATAGGAGACAGAGAGAGATCCAAGGGGATTGACATGCTGAAGATCCAGTCTCGAAACAAGACCATGACTCAAGATCTAGAAGAGTTCAGAAAGAAGGTCCATTCGCAACCAGGGTCACCTAATCGAGGCACTTAGGCAGAATGAGTACCTATAGGACAAGTGTGAGAGGACTCGATAGGCCTGGCAGAAGTTCGATAGGAAGCACCTCAGGGAGATGAAGGGTATGTGGGATCAGCTACCCAAGGAGATTCACAACAAGACGAAGCCTAGGGTAGAGGAGTTTGAGTTAGCCCCGACTCGCCTCAACCTAGATGCCTACCCTACCCTACCTAGAGCCAAGCCTACTGAGGAGCTCACCGAGGCCTTGAAGTACGTGTCCCGACTTCACAAGTCTAATGAGGAGATCGAGATCGAGAACAGTCGTAACCCAGCTGTGGTGTACGAGTTAGAGTAGATGACCCTACATGGTCATGAGTCATGTCAGTAGCTACCATGAGTTGTACCCCATGATGTACCCCTTATGAGATGTATTATGAGACATTATGCGTAGTATGATTCTCGCACGTCTTCAAGTGTAGCTACTGGAGATGATGCTATGTAATAAAACCCATGTAATGAATGTTTTGGATCTTATTGCATCTTTATGAATCTTATTGCTTCTTTGTAATGAGTGTTGGATAATATAAATGTTTTTCTTTAAATTGTCAAAATCATGTAATCATATTGAATTATAAGCACTTATGGCACAAGCACTAAAATTCTCTATGATTCGTGTTGCAGATGCCGAACCGCCGATCTAATCGCCTAATGAACCTGTGGACAGTGCGCCCACCCCTGAACCAGTTGAACCAAATGGGGGACGTGGTGGCAACAACCTGTGGCCATGGCTATGGACGTGGAGGGATACCCTTCCACCTGGAGAATACTCCTGCCGCCTGAGGAGAACATTCCTCCTCCACCACCACCAAACCTGGCAGAAGTGATGGCACAACAGACCCAGCTTCTTGCAGCTCTTGTTGAAGGAGCGAACCATCGCTAGGGAGGTCAGCAGAATGACTTCCAAAGGAAGCTAGAAGGATTTCTGAAGCTAAGGCCACCTACCTATGATGGCACCAACCCTGAACCCACTTGTAGCCGATGACTAGCTCAAGGAAATGGAGAAGAAGCTTGACCTCACTACTTTCACCGATGATGAGTGTGTTGGAGCTGCCACACACTAGCTCATAGGTGCAGCACACGCCTGGTGGGACAGTTTCAGTGATTCCCATGAGGACCCTACCCACATCTCATGGGATGAGTTCGCTGAAGCATTCACTGAGTACCATATTCCCAAGGGTATTATGGAGGCCAAAGCTGAGGAGTTCTGCAACATCAAGATGGGAAAGGACAGGGTGACTGAGTAGACTACCCATTTCACTAACCTTCTATGCTATGCGCCTCCCTATGTTGTGAACTCAGAGAAGGAGAAGCTATACTATTACCATAAGGGACTTAACCCGCACATCAAGCTGAAGTTTGGCGGTATTGAGAGTAACACATTGCGTGCTCTGGTGGATCACTGCATCTAGATTGAGAAGGACCATGCTGAAGCTGGAGAAGAATACAGGGAGAGGAAGCGTAAGCCTAAGGAGTCCTTCCACGGATGTGATCGCAAGAGGTTCTGCAGAGATGCACCCTCCAGGGAGCACTGTCGCCACAACAGGGATGACAACCCTAGATCGAGTAGGGGTAGTGGAGGCTACAATGCCAAATACTTCCACCCTACTTAGGATCGTTACACCTAGGACCATTATGCGCAGGACCGCAACACTCAGGACCGTTTCAACTGTCCCCGCTCAGCAAATGAACGCCCAGCACAGAACCGCTCCGCACCAAGCATAGGAAACTGGAAGGCACCCGCTGCCAACCCCTATAGGCGGTATGCCTTTCACCTGCTTTGCTTAGTGGCCAACCAGGTCACAAAGCCACTGAGTGCCCTCAGAACTCAGCTGCTTAGAAGTCTCAGCTCAAGGGATCTGCTACTCAGTGGACGTCTCAACCATCTGGATGCCGAGGAAGCACAAGCTGCCCCTGACGTGGTGTACGGTATGTTTTTAGTTAATGGCAACACTGCATCAGTTCTATTCGACTCTAGAGCAACTTGTTCATACATATCATCCAAGTTTGCATGAGAGCATGACCTACCTATAACCCCACGTGAAAAGCCTATCATCACCAGCTCACCTTTAGGAGACCTAAAATGCACCCATATCTGTAAGGGAGTGAGTCTTACCATTGAGGGTCTTGTCTTTAAAGCCGACCTAACCCTTTTACCTTCCACTAGCCTAGATATCATCCTAGGTATGGATTGGTTAACCATTCACCAAGGTATCATATCATGTTCACCTAGATACGTCCAAGTGACCCACCCATCAGGCCAAGTCATTAGATGTGAACCCTAGTCTAGAAAGTCCACCTCTATCCTATGTGCCCTTAAAGCAAGTTCAGAATCACAAAAAGAGGAGAAGATAGTTCATGATGTGCCAGTAGTTAGAGATTATCCTGATGTATTCCCTAAAGAATTACCGGGTATGCCACCAGACCAGTGATGTAGAGTTCATCATTGATCTATTGCCAGGGAACGGGACCCATTGCCAAGAGACCCTATCGCATGTCAGTTGATGAACTAGGCTGAGCTCAAGAAACAGCTTGATGAGCTCATCTTAATGGGATATATCAGACCCAGTGCTTCACCCTAGGGATCCCCTGTTCTGTTTGTCAAGAACAAGGATGGCTCAATAAGAATGTGCATTGATTACAGGAACTTGAATGCAGTCACCATCAAGAACAAGTACCCCCTGCCAAGAATTGATGATCTGCTTGATCAGCTTCTAGGTGCCAAGTATTTCTCCAAGATTGATCTCAGATCTGGCTATCATCAGATGAAGATTCGAGAAAGTGATATCCCGAAGACAGCTTTTGTGACTAGGTATGGGCAGTTTGAGTTCACTGTGGGGTCCTTTGGACTCACGAATGCTCCCGCATACTTCATGAACATGATGAATAAGGTTTTCATGGATGAACTAGATAAGTTCGTGGTGGTATTCATTGATGACATCCTTGTCTATTCACCCACCGCTGAAGAACATGAACATCATATGAGAACTATGCTCGAGAAATTAGCCCAACATCAGCTCTACACAAAGTTCAGCAAATGTGAGTTTTGGCTACAGGAAGTTGCCTTCCTAGGCCATGTACTATCAGCCAAAGGTGTCGCAGTTGACCCAGCCAAGATTGAAGCTATGAAAGAGTGGGATCAACCCCGTAATGTGACAGAAGTTAGAAGTTTCTTGGGATTGGCTGGATATTATCGCCGATTCATCGAAAACTTCTCCAAGATAGCCCGTCCAATGACCAATCTTCTGAAGAATACCAAGGAGTTTGAATGGATGCCCGAGTGCGAACGAAGCTTCTAGGAATTGAAACAGAAGCTTACCACAACTCCTGTGCTAGCATTGCCTGATATCGACAAAAATTTCATAGTCTATTGTGATGCATCCCGTCAAGGACTTGGTTGTGTATTGATGCAAGATGGAAGAGTGATAGCATACGTGTCTCAATAGTTGAAAGAACACAAGAACCGTTACCCTACTCATGATCTTGAGTTAGCAGCAGTTGTGCATGCCCTGAAGATCTAGAGACACTACTTGATAGGCAACAAGTGTGATATCTATATAGATCACAAGAGATTGAAGTACTTTTTCACTCAGGAAGATTTGAACATGAGGCAATGCTGTTGGCTAGAGTTGATCAAGGACTATGACCTGGAAATTCACTATCATCCGGGAAAAGCTAATGTAGTCGCAGATGCTCTCAGTCGCAAGAGCTACTGTCACACTTTGATCACTGAATCCAGTACCACCTGAGCTCAAGGAAGAGATTGATGATTTCCAACTTGAGATACTACCACACGGCTTGTTGAATGAGCTCCAGCATATAGTATGATCTCACAGAACGCATCCGTCAAGCTCAGAAAGATTGTGAAGAAATCGAATATCTCCGTGGTCTGATGAAACTAGGCTATAAGACCAACCACCATGAAGATGAACAAGGAACCATCTGGTTCAAGAATAGAATCTGTGTTCCATCTGACCCAGTACTACGAGAGGAAATTCTATCAGAAGCTCATGATTCTAAGGTACTGTATCCACCTTGGAGGTTCAAAAATGTATCAAGATTTGAAGAAACACTTTTGGTGGAGAGGCATGAAGACAGACATTGCAGGACATGTGGCACGATGTGACACCTGTAATAGGGTCAAGGCTGAACATCAAAGGCCTGTAGGTTTGCTAAAGCCTCTTGACATCCCCGAGTGGAAGTGGGAGAGCATATCCATGGATTTCATAGTTGGATTGCCCCGTTCACAGAAAGGCAATGATTCCATCTGGGTGATCGTTGATCGCTTGACCAAGATTGCTCACTTTGTACCAGTAAAGACCAAGACCAATGCCAAAAAACTAGCAGATCTATACATTGAACATATTCTCAGACTGCATGGAGCTCCCTCTAGTATTGTATCTGATCGTGGCCCTCAGTTTGTGTCTCGATTTTAGGAAGCCCTACACAAGTCCATTGGAACCAAACTTGACTTCAGTACCGCTTATCATCCACAGATAGATGGACAGACTGAATGAGTAAATCAGATCTTAGAAGACATGCTTTGCGCTAGTGTACTGAATTATGGCTCTGATTGGGAGAGATGCTTACCCTATGCAGAATTTTCTTACAACAATAGCTACCAAGCCAGTATCAAGATGCCGAACCACCGATCTAATCGCCTAATGAACCGTGGACGTGCGCCCACCCCTGAACCAGTTGAACCAAATGGGGGACATGGTGGCAACAACCGTGGCCATTGCTGTGGACATGGAGGGATACCCTTCCACCTGGAGAATACTCTGCCGCCTGAGGAGAACATTCCTCCTTCACCACCACCAAACCTAGCAGAAGTGATGGCACAACAGACCTAGCTTCTTGCAGCTCTTGTTGAAGGAGCGAACCATCGCTAGGGAGGTCAGTAGAATGACTTCCAAAGGAAGCTAGAAGGATTTCTAAAGCTAAGGCCACCTACCTATGATGGCACCAACCCTGACCCACTTGTAGCCGATGACTGGCTCAAGGAAATGGAGAAGAAGCTTGACCTCACTACTTTCACCGATGATGAGTGTGTTGGAGCTGCCACACACTAGCTCATAGGTGCAGCACGCACCTGGTGGGATAGTTTTAGTGATTCCCATGAGGACCCTACCCACATCTCATGGGATGAGTTCGCTGAAGCATTCACTGAGTACCATATTCCCAAGGGTATTATGGAGGCCAAAGCTGAGGAGTTCCGCAACATCAAGATGGGAAAGGACAGGGTGACTGAGTATACTACCCATTTCACTAACCTTCTGCGCTATGCGCCACCCTATGTTGTGAACTCGGAGAAGGAGAAGCTATACTATTACCGCAAGGGACTTAACCCGCACATCAAGCTGAAGTTTGGTGGTATTGAGAGTAACACATTGCATGCTCTGGTGGATCGCTGCATCCAGATTGAGAAGGACCATGCTGAAGCTGGAGAAGAATATAGGGAGAGGAAGCGTAAGCCTGAGGAGTCCTTCCGTGGACGTGATCGCAAGAGGTTCTGCAGAGATGCACCCTCCAGGGAGCACTCTCGCCACAATAGGGATGACAACCCTAGATCGAGTAGGGGTAGTGGAGGCTACAACGCCAAATACTTCCACCCTGCTCAGGATCGTTACACCCGGGACCATTATGCACAGGACCGCAACACTCAGGACCATTTCAACCGTCCCCGCTCAGTGAATGAACGCCCGGCACAGAACCGCTCTGCACCAAGCACAGGAAACTGGAAGGCACCCGTGCCAACCCCTACAGGCGGTACGCCTTTCACCTGCTTTGCTTGTGGCCAACTAGGTCACAAAGCCACTGAGTGCCCTCAAAACTTAGCTGCTCAGAAGTCTCAGCTCAAGGGATCTGCTACTCGTGGACGTCTCAACCATCTAGACGCCGAGGAAGCACAAGCTGCCCCTGACGTGGTGTACGGTATGTTTTTAGTTAATGGCAACACTGCATCAGTTCTATTCGACTCTGGAGCAACTTGTTCATACATATCATCCAAGTTTGCATGAGAGCATGACCTGCCTATAACCCCACGTGAAAAGCCTATCATCACCAGCTCAACTTTAGGAGACCTAAAATGCACCCATATCTATAAGGGAGTGAGTCTTACCATTGAGGGTTTTGTCTTTAAAGCCGACCTAACCCTTTTACCTTCCACTAGCCTAGATATCATCCTAGGTATGGATTGGTTAACCATTCACCAAGGTATCATATCATGTTCACCTAGATACGTCCAAGTGACCCACCCATCAGGCCAAGTCATTAGATGTGAACCCTAGTCTGGAAAGTCCACCTCTATCCTATGTGCCCTTAAAGCAAGTTTAGAATCACAAAAAGAGGAGAAGATAGTTCATGATGTGCCAGTAGTCAGAGATTATCCTGATGTATTCCCTGAAGAATTACCGGGTATGCCACTAGACCGTGATGTAGAGTTCATCATTGATCTGTTGCCAGGAACAGGGACCCATTGCCAAGAGACCGTATCGCATGTCAGTTGATGAACTGGCTAAGCTCAAGAAACAGCTTGATGAGCTCATCTCAAAGGGATATATCAGACCTAGTGCTTCACCCTAGGGATCCCCTGTTCTGTTTGTCAAGAATAAGGACGGCTCAATGAGAATGTGCATTGATTATAGGAACTTGAATGCAGTCACCATCAAGAACAAGTACCCCCTGCTAAGAATTGATGATCTGCTTGATCAGCTTCGAGGTGCCAAGTATTTCTCCAAGATTGATCTCAGATCTGGCTATCATTAGATGAAGATTCGAGAAAGTGATATCCCAAAGACAGCTTTTGTGACTAGGTATGGGCAGTTTGAGTTCACTGTGGTGTCCTTTAGACTCACGAATGCTCCCGCATACTTCATGAACATGATGAATAAGGTTTTCATGGATGAACTAGATAAGTTCATGGTGGTATTCATTGATGACATCCTTGTCTATTCACCCACCGCTGAAGAACATGAACATCATATGAGAATTGTGCTCGAGAAATTAGCCCAACATCAGCTCTACGCAAAGTTCAGCAAATGTGAGTTTTGGCTATAGGAAGTTGCCTTCCTAGGCCATGTACTATCAGCCGAAGGTGTCGCAGTTGACCCAGCCAAGATTGAAGCTATGAAAGAGTGGGATCAACCCCGTAATGTGACAGAAGTTAGAAGTTTCTTGGGATTGGCTGGATATTATCACCGATTCATCGAAAACTTCTCCAAGATAGCCCATCCAATGACCAATCTTTTGAAGAAAACCAAGGAGTTTGAATGGACGCTCGAGTGCGAACAAAGCTTCTAGGAATTGAAATAGAAGCTTACCACAACTCCTGTGCTAGCATTGCCTGATATCGGCAAAAATTTCATAGTCTATTGTGAGGCATCCCGTCAAGGACTTGGTTGTGTATTGATGCAAGATGGAAGAGTGATAGCATACGTGTCTCGACAGTTGAAAGAACACGAGAACCATTACCCTACTCATGATCTTGAGTTAGCAGCAGTTGTGCATGCCCTGAAGATCTAGAGACACTACTTGATAGGCAACAAGTGTGATATCTATACGGATCACAAGAGCTTGAAGTACTTTTTCACTCAGGAAGATTTGAACATGAGGCAACACCATTGGCTAGAGTTGATCAAGGACTGTGACCTAGAAATTCACTATCATCCGGGAAAAGCTAATGTAGTCGCAGATGCTCTTAGTCGCAAGAGCTACTATCACACTTTGATCACTGAATCCATACCACCTGAGCTCAAGGAAGAGATTGATGATTTCCAACTTGAGATACTACCGCATGGCTTGTTGAATGAGCTCAGCATACAGTATGATCTCACAGAACGCATCCGTCAAGCTCAGAAAGATTGTGAAGAAATTGAATATCTCCGTGGTCTGATGAAACTAGGCTATAAGACCAACCACCATGAAGATGAACAAGGAACCATCTGGTTCAAGAATAGAATCTATGTTCCATCTGACCCAGTACTACGAGAGGAAATTCTGTCAGAAGCTCACAATTCTAAGTACTGTTTCCACCCTGGAGGTTCAAAAATGTATCAAGATTTGAAGAAACACTTTTGGTGGAGAGGCATGAAGACAGACATTGCAGGACATGTGGCACAATGTGACACCTATAATAGGGTCAAGGCTGAAACATCAAAGGACCTACTAGGTTTGCTAAAGCCTCTTGACGTCCCTGAGTGGAAGTGGGAGAGCATATCCATGGATTTCATAGTTGGATTGCCCTGTTCACAGAAAGGCAATGATTCCATCTGGGTGATCGTTGATCACTTGACCAAGATTGCTCACTTTGTTCCAGTAAAGACCAAGACCAATGCCAAAAAACTAGCAGATCTATACATTGAACATATTCTCAGACTGCATGGAGCTCCCTCTAGTATTGTATCTGATCGTGGCCCTCAGTTTGTGTCTCGATTTTGGGAAGCCATACACAAGTCCATTGGAACCAAACTTGACTTCAGTACCGCTTATCATCCACAGATAGATGGATAGACTGAATGAGTAAATCAGATCTTAGAAGACATGCTTCACGCTAGTGTACTGAATTATGGCTCTGATTGGGAGAGATGCTTACCCTATGCAGAATTTTCTTACAACAATAGCTACCAAGCCAGTATCAAGATGCCAAACCGCCTGATCTAATCGCCTAATGAACCGTGGATGTGCGCCCACCCCTGAACCAGTTGAACCAAATGGGGGACATGGTGGCAATAATCGTGGCCGTGGCTGTGGACATGGAGGGATACCCTTCCACCTGGAGAATACTCCGCCGCCATGAGGAGAACATTCCTCCTCCACCACCACCAAACCTGGCAGAAGTGATGGCACAACAGACCCAGCTTCTTGCAGCTCTTGTTGAAGGAGCGAACCATCGCCAGAGAGGTCAGCAGAATGACTTCCAAAGGAAGCTAGAAGGATTTCTGAAGCTAAGGCCACCTACCTATGATGGCACCAACCCTGACCCACTTGTAGCCGATGACTGGCTCAAGGAAATGGAGAAGAAGCTTGACCTCACTACTTTCACTGATGATGAGTGTGTTGGAGCTGCCACACACTAGCTCACAGGTGCAGCACGCGCCTGGTGGGATAGTTTCAGTGATTCCCATGAGGACCCTACCCACATCTCATGGGATGAGTTCGCTGAAGCATTCACTGAGTACCATATTCCCAAGGGTATTATGGAGGCCAAAGCTGAGGAGTTCCGCAACATCAAGATGGGAAAGGACAGGGTGACTGAGTACACTACCCATTTCACTAACCTTCTGCGCTATGCGCCTCCCTATGTTGTGAACTCGGAGAAGGAGAAGCTATACTATTACCGCAAGGGACTTAACCCGCACATCAAGCTAAAGTTTGGCGGTATTGAGAGTAACACATTGCGTGCTCTGGTGGATCGCTACATCCAGATTGAGAAGGACCGTGCTGAAGCTGGAGAAGAATACAGGGAGAGGAAGCGTAAGCCTGAGGAGTCCTTCCGTGGACGTGATCGCAAGAGGTTCCACAGAGATGCACCCTCCAGGGAGCACTCTCGCCACAATAGGGATGACAACCCTAGATCAAGTAGGGGTAGTGGAGGCTACAACGCCAAATACTTCCACCCTACTCAGGATCATTACACCCAGGACCATTATGCGCAGGACTGCAACACTTAGGACCGTTTCAACCGTCCTCGCTCAGTGAATGAACGCCCAGCACAGAACCGCTCCGCACCAAGCACAGGAAACTAGAAGGCACCCGCGCCAACCCCTACAAGCGGTACACCTTTCACCTGCTTTGCTTGTGGCCAACTAGGTCATAAAGCCGCTGAGTGCCCTCAGAACTCAGCTGCTCAAAAGTCTCAGCTCAAGGGATCTGCTACTCATGGACGTCTCAACCATCTAGACGCTGAGGAAGCACAAGCTGCCCCTGACATGGTGTATGGTATGTTTTTAGTTAATGGCAACACTGCATCAGTTCTATTTGACTCTAGAGCAACTTGTTCATACATATCATCCAAGTTTGCACGAGAGCATGACCTGCCTATAACCCCATGTGAAAAGCCTATCATCACCAGCTCACCTTTAGGAGACCTAAAATGCACCCATATCTGTAAGGGAGTGAGTCTTACCATTGAGGGTGTTGCCTTTAAAGCCAACCTAACCCTTTTACCTTCCACTAGCCTAGATATCATCCTAGGTATGGATTGGTTAACCATTCACCAAGGTATCATATCATGTTCACCTAGATACATCCAAGTGACCCACCCATCAGGCCAAGTCATTAGATGTGAACCCTAGTCTGGAAAGTCCACCTCTATCCTATGTGCCCTTAAAGCAAGTTCAGAATCACAAAAAGAGGAGAAGATAGTTCATGATGTGCTAGTAGTCAAAGATTATCCTGATGTATTCCCTAAAGAATTACCTGGTATGCCACCAGACCGTGATGTAGAGTTCATCATTGATCTGTTGCCGGGAATGGGACCCATTGCCAAGAGACCCTATCGCATGTCAGTTGATGAACTGGCTGAGCTCAAGAAATAGCTTGATGAGCTCATCTCAAAGGGATATATCAGACCTAGTGCTTCACCCTAGGGATCCCCTATTCTGTTTGTCAAGAAGAAGGATGGCTCAATGAGAATGTGCATTGATTACAGGAACTTGAATGTAGTCACCATCAAGAACAAGTACCCCCTGCCAAGAATTGATGATCTGCTTGATCAGCTTCGAGGTGCCAAGTATTTCTCCAAGATTGATCTTAGATCTGGCTATCATTAGATGAAGATTCGAGAAAGTGATATCCCGAAGACAGCTTTTGTGACTAGGTATGGGCAGTTTGAGTTCACTGTGGTGTCCTTTGGACTCACGAATGCTCCCGCATACTTCATGAACATGATGAATAAGGTTTTCATGGATGAACTGGATAAGTTCATGGTGGTATTCATTGATGACATCCTTGTCTATTCACCCACCGCTGAAGAACATGAACATCATATGAGAACTGTGCTCGAGAAGTTAGCCCAACATCAGCTCTACGCAAAGTTCAGCAAATGTGAGTTTTGGCTATAGGAAGTTGCCTTCCTAGGCCATGTACTATCAGCCGAAGGTGTCGCAGTTGACCCAGCCAAGATTGAAGCTGTGAAAGAGTGGGATCAACCCCGTAATGTGATAGAAGTTAGAAGTTTCTTGGGATTGGCTGGATATTATCACTGATTCATCAAAAACTTCTCCAAGATAGCCCGTCCAATGACCAATCTTCTGAAGAAAACCAAGGAGTTTGAATGGACGCTCGAGTGCGAACAAAGCTTCCCGGAATTGAAACAGAAGCTTACCACTACTCCTGTGCTAGCATTGCCTGATATCGGCAAAAATTTCATAGTCTATTGTTATGCATCCCATTAAGGACTTGGCTGTGTATTGATGCAAGATGGAAGAGTGATAGCATATGTGTCTCGACAGTTGAAATATCACGAGAACCGTTACCCTACTCATGATCTTGAGTTAGCAGCAGTTGTGCATGCCCTAAAGATCTAGAGACACTACTTGATAGGCAACAAGTGTGATATCTATACGGATCATAAGAGCTTGAAGTACTTTTTCACTCAGGAAGATTTGAACATGAGGCAACGCTGTTGGCTAGAGTTGATCAAGGACTATGACCTGGAAATTCACTATCATCTGGGAAAAGCTAATGTAGTCGCAGATGCTCTCAGTCGCAAGAGCTACTGTCACACTTTGATCACTGAATCCGTACCACCTGAGCTCAAGGAAGAGATTGATGATTTCCAACTTGAGATACTACCGCACGGCTTGTTGAATGAGCTCCGCATATAGTATGATCTCACAGAACGCATACGTCAAGCTCAGAAAGATTGTGAAGAAATCAAATATCTCCGTGGTCTGATGAAACTAGGCTATAAGACCAACCACCATGAAGATGAACAAGGAACCATCTGGTTCAAGAACAGAATCTGTGTTCCATCTGACCCAGTACTACAAGAGGAAATTCTGTCAAAAGCTCACGATTCTAAGTACTGTATCCACCCTGGAGGTTCAAAAATGTATCAAGATTTGAAGAAACACTTTTGGTGGAGAGGCATGAAGACAGACATTGCAGGACATGTGGCACGATGTGACACCTGTAATAGGGTCAAGGCTAAACATCAAAGGCCTGTAGGTTTGCTAAAGCCTCTTGACATCCTCGAGTGGAAGTGGGAGAGCATATCCATAGATTTCATAGTTGGATTGCCCCGTTCATAGAAAGGCAATGAGTCCATCTGGGTGATCATTGATCGCTTGACCAAGATTGCTCACTTTGTACCAGTAAAGACCAAGACCAATGCCGAAAAACTAGCAGATCTATACATTGAACATATTCTCAGACTACATGGAGCTCCCTCTAGTATTGTATCTGATCGTGGCCCTCAGTTTGTGTCTCAATTTTGGGAAGCCCTACACAAGTCCATTGGAACCAAACTTGACTTCAGTACCGCTTATCATCCACAGATAGATGGATAGACTGAATGAGTAAATCAGATCTTAGAAGACATGCTTCACGCTAGTGTACTGAATTATGGCTCTGATTGGGAGAGATGCTTACCCTATGCAGAATTTTCTTACAACAACAGCTACCAAGCCAAGTATCAAGATGTCGCCATTTGAAGCTCTGTATGGCAAACCTTGTAAGACACCTTTGATGTGGTCCCAACTAGGAGAAAGATCATTCTTTGACTCCGCTAAGATTCAAGATGCTGAACAAGGAGTTGCTCAAGTAAGAGAGAATTTAAGAATTGCTCAAAGTCGATACAAGAGCTATGCTGACAAAAGAAGAGAACTTGAGTTTAATGTGGGGGACTTCATCTATCTCAAGGTATCCCTGTTACATGGGACTGTCAGATTCTATGTGAAAGGAAAGCTTGCCCCTAGATTTGTTGGCCCATACAAGATTTGCAAAAAGATTGGAAAGCTCGCCTACAAACTCAAGCTACCTGAGGAATTGGTGGGTGTACATCCCGTATTCCATGTCTCACAGCTACACAAGTGTTTGAGAGTGCCCGATGAAGTAGTCCCAACTGATACACTTGACATTCAAGACACACTCGAGTATAAAGAACATCATATTAGAATTCTAGGCAGAGATACCAAAGAGACCCAAAGCAAGACTATCCCTATGTGCAAGATCCAATGGAGCAATCACACAGAGAGAGAAGCAACATGGGAAAAAGTGTCTGACCTCTGGCTATGATATCCTTACCTCTTCAAAGAGTATGTTACACTTTAATCTCGGGGATGAGATTCTGTTAAGGGGGTAGGACTATAACAACCCAGAAATCCATACACCAAAAATACCAACTACAAAATTTTTTCTTAAAAACACCCATGTGATGATGAGTGTCATGTATAGAAACCCAACCTAAGAGTTGCATTAGAAGTAACCCAACCCAAGTCATCACCTAAGCATAGCATGTCATTTGTTGATTATGAATATTTAATTTCTAACAAATAAAGTGATGCATACATTGTTAACTCAAATTGTGAGTTGGATTTTCATTGTTTCATGTAATGCCTAACAACCCCTTTAAAGTAATAAACCAAATTTGAATTTAGACAAATGGAAAAGAAATGAAAAACATAAAAAAGGAAAAGAAGAAGAAGGCCTCCCAGCCAGCTGCTCGGCCCAACCCGCGCAACCAACTACCGGCCCAGCCCTTCACATCTCCTCTCCACTGGCCCACGCGCGCACAGTACCAGGCTGGCCCCAACTCGCGCACAACAGCCCAGCTTGCGGCCCAGCGATGCTCACGCGCCCTCAGCTCGCTTGCGGTCGCTGCCACTTGGCCCCGTGCGTCAGTCACGCGATGTTCACCCACTGCGCCCCTCTTTCCTTTGCCCGCAGCCGCTGCCAATGGACCCCACTCATCAGCCTTTTCCCTGTTCATCTTCTCCATGCCCATGCCAATTCTCCCCTCCGACAGAACGCCGACAGCACTGGCAGGGAGTGGGCCAGGGGGTCATGCCCAGGGCATGGCCTTGCCGCCCCCCTTGCGCCATGCCCAAGCAACCCCTCGTGGTCGTTGGATGCAAGCTCGCGCCCCAATCACCCTTGAATCCCCAACCGCCGATCACCGAGCTCGCTGATTCCCGCTCGGCTATAAGAGCCTCTACCAAGAGCCCTAGCGCCTTCCATCGCCTCGCTGCCACCTCGGTGGCCGACCACAGCACACCGAGCCAAGAAAGAAGAGGGAGAAGAGGAAGGGGAGGGGAGAAAACGCCGAAGCCACCGCGGGGGAGGAGGTCGTCGGAGCCGAGAGCGACTGCCGTCGTCTACATCACCGACGCGGTTCAGCATGACACTGAACGGCTTCCAGAGTTACATGGCCTCGAATCGACATGGCATCGCCATCCATTCTTCCACGCCACCCACAGTGAGCCCCCTTTCGGTTTCTCTCTGCCACCGAACCTCACCGTCGGCCATGGCGCTCCACACCTGGAGCGCGTAGGCCAGTGCCTTGTCTCCGGCCACTAGGAACACACGCACCACGCGCACAACTGCAACCATGCCGTGACTACCCTGCTAGAGCCCCATAGATCACCCGCGCGCCTCACCTCACCGTCGCCGTGGCCGCTGGAGTCTCTATCGGCCACCTGGGAACCCATAGCCTCGCCATGAGCCCTGGATGCCTTCGTCGTGCACCCATGATATCATAGAAGCCTCATCTACCCAGCACTAGCCACTGGTGGGGCTACGTGCGCGACCTCGCCACCGGCAAACACTACCGAGCCGCCAGCCGCTGTGGCCAACGCACCGGAGGACCTCGACCACCACTTAGACCTCAAGATCATGATCGCCGTGGCCCATGGAAGCTTTTCCCCTCTCCAATCGGACACCAGCACTGCCATGAAGGCTCACAGCTAGCTCACCGCCGGCAAGAGCACCACCAGCGGGAGAAACAGAGGGCTTCCTCCCTCACCGGCCACCCATGCGTGAACTCGGTGCATGTGAGCCGAGCCAAGAGAAGAGACGGTGGACTTGGTCCACCATGCGCCCCATCGTAGGTCCATGGACCATGAGCGCTGGTCCATCCGTGAGCCACACTGGTGTGAGCCGCGCTATGGACAAAGCCCAATAAAGGCCCACGGCCATGACATGGCAGCGTCGCAGTGTGCCACGTGTCTGGGTTGGCCCTGGCCCAGACTGGCCCAACCCGAGCCCACCGGAGCCCTAGTTCAGACCCAGCCCGTGTTGACCATTGACCTGGCCCCACATGTCCAGTGACACGGACACTTTGGACCCACACGACAGGCGCTGACGTCACGTTGACATCAGCTACTGACGTCAGCAGCCTAGGCCCCACATGTTAGTGACCCTGAACTATTGATCGTTGACTCGACGATGATCGACATTGACTTTGACCGGACCCACCTGTTAGTGACCTAATAGCCTTTGGCCCCACCTGTCGGTGTGGACGAACGTTGATGACAGTCACGCTGATGTAAGCTGGGCCCCACCTATCAGCTCGGAACCAGTGATGTTGATGTCATGCTGACGTCAGCAAGCCACGTGGACCAACCACAGTATGACACATGTTAGCCCAGGATTAATTCAGCCTTTTCCATTTTTAGAAATAGATTTAAACTTCAGAAATTCATAACTAATTCATATGACCTTAGAAAAATACGAAACTAGGACCAAAATTCATCTAAAATCAAGCCCTACTGCAATGAACCCATGTTTGAGTGCATTTGGCTCTTTTGAATTTTCATTGCTCTTTTGTGCTATTCTATAGACGTCGCTAACGCGACTATAATGCGATCGTTTGCAGACTCGAAGGAGAAACAGACAGATGAGGATCGTAAGTACCGTGAGGAGTACGGAGATGACTACACTAAAGGTGCCACATCCCACCCAATCTCATAGCACCTATTACGCATGGCTAATGTAGAACTGCTATTGCTTTACGTTACTATTATAATCATACCATGATAGGACTTGCATGGTAGTATGCTTTCTTGATGGCCTTTACCTTGACTCAACCTTACCCCTGTATACCCTGCTATTAGGTTAAGACACACGCTTACTGCTATATTTTATTTGCTTATACTTCTACTACGCTTATACTACATTAAATGCGTGGTGTATTCTGGACTACGTGGAGAGTTCTGCGTGTGTGACTTGGGTGTGTGGAGGGTGAGGGTTGTGTCGACCAAGTTGGAGTATACGACGAGCCTAGGGCAAGTCATGCCGTGTGCTGCTACCTAGGCACCCTTGGAATGGATACCTGTGGTGGGTAAATGGTATACGAGGTGGTCCTGGGTGTGAACCTGTGATGGGAGGAGCCCGGGATGGAGGTGCTATGGTGGCACGATAAATGGAAACCCTAATGAAGACATTCTGGCTTGGTCACCCCTAAGGACTTACTAGTACTCAGATTCACCGGGAAGCCTTACGTACCACTCGCCCTATATGGTGCAGGATGGTCGGACTACTTGGTAGGATATTGCCACTACTGCTAGGTTGATAGCGGATAGTGTAAGGAGGTACGGGGCATGGAGGATTTCCCCCACACCCTTCTGAGACTTCATGGAGACCTTGTGGACCCAGCTCATGACTCACAGTTTCAGCCACCCCAGATTAGACTTGGGGTGTACCAGGGCTGAATGGTAGAGTGGCATTATCCTAGGATAGCAAGCGGCCGGAATCAGCCCAGTTGACGATAGTCAGCAAGGAAGGCGGATCTTGTGGTTATGTAAAACCTCTGCAGAGTGTATGGTTGATCGATCGATACATGTGCCGACTTGTCGGCTATGGACCTTTCCTAGGTTTCGCTTAAACTAGATAGTGAGATGAGTCATTCTTTTCTTCCCCCTGGAAGTGAGTGTTCGGTCGTAGCCAGGGGCTACGGGCCTTGAGACAGTGCTGAGAGGGAGTTGGCCTGTTGACTGAGTGATGGTATGGTTATGGTATGGTGATGGTGTGGAGATGGTGGTATATCGATCCCAGGATCAAAACCTGGCTCTAGAATGGGAATGGGTGGAATAGGTGTGGGAATGGTGTTAAACCTTGACTATACTATTATATACTTGATATGCTAAATGCATAGGAAACCCCAGCCTTATAGGTTCCTCTTGACTATATCCAACTTGCATCCAATTTCCACAAAGCAATGCTCATAGGGTTGGGAGTGGCCAGTACAAATCATACTGATAAGTTTTGGCATACAGGTTCTGCTGAGGAGTATAGCTCCGAGGAGTTTGACGGTTGAGGGGTTCGTGCCTATGCTCGAGTTTGGCGATCTTATCTTCAAGCTGTTCTGAATGAATGCTACTTTTGATTCCACCAATGCAGCGATGTAATAATTTATGTAAATCCACACTATTTGTACTCTGATATTATCATTGTATGGATGTGATATTCGACTGGAATTTGGGTAATATGATCTACAACGGTCTAATTACACTTCGACGTTGTGGATTTCCCTTCGTGGAAATCAGGGTCATTCAAAAAATGATCTTCAAGAAGAAGAAGGGTGGTTCATATGTGATCACTTGGGATAGTGATGCTTCCTCAAGTGATGATGATGATAGTGATGATGATAAGACCACCAAAAAGAAGGCACTTGCAAGCATTGCTATCAATAAGAAGCCTTCTCTCTTTGACACTCCATCATGCTTCATGGGTAAGGCCACTAAGGTACAAACTTGTGATGATAGAAGTGATGAGGAACATGATAATGAAAATGAAAATGAAAGTGATAGTGATGATGATGAACCAACAAATGAAGAACTACTTGACATGCTAGATGATGCTAAAGAACACTTTGACATCAAGAGAAGGGAATGTAAAAGCTTGCATAAGGAATTAAAAGCCCTTAAGCAAGCCTTTGATGAGCTCAATGCATCTCATAAGAGGCTAGAGGAAGCCCATGAGAAGCTTGGCAAGGCTCACAAGAAGCTTGAAAAAGCTCATTCCTCTTTGCTTAATGAAAAAAATGAGAAGAAGCATGTTGAGACATGTGATGTAGGCTTAACTTGTGATATAATTGATGAATCATTCTATAAGCCTATCATTGTTGCTCCCACTAACCCTTCTTGTAGCAATTCCACTTCCACCTCATCTAGTAGTGATGGTTTCTATTAACACTAGATTTTGGTCGATTCTGGAAGATGACAGGTAGACCCACATGCGGGAAGAAGGGTGTTCGGCAAACAAAACAAGCGGTCGGCTAAATGCTTGTGTGGTCGGTTACTCTAGAAGGCGGTAACTCCATTCGGGAAAACAGAAGATGGCAGGCAAGACCGATCGGAAAGATGAGAGTTGTAATAATAAAGGAATCTATAAGTTTAGGGTAAGGAATCGTAAGTTTCCAAGTTTGTTTAAAAGTTCCTTTGTAAATCGTAGTCCTCTAGGACTCACGTTTTGTCTAGGGTATAAATATTGACCCTCGGCCATTGTAAAAGGTGTTCACAACCAAATCAATACAACCGGCCCCGTGCCAAACTTCCGAGTCCCTTTGTCGTGTCGTCGAGTTCTTTGAGAGGAGTCATCGATCCGTCAACCTCCGTAAGTTCCGACAACCTTGTTATCATGTTTAGTATCATGCGGTGGATTTAGACGTGATGCAAGTAGTCTTGTTTGTTTTCAATGGTCGTGCGGCGGATCTTTGCTTGACAATCAAGAAGTCTTTGCTTATGCTTTGTTTATGAGTAGATACCGTGCGGCAGGCATTTACTCAATATGCTTAGTGAAAGCAAGATAGTTATCGGCTCTTTTAGATATGGCAAATCTAAATAGATTCATTAAGTTATCCAGTGTTGCATGTTACGGAACATTTTTTATATATATTTGTAACACACTTCTGCCCAATCTAGATTGATATGGTTCGGCCTTCTCTCTCTTGTGGTTTTATCCGTGCTTCAACGATCATTGCTTTTCATAATACCTTTGCAACTATATAGTGTGCTCATAATGGCCGAATTATTTTAATCTAGGTTGTCACATGTCGTGGGTTCATGCATGTTAATCATGTTTAAGCTTTAACAAAACCAGGTGTCGTGTGGCAGATGCAGGTTTTGGATTAGTTTAATCGTTTTTATTTGCACGTTCCTTCTTCATGGACCCCAATTCGGCTGGACTGCCGAGTTTGATTATGCGTTAACTCATAATTAATTTCACTTGTTCAAATATGTTTTCCCATGCATGTGTATTCGGCGCTCAGGTTTCCACATGCATTCATCTTACGATTAGCCGAAACGGTTTATGAACTCATTGGCAGACAGCTCTCTATAGCTGTATGTCGTTGTAAGTGGCTTCAGGGCCGTATATGTGGAACTGTCTGGTATTACCCGACATGTTCTGGTTTGACATTTAATTGTTTTATCCCTTGTTAGTTTTCAGGTCAAACTGACTGGCACGCTTCCGGATAACGAAACACCCGGGAACCCAATTGAAGCTACGCTTTTCGGCTTGCTGTGTGTGAGGCACAGTGCGTCACATTTTGTGTCAACACACTTTTTGGCACGCCTGGTGGGACAACCTGTTAGTTCGAGATGGCATCTGAGATCAACAATGATCATGTTCTGGATGTGAGCATGGCAGAATTGCCAGATAATTACAAGGATTTAGTGCTACAAGCATGTGAGCAATACCAACGGAAATGCTTGATGTCTTTTTCCAAAAACAAGAGCAATAAAGTATTTCAAAAGCAATCAATGCCAAGGGTTCTTCTTCCGCATCAAACTGATTACACTGAAGAGGAGGATGCTCAGAAGATGGCAGCCCTAGTTTATAAAGCTATGGGAGAAACCATGACAAATCATCACACAGCTTTTCTGAATACCTTTTGGGCAATCATGATCAGTACTTTTGGCCCAATGGTTGATAAATACTTTGAAGAAAATGTTGGACCACTCAGTGGGCCGACGCTTTTCAATGTTCCAAAGCATCAAGAGAAGCCTGTTGGAAAAGAAGTAGCGTCGCCTTCAAATATAGGTGGATTGACTCACACTGAAAAGCAATCACATCCCACCTATGGCCAGGTGACATTTGGTACCACAGGAGAAGTGCCACCTTCAGCTTATAGAGTTTCTCCAGCATCAAACAGATTGCAGAAGAATATGTATGGAGATGGGTATCAAGAATTTACTGATTACGGTGCTATCAATGCCGTGCCAAATCCAGGGTATAGAAGTGTTTTAGGATTGCCTTCTGGAGTGCAAGTACAAGGAAATTAGGATCCAGGCATTGATGTTTTGATGCACAGGATGGCTGATATGATGCAAAATCAGTTCGGCTTGAAGCCAAAGAATCAATCCTATTCATACAAGTCTCTTTATCCAGAATGGTACAACAGAGTGGCGTTGCCTCCAAGGGTGAAGCCTCCAACAGATTTGACCAAGTTTTCTGGTCAAGATGATACTAGTACCATAGAGCACGTCAGTCGGTACTTAATGCAGCTTGGAGAAGCTGCTTCAGATGAAGCTTGGAGAATTCGATATTTTCCTTTGTCTCTTACAGGACCAGCTTTCACATGGTTCACGTCTCTACCAGCTCATTCCATTGGTACGTGGGCAGAACTAGAGCAGAAGTTTCATTCATATTTCTATACGGGTACTAATGAGAAGAAGTTGGTTGATCTCATGAGTCTGAGGATGAGAACAAATGAGACACCATTGGAGTATCTTCGCAGATTTAGGGAGACCAAGAATATGTGTTATTCTCTAAATTTACCAGATGATCAACTACCTGGAATAGCTATAGCAGGAATGTTGCCGAATATCAGGGAGAAGTTGTTCGGTTTAGAGTTTGATGACCTTGGCCAACTTGCACAGCGTTTAGCAGCTATGAGTAATCAAGCCCAAGGATTTAGGAGAGATAATCGCTTTCAGAAGAACAATGCCACTAATGAGGTGTATCAAGGCTTTTTAGATGAAGCGACTGAGTATATTGATGAAGATGAGATAGCTGCAGCTGAGTTAAATTGGGCAAAGGAACCCACTCAAGTTAGTCAACGCTGGTTGAAACAACAAAAGGGAACCTATGATTTCGATGTTACTAAAGCAGACAGACTTTTTGCATTGTTGATAAAGGAAGGACGCATCAAGTTGCCAGAAGGACATCCTATGTTACGTCCTGAAGGAGTGAAAGACAAAAAGTATTGTGGCTTTCATAACACTAATTCTCACTCTATCAATGATTGCCGAGTGTTCAGAATACGAATCCAGAAAGCTATCCAAGAGGGACACTTGAGGTTTGATGGCAAGATGAAAATTGATGATCAGCCTTTTCCACAAAATATGATTTCTTTCTCTGTGAATATGGTCTCTGCTAATGATCTCAAAGGTAAAGGCAAGGTGAAAGTGTTGACTTCTGATAGAGCAAAGGAGAGTGGTGCTGTTGACCCGGATCGACAAGTCACCAGTAAAGAGCTGCAGCAACGAGTTCGGTTTCAGAATAGCCAAACCGAGAAAGGTCAAACTTCCAAACCCAGAGTTACATCGCGTATTTTGCTAAACAAGTGGCAGGGGGAACAAGAGAAGGAATACTGTAAGAAACAATGGTTTATGGAAGAGTGCCGGAGGTATGAGGAAGAAGTATACTGAAGGGAGCAAGAAGAATACATGATAGAACAGGAGGAGTCTCATTGGGGTTGTTCGTTCTTTAGGCATTGTTGGAATGAAGGCTTGAGGTTGCCTGCAAGAAATAATTGTCCGGAGTGTAGTGCTCAGTACTCCGAGTATAGGCAATCTCGAGTCAACCGCCATCCCGTCTATGAAAGACTTGGAACGAAGGTTCCTGAAGATGATCGGCGCTTAAAAATAGATGACTTTGAGAATCAGCAAAGGAAAAGAGTTGTAGGTTCAGGTTGGATTCATGATAGAGTGCATGATGAAGAAGCTGACTTCTATAAATACGTATGGCAAAAAGGACAATGGTGTCCTCCAGGCCAGAGGAAAAGTCAGAAAAGAAGAGTGCAATGGTTGAGGAATAGGGAGTTGGAACTGGAAGTTACCGAAACAAAGCAAATATGGCGTCCTAAAAAGAAGCCTGATGGATGTGGTCCTTCGGCTAATGCTTGCATGGCTTTCTTCCTCCCATCAGAGTTTATAGCTCCCGAAAGCCAAGATGTCCAAGAAGAGGTGTACTCTAATTTTGATGAAAGTGAATGTCAGGATTTGATGGCTCAGCTTGTATTAACACAGCAAGCTGTTTTTGACAAACCAATCAAGAATCGTCACTTGAGACCACTCTATTTAAAAGGATATGTCAATGGCAAGCCTTTGACCAAGATGTTTGTTGATGGAGGGGCTGCTATCAATATCATGCCTTATACTACCTTCAGGAAACTTGGGATGACTAATGAAGAATTGTTGAAAAACTGACATGGTGCTTAGGGACTTTGCTGGCAATCCTTCTGATACCCGAGGTGCTATCCATGTCGAGTTGACTATTGGGTCAAAAACTCTGATTACCACCTTTTTGTCATTGATGGCAAGGGGGCATATAGTCCACTCAAACGTCTCCCTATGAATTGGTTTATGGGCATCATGCCGTACTACCATGGGAATTACGGTCAGGTTCAAGGCGAGTTGTGTTACAGAAAGAATTGGCAGAAGAAGACTATAAGAATCTGATGATGGATGAATTGGAAGATTTACATTTGATTCGTCTCAAGGCATTAGAAAATATTGAGAAAAATAAAATGCGCGTTGCCAAGTATTATAACAAAAGGGTTAGGCTGAAGCAATTCGCAGAAGGAGATTTGGTTTGGAAGACTATATTGCCAGTTGGAACAAAGGATAGAGCGTTCGGCAAATGGTCTCCAAATTAGGAAGGTCCTTTCCGAATTGTAGAATGTGTACCTGGCAATGCATACATATTAAAGACTTTATTTGGAGAGGAGTTTACCAGAGCTATTAATGGAAGATTTCTTAAGAAATACTACCCCAGTGTTGAGGTTGGTTCATGAATGTAGATAAGAAAAACCGACAAAGAGAAAATCGCCTTTGGCCTAAAAATCGAATACAAGACTGAGAACAGCTGATATTGTTCATATCACCTTTAGCCTAAAAATCAGATACAAGATTGAGAATAGCCGATATCGTTCATATCGCCTTTAGCACAAAATAGCCGATGCAGTTTGCATCGCCTCTAGCACAAGAATGTTTATTCAAAACTGGGTTGTTTTCAGCATTTTTTTGACAGTCGCAAGTGGAATTTTACCGAAAAGAGTCAAAGAAGTAAATATTATTCCAAAGGACGAGATTATTTATAAAAGTCCATCCTAATACAAACTACTCCTCAAATAATTTGTTGAGGACGGACTGGGGGTTTGTGATTTCAGCAAGGGCAGCGGCATGATCATCGTAGGCCTCCAGACGTTCATCAATGTCGTCGATCTCGTCTAGGCGTCCTCCGACGAAGCCAACTGGCTGGGAGGAGTAGTCCTCGTTGGTTTGGCAGGTCATTGCCGCCAGCCCGAGAGAAGCACCGAGGTGCACACCTTGGATGATGGCCTGATCAATGCGGCCGTCCACAGCATCAAGGCGTGCTTCGGATGTCTCCCCCTGGGCATTCACCTTGTCGGCGATCTTGTTCGCCGCCGCCTTCAAGCGGTCATTCTCCGTGGAAAGAGCTAGGCAGAAAAGAAGAAATGGGTCAGCAAGCAAAGGAAGCCAGGATGATAAAACTAAATGAAGATATCAAACCGGTGATGGCGTCACAGAATTGCTTCCGCTGGTCCTCCCATTTGGCTTGATCGATGCCGAACTTCTTGGAGACGTCGCCTAGCTCCTCCCGGGCTTCGTCCCTCTCCTGGCGAAACTTGAGCGCCTCCTCGTGAGAGTATGGATGGTGTGCATCTGCTGGTTCTGCTGAACCCCAAGGATTGGAATGGTAAGAGCTTGAAGAGCTAGAAGACCCAGAGGAGCCGGATGATGGAGTTCCCGGTTGAGCTGCCGTCACTGGAGGAAGGTGATGGTATTGGCTGGAGCTGATGACCCTTATCCTGATGAATGAGGAAGGAAAAATCAAAATTAAGAGATGAACGAGGAAATTGCAAAGGGGGCAAAAAGCCAAATCATACCCACGACACCGGCAGCGCGATGCTCTGCTTCCTTCAGCCTCTCCGTCGGCAGGACGCTTGCCACGGTTGCCACTGTTCGTCATTTGCTTTGATGGAGGTTAGGGTTTTCTTCTAGAATGAATCGAACGAAGGAAGTGGAGGAGACGGATGTGAGAACGCTGAGGCGAAGATAGCGATGAAGGCTAACAGAAGGGTCTATTTATAAGCCGAAGCGAAGGATCGTGGCGAATTCCACGGGGTTGTGGGGCGAGAATCCCGAACGGCGGAGTAGGTTTTTCCCCTTTCGGCTGGGCCGTTACTGGGCTGGGCCAGGCATGGGTTAAGTCGAACGTCGCTCGAATATCTCCCTGGTTTGTTGGAGCCAACATTGTTCGGTTATACCCTCACAATATTTGAATTGGATTCGTTCGGCTATCGGAAGAATGGAGACAATCGGCTACATTCTAATCGAGTAATTTAAGGGAAAGGGGCCGATTGCTTTCGAATGAATAAAAATAAGTAAACATAAAGCTGGTTAATCAAGGGAAAGAAGATATCACACTTAAGTTTATTACAAACCCAATGTCTACTGGTTCAGAAGATGATTGATTGCCTCTATGGCCTCGGTCTTGATTCGGCTAACATTATCTAGCACTTTTTGATCTTCATCTTCAGAACTCTGGATGCTAGATAACTTAGTTTTGATCTGCTGATCTTCTTTGATGGTCAAAGCTATCTTTAGTGAAGCTGCTTCTATGTTCTTCGGCAAATTAGTTATATGGGCCCTGTGAGACTAAATTTTGGCATTCAGTTCGGCTAGTTGAGCTTCTAGTCTGCTTTTTTCATCCTCCATGGCTTTCAGTTCAGGCTCCAAGGTTGCCAAGGAATTTTTCGTAGTCTGGATATGAGAGTGAAGATCTTTAATCTCTAGCTTTTTCAAAGATCTATCCTTCTGTAGAGCGGTCCTCGAAGATATATTTTTGGTTGCCCTTCTCACCATAGCAAAATGGTCATCAAGATGGGCTGCAGATTCTAGGGGAGCCTTGAGAGCAGAGGGGATATCTTGATCAATGAGTTCAAGGAGGTCTTTTATCTGGTCTGCATCCTGAACCAGACTGATGGTATCCTTGTTTAGTAGAATGATCACCTCTTTTAGCCGGGCCTGATTTTCCAGCGATAAGGTTTGATGGGAAGTAATCTCTTCACCTTTCTCAATGATGTAATCCTCAATAGAGAAGGAGTAACTGGTGGTCGGTTTAGTGATGTTCTTCTAAAGAAAAGAAAAGAAAGAAGGTGTTAGCCGATTGGGTAATTTTGCTAAAATATAGTGTAAAACAAAGGATTACCTACTGAGATGATTGATCATCAGGATGGGTTGTACCCTGGCTTGCTGGGGAACTTGGCTGAAGATTCAGTAGGGATAGGTCTGGAGCTTGATCAGGAGAAGTTTCCCTTACCAGTTCATCTAAGATTTCATCTATTTTCGATAAAGTAAATGATAATGAGCACAAGAGATAGATGTTATTAAAAAGAAAGAAAAAGAGAATTGGTTGAACAATGTTACCTATAGTTTCATCAGGTTTATGAGCCTTTGAGCCTTCAGCTTCATGAGTCTCTGAAGTTTCGCTATCATGGATTTCTTCATCTTCAATAAAAACTTCAGGGATTGGTTCTACAGGTGCTGAGGTATTGCCTAATGTGGGAATTTCGACTTGTGGCTGCAATGGAAGTAATGAATGTAAGAGGTGGTCAGGTTTACTGCTAAGTGAGGTTGGTAACCTAATAGAGAATAAAAGGTTCATACCTTAAGAGATAATTTGGCTTTCTTGGTCCTTGGTTTTTTGGGTAAGAGAAAACTTTTAGGTGTTTTCCTTTTGCTTTTTCCTCTTGAAGATGCAGCAGCTGAAGTAGCAGGAGTTCTCATGAGTGCCTTTAGAGGTGCTGAATCCAAAGTTGTAGAAGTTTTCATGAATTCCTTTAAGTTTGGAGCATCAAACCCCAGAGCAGGCTTGGGACCAGCCGAATAGTACTGGATTGCTTTGGCTGGGGGAGTAAACTCAAGATCCTGTGCATGACTAGATGTTAAAATAAGAAGTGGATTCAAGAACAAGAAATGATGGGCATAATGAAATTACCTCACTGTCAGAAGCAAAATCGGGTTGCAAGTTTTTGCATAAAGAATGAACTAATATATTGAAGATATGAGCATGCCATTCTTGCCACCAAGAAACAAAGAGGGGATGAGCAACATCTATTAGCCCAAATGGAGATGGTTCGTATATTGGCAATTCCCATCCTAATTCAAAGACCTTCTTGGCTTCCATTCCTTCTGTTATTACTTCCCTTGACTTTATGATTGTTGAGAAGAGGAATTTTGGAGGCAGTTGGCCACATCCTAATTGTCTAGCCACCATGTTTGGATAATAGAATTCATAGGTGGATTGTACTAATCTCCCATGATGAAATTCGGCTGGCAAAGTGCAAGGTTTGATAAAGGAGTTGAAAATTTCCGTGGATTTTTGACCTAAACAACCAATTTCATAGCTAAACTTGTAGGGCAAGGTCAAATTTTCGTTTTCTCTATAAGGAAACCAGAGCACATTGCCGAATCCTTTGAAAAATAGCTTGAAGAAGTGACCGATGTCTATATCAATGCTTATAGATGCTGCTGCTTCCCCATAAGTCTGACAAGCCTTAACCTTTGCTGTGCTGCCTTCAGCATAGTTAACTGAGGGAAAACTTAGATTGAAGAGGCTCACAGGGGTTATCTGATGCATATATAGCTGGAGCCACATTTGAATTAGCCACCAGGGACCATTCACACAAGAAATTTCTCCACCTTGGTGCATCTGAAGAGTAATTTGATGCATCATATGATAAACAGACCCTAAGAGATATTTGCCTAGTGGGATCTGAGTGCCTGCAGCTAAGTCTTCAGCCATTACCATGTGATTCAGGGTTGGTTCATTAGATTTTCCACAGAAGATGAATCTGCATAGCCACATATTCATGAAGGCTTTTAACTCTTTGTCAGAGACGGTGCCAGATGCATTCGTGTAGTTCTGAATATGTTTGACCCATCCACATCCAGAGCTAATGGCTCTTTGATTACTTTTGCTCCTGTACTTATAGGGATATACTGGCAATGACACATTCAAGCCAGTCATCATGAATACGTCGGCTAGAGTGATGGTCATAATACCATGACCAAAGATAAAGGCATTGATAGTGTCAGACCAAAAATGGGAAGCTGCTATCAAAAGGGAATCATTCCTGGGTGTCTCTGCTAAAGATAATTCCAGACAATGACTGATGTCCTGACTTTCCTAGTGGCTGCTGCTTTTCTCCAGCATTCTCCTGTACCAGTTACGCCATCCGGTGATTGGGGGAAATGGCCAATTCTTGAACGTGTTTGGCCATCGGTTTGACGAGGTAATCCCAGACTTGAAAGGAATTCTTTGGGTTTCCTTCTCAATAATTTCAGAAGGGTCAGGATTTCCCATTGGGCCGAGGAAATAGGAGTCGGGGTTGGCAGCATAGGGGATCAAAATCTGGCTCTTGTATTCCTTTAGAAGATGATTGAAATCAAAGGGGAGTAAATCAAAAGAGGAGCGGGAAGATAAAATGAAAGTTGCTGAATATAAGTAAAGTTTACCTCTGGGATTTCATCCTGGGTCACCATTGAAGATTTGAAGGAGGTCCGAGGTCGCGCTAAAAGCTTGAATTTTTGGGCAGCGGCTGCGGTTTTGAACGGTGATGACCTAGGAGGATGAAAGAGCTTGTGGTCAATTTCAGAATAAAACAACTTTTATCCCAAAATTGAGGGGGCATGTGTTAACACTGGATTTTGGTCGATTCTGGAAGATGACAGGTAGACCCACATGCGGGAAGAAGGGTGTTCGGCAAACAAAACAAGCGGTCGGCTAAATGCTTGTGCGGTCGGTTACTCTAGAAGGCGGTAACTCCATTCGGGAAAACAGAAGATGGCAGGCAAGACCGATCGGAAAGATGAGAGTTGTAATAATAAAGGAATCTATAAGTTTAGGGTAAGAAATCGTAAGTTTCCAAGTTTGTTTAAAAGTTCCTTTGTAAATCGTAGTCCTCTAGGACTCACGTTTTGTCTAGGGTATAAATATTGACCCTCGGCCATTGTAAAAGGGGTTCACAACCAAATCAATACAACCGGCCCCGTGCCAAACTTCCGAGTCCCTTTGTCGTGTCGTCGAGTTCTTCGAGAGGAGTCATCGATCCGTCGACCTCCATAAGTTCCCACAACCTTGTTATCATGTTTAGTATCATGCGGTGGATTTAGACGTGATGCAAGTAGTCTTGTTTGTTTTCAATGGTCGTGCGGCGGATCTTTGCTTGACAATCAAGAAGTCTTTGCTTATGCTTTGTTTATGAGTAGATACCGTGCGGCAGGCATTTACTCAATATGCTTAGTGAAAGCAAGATAGTTATCGGCTCTTTTAGATATGGCAAATCTAAATAGATTCATTAAGTTATCCAGTGTTGCATGTTACGGAACATTTTTTATATATATTTGTAACACACTTCTGCCCAATCTAGATTGATATGGTTCGGCCTTCTCTCTCTTGTGGTTTTATCCGTGCTTCAACGATCATTGCTTTTCATAATACCTTTGCAACTATATAGTGTGCTCATAATGGCCGAATTATTTTAATCTAGGTTGTCACATGTCGCGGGTTCATGCATGTTAATCATGTTTAAGCTTTAACAAAACCAGGTGGCATGCGGCAGATGCAGGTTTTGGATTAGTTTAATCGTTTTTATTTGCACGTTCCTTCTTCATGGACCCCAATTCGGCTGGACTGTCGAGTTTGGTTATGCGTTAACTCATAATTAATTTCACTTGTTCAAATATGTTTTCCCATGCATGTGTATTCGGCGCTCAGGTTTCCACGTGCATTCATCTTACGATTAGCCAAAACGGTTTATGAACTCGTTGGCAGACAGCTCTCTATAGCTGTATGTCGTTGTAAGTGGCTTCAGGGCCGTATATGTGGAACTATCTGGTATTACCCGACATGTTCCGGTTTGACATTTAATTGTTTTATCCCTTGTTAGTTTTCAGGTCAAACTGACTGGCACGCTTCCGGATAACGAAACACCCGGGAACCCAATTGGGCCAAAAGTACTGATCATGATTGCCCGAAAGGTATTCAGAAAAGCTGTGTGATGATTTGTCATGGTTTCTCCCATAGCTTTATAAACTAGGGCTGCCATCTTCTGAGCATCCTCCTCTTCAGTGTAATCAGTTTGATGCGGAAGAAGAACCCTTGGCATTGATTGCTTTTGAAATACTTTATTGCTCTTGTTTTTGGAAAAAGACATCAAGCATTTCCGTTGGTATTGCTCACATACTTGTAGCACTAAATCTTTGTAATTATCTGGCAATTCTGCCATGCTCACATCCAGAACATGATCATTGTTGATCTCAGACGCCATCTCGAACTAACAGGTTGTCCCACCGAGCGTGCCAAAAAGTGTGTTGACACAAAATGTGACGCACTGTGCCTCACACACAGCAAGCCGAAAAGCGTAGCTTCAATTGGGTTCTCGGGTGTTTCGTTATCCGGAAGCGTGCCAGTCAGTTTGACCTGAAAACTAACAAGGGATAAAACAATTAAATGTCAAACCGGAACATGTCGGGTAATACTAGACAGTTCCACATGCTCTTTCATCCTCCTAGGTCATCACCATTCAAAACCGCAGCCGCTGCCCAAAAATTCAAGCTTTTAGCGCGACCTCGGACCTCCTTCAAATCTTCAATGGCGACCCAGGATGAAATCCCAGAGGTAAACTTTACTTATATTCGGCAACTTTCATTTTATCTTCCCGCTCCTCTTTTGATTTACTCCCCTTTGATTTCAATCATCTTCTAAAGGAATACAAGAGCCAGATTTTGATCCCCTATGCTGCCAACCCCGACTCCTATTTCCTCAGCCCAATGGGAAATCCTGACCCTTCTGAAATTATTGAGAAGGAAACCCAAAGAATTCCTTTCAAGTCTGGGATTACCTCGTCAAACCGATGGCCAAACATGTTCAAGAATTGGCCATTTCCCCAATCACCGGATGGCGTAACTGGTACAGGAGAATGCTGGAGAAAAGCAGCAGCCACTGGGAAAGTTAGGACATCAGTCATTGTCTGGAATTATCTTTAGCAGAGACACCCAGGAATGATTCCCTTTTGATAGCAGCTTCTCATTTTTGGTCTGACACTATCAATGCCTTTATCTTTGGTCATGGTATTATGACCATCACTCTAGCCGACGTATTCATGATGACTGGCTTGAATGTGTCATTGCCAGTATATCCCTATAAGTACAGGAGCAAAAGTAATCAAAGAGCCGTTAGCTCTGGATGTGGATGGGTCAAACATATTCAGAACTACACGAATGCATCTGGCACCATCTCTGACAAAGAGTTAAAAGCCTTCATGAATATGTGGCTATGCAGATTCATCTTCTGTGGAAAATCTAATGAACCAACCCTGAATCACATGGTAATGGCTGAAGACTTAGCTGCAGGCACTCAGATCCCACTAGGCAAATATCTCTTAGGGTCTGTTTATCATATGATGCATCAAATTACTCTTCAGATGCACCAAGGTGGAGAAATTTCTTGTGTGAATGGTCCCTGGTGGCTAATTCAAATGTGGCTCCAGCTATATATGCATCAGATAACCCCTGTGAGCCTCTTCAATCTAAGTTTTCCCTCAGTTAACTATGCTGAAGGCAGCACAGCAAAGGTTAAGGCTTGTTAGACTTATGGGGAAGCAGCATCATCTATAAGCATTGATATAGACATCGGTCACTTCTTCAAGCTATTTTTCAAAGGATTCGGCAATGTGCTCTGGTTTCCTTACAGAGAAAACGAAAATTTGACCTTGCCCTGCAAGTTTAGCTATGAAATTGGTTGTTCAGGTCAAGAATCCACGGAAATTTTCAACTCCTTTATCAAACCTTGCACTTTGCCAGCCGAATTTCATCATGGGAGATTAGTATAATCCACCTATGAATTCTATTATCCAAACATGGTGGCCAGACAATTAGGATGTGGCCAACTGCCTCCAAAATTCCTCTTCTCAACAATCATAAAGTCAAGGGAAGTAATAACAGAAGGAATGGAAGCCAAGAAGGTCTTTGAATTAGGATGGGAATTGCCAATATACGAACCATCTCCATTTGGGCTAATAGATGTTGCTCATCCCCTCTTTGTTTCTTGGTGGCAAGAATGGCATGCTCATATCTTCAATATATCAGTTCATTCTTTATGCAAAAACTTGCAACCCGATTTTGCTTCTAACAGTGAGGTAATTTCATTATGCCCATCATTTCTTGTTCTTGAATCCACTTCTTATTTTAACATCTAGTCATGCACAGGATCTTGAGTTTACTCCCCTAGCCAAAGCAATCCAGTACTATTCGGCTGGTCCCAAGCCTGCTCTGGGGTTTGATGCTCCAAACTTAAAGGAATTCATGAAAACTTCTGCAACTTTGGATTCAGCACCTCTGTACTATTCGGCTGGTCCCAAGCCTGCTCTGGGGTTTGATGCTCCAAACTTAAAGGAATTCATGAAAACTTCTGCAACTTTGGATTCCGCACCTCTAAAGGCACTCATGAGAACTCCTGCTACTTCAGCTGCTGCATCTTCAAGAGGAAAAAGCAAAAGGAAAACACCTGAAAGTTTTCTCTTACCCAAAAAACCAAGGACCAAGAAAGCCAAATTATCTCTTAAGGTATGAACCTTTTATTCTCTATTAGGTTACCAACCTCACTTAGCAGTAAACCTGACCACCTCTTACATTCATTACTTCCATTGCAGCCACAAGTCAAAATTCCCACATTAGGCAATACCTCAGGACCTGTAGATCCAATCCCTGAAGTTTTTATTGAAGATGAAGAAATCCATGATAGCGAAACTTCAGAGACTCATGAAGCTGAAGGCTCAAAGGCTCATAAACCTGATGAAACTATAGGTAACATTGTTCAACTAATTCTCTTTTTCTTTCTTTTTAATAACATCTATCTCTTGTGCTCATTATCATTTACTTTATCGAAAATAGATGAAATCTTAGATGAACTGGTAAGGGAAACTTCTCCTGATCAAGCTCCAGACCTGTCCCTACTGAATCTTCAGCCAAGTTCCCCAGCAAGCCAAGGTATAACCCATCCTGATGATCAATCATCTCAGTAGGTAATCCTTTGTTTTACACTATATTTTAGCAAAATTACCCAATCGGCTAACACCTTCTTTCTTTTCTTTTCTTTAGAAGAACATCACTAAACCGACCACCAGTTACTCCTTCTCTATTGAGGATTACATCATTGAGAAAGGTGAAGAGATTACTTCCCATCAAACCTTATCGCTGGAAAATCAGGCCCGGCTAAAAGAGGTGATCATTCTGCTAAACAAGGATACCATCAGTCTGGTTCAGGATGCAGACCAGATAAAAGACCTCCTTGAACTCATTGATCAAGATATCCCCTCTGCTCTCAATGCTCCCCTAGAATCTGCAGCCCATCTTGATGACCATTTTGCTATGGTGAGAAGGGCAACCAAAAATATATCTTCGAGGACCGCTCTACAGAAGGATAGATCTTTGAAAAAGCTGGAGATTAAAGATCTTCACTCTCATATCCAGACTACGAGAAATTCCTTGGCAACCTTGGAGCCTGAACTGAAAGCCATGGAGGATGAAAAAAGCAGACTAGAAGCTCAACTAGCCGAACTGAATGCCAAAATTCAGTCTCACAGGGCCCATATAACTAATTTGCCGAAGAACATAGAAGCAGCTTCACTAAAGATAGCTTCGGCCATCAAAGAAGATCAGCAGATCAAAACTAAGTTATCCAGCTTCCAGAGTTCTGAAGATGAAGATCAAAAAGTGCTAGATAATGTTAGCCGAATCAGGACCGAGGCCATAGAGGCAATCAATCATCTTCTGAACCAGTAGACATTGGGTTTGTAATAAACTTAAGTGTGATATCTTCTTTCCCTTGATTAACCAGCTTTATGTTTACTTATTTTTATTCATTCGAAAGCAATCGGCCCCTTTCCCTTAAATTACTCGATTAGAATGTAGCCGATTGTCTCCATTCTTCCGATAGCCAAACGAATCCAATTCAAATATTATGAGGGTATAACCGAACAATGTTGGCTCCAACAAACCAGGGAGATATTCGAGCGACGTTCGACTTAACCCATGCCTAGCCCAGTCCAGTAACGGCCCAGCCGAAAGGGAAAAAACCTACTCCGCCGTTCGGGATTCTCGCCCCACAACCCCATGGAATTCGCCATGATCCTTCGCTTCGGCTTATAAATAGACCCTTCCGTTAGCCTTCATCGCTATCTTCGCCTCAGCGTTCTCACATCCGTCTCCTCCACTTCCTTCGTTCGATTCATTCCAGAAGAAAACCCTAACCTCCATCAAAGCAAATGACGAACAGTGGCAACCGTGGCAAGCGTCCTGCCAACGGAGAGGCTGAAGGAAGCAGAGCATCGCGCTGCCGGCGTCGTGGGTATGATTCGGCTTTTTGCCCCCTTTGCAATTTCCTCGTTCATCTCTTAATTTCGATTTTTCCTTCCTCATTCATCAGGATAAGGGTCATCAACTCCAGCCAATACCATCTCCTTCCTCCGGTGATGGCAGCTCAACCGGGAACTCCATCATCCGGCTCCTCCGGGTCTTCCAGCTCTTCAAGCTCTTACCATTCCAATCCTTGGGGTTCGGCAGAACCAGCAGATGCACACCATCCATACTCTCACGAGGAGGCGCTCAAGTTTTGCCAGGAGAGGGACGAAGCCCGGGAGGAGCTAGGTGACGTCTCCAAGAAGTTCGGCATCGATCAAGCCGAATGGGAGGACCAGCAGAAGCAATTCTGCGATGCCATCACCGGTTTGATATCTTCATTTAGTTTTATCATCCTGGCTTCCTTTGCTTGCCGACCCATTTCTTCTTTTCTGCCTAGCTCTTTCCGCGGAGAATGACCGCTTGAAGGCGACGGCGAACAAGATCGCCGACAAGGTGAATGCCCAGGGGGAGACATCCGAAGCATGCCTTGATGCTGTGGATGGCCGCATTGATCAGGCCGTCATCCAAGGTGTGCACCTTGGCGCTTCTCTCGGGCTGGCGGCAATGACCTCCCAAACCAACGAGGACTACTCCTCCCAGCCAGTTGGCTTCGTCGGAGGACGCTCGGACGAGATCGACGACATTGATGAACGTCTGGAGGCCTACGATGATCATGCCGCTGCCCTTGCTAAAATCACAAACCCCCAGTCCGTCCTCAACAAATTATTTGAGGAGTAGTTTGTATTAGGATGGACTTTTATAAATAATCTCGTCCTTTGGAATAATATTTACTTCTTTGACTCTTTTCGGTAAAATTCCACTTGCGACTGTCAGAAAAATGCTGAAAACAACCCAGTTTTGAATAAACATTCTTGTGCTAGAGGCGATGCAAACTGCATCGGCTATTTTGTGCTAAAGGCGATATGAACGATATCGGCTATTCTCAATCTTGTATCTGATTTTTAGGCTAAAGGCGATATGAACAATATCGGCTGTTCTCAGTCTTGTATTCGATTTTTAGGCCAAAGGCGATTTTCTCTTTGTCGGTTTTTCTGATCTACATTCATGAACCAACCTCAACACTGGGGTAGTATTTCTTAAGAAATCTTCCATTAATAGCTCTGGTAAACTCCTCTCCAAATAAAGTCTTTAATATGTATGCATTGCCAGGTACACATTCTACAATTCGGAAAGGACCTTCCCAATTTGGAGACCATTTGCCGAACGCTCTATCCTTTGTTCCAACTGGCAATATAGTCTTCCAAACCAAATCTCCTTCTGCGAATTGCTTCAGCCTAACCCTTTTGTTATAATACTTGGCAACGCGCATTTTATTTTTCTCAATATTTTCTAATGCCTTGAGACGAATCAAATGTAAATCTTCCAATTCATCCATCATCAGATTCTTATAGTCTTCTTCTGCCAATTCTTTCTATAACACAACTCGCCTTGAACCTGACCGTAATTCCCATGGTAGTACGGCATGATGCCCATAAACCAATTCATAGGGAGACGTTTGAGTGGACTATATGCCCCCTTGCCATCAATGACAAAAAGGTGGTAATCAGAGTTTTTGACCCAATAGTCAACTCGACATGGATAGCACCTCGGGTATCAGAAGGATTGCCAGCAAAGTCCCTAAGCACCATGTCAGTTTTTCAACAATTCTTCATTAGTCATCCCAAGTTTCCTGAAGGTAGTATAAGGCATGATATTGATAGCAGCCCCTCCATCAACAAACATCTTGGTCAAAGGCTTGCCATTGACATATCCTTTTAAATAGAGTGGTCTCAAGTGACGATTCTTGATTGGTTTGTCAAAAACAGCTTGCTATGTTAATACAAGCTGAGCCATCAAATCCTGACATTCACTTTCATCAAAATCAGAGTACACCTCTTCTTGGACATCTTGGCTTTCGGGAGCTATAAACTCTGATGGGAGGAAGAAAGCCATGCAAGCATTAGCCAAAGGACCACATCCATCAGGCTTCTTTTTAGGACGCCATATTTGCTTTGTTTCGGTAACTTCCAGTTCGAACTCCCTATTCCTCAACCGTTGCACTCTTCTTTTCTGACTTTTCCTCAGGCCTGGAGGACACCACTGTCCTTTTTGCCATACGTATTTATAGAAGTCAGCTTCTTCATCATGCACTCTATCATGAATCCAACCTGAACCTGCAACTCTTTTCCTTTGCTGATTCTCAAAGTCATCTATTTTTAAGCGCCGAGCATCTTCAGGAACCTTCGTTCCAAGTCTTTCATAGACGGGACGGCGGTTGACTCGAGATTGCCTATACTCGGAGTACTGAGCACTACACTCCGGACAATTATTTCTTGCAGGCAACCTCAAGCCTTCATTCCAACAATGCCTAAAGAACGAACAACCCCAATGAGACTGCTCCTGTTCTATCATGTATTCTTCTTGCTCCCTTCAGTATACTTCTTCCTCATACCTCCGGCACTCTTCCATAAACCATTGTTTCTTACAGTATTCCTTCTCTTGTTCCCCCTGCCACTTGTTTAGCAAAATACGCGATGTAACTCTGGGTTTGGAAGTTTGACCTTTCTCGGTTCGACTATTCTAAAACCAAACTCGTTGCTGCAGCTCTTTACTAGTGACTTGTCGATCCGTGTCAACAGCACCACTCTCCTTTGCTCTATCAGAAGTCAACACTTTCACCTTGCCTTTACCTTTGAGATCATTAGCAGAGACCATATTCACAGAGAAAGAAATCATATTTTGTGGAAAAGGCTAATCATCAATTTTCATCTTGCCATCAAACCTCAAGTGTCCCTCTTGGATAGCTTTCTGGATTCGTATTCTGAACACTCGGCAATCATTGATAGAGTGAGAATTAGTGTTATGAAAGCCACAATACTTTTTGTCTTTCACTCCTTCAGGACGTAACATAGGATGTCCTTCTGGCAACTTGATGTGTCCTTCCTTTATCAACAATGCAAAAAGTCTGTCTGCTTTAGTAACATCAAAATCATAGGTTCCCTTTTGTTGTTTCAACCAGCGTTGACTAACTTGAGTGGGTTCCTTTGCCCAATTTAACTCAGCTGCAGCTATCTCATCTTCATCAATATACTCAGTCGCTTCATCTAAAAAGCCTTGATACACCTCATTAGTGGCATTGTTCTTCTGAAAGTGATTATCTCTCCTAAATCCTTGGGCTTGATCACTCATAGCTGCTAAACGCTGTGCAAGTTGGCCAAGGTCATCAAACTCTAAACCGAACAACTTCTCCCTGATATTCGGCAACATTCCTGCTATAGCTATTCCAGGTAGTTGATCATCTGGTAAATTTAGAGAATAACACATATTCTTGGTCTCCCTAAATCTATGAAGATACTCCAATGGTGTCTCATTTGTTCTCATCCTCAGACTCATGAGATCAACCAACTTCTTCTCATTAGTACCCGTATAGAAATATGAATGAAACTTCTGCTCTAGTTCTGCCCACGTACCAATGGAATGAGCTGGTAGAGACGTGAACCATGTGAAAGCTGGTCCTATAAGAGACAAAGGAAAATATCGAATTCTCCAAGCTTCATCTGAAGCAGCTTCTCCAAGCTGCATTAAGTACCGACTGACGTGCTCTATGGTACTAGTATCATCTTGACCAGAAAACTTGGTCAAATCTGTTGGAGGCTTCACCCTTGGAGGCAACGCCACTCTGTTGTACCATTCTGGATAAGGAGACTTGTATGAATAGGATTGATTCTTTGGCTTCAAGCCAAACTGATTTTGCATCATATCAGCCATCCTGTGCATCAAAACATCAATGCCTAGATCCTGATTTCCTTATACTTGCACTCCAGAAGGCAATCCTGAAACACTTCTATACCCTGGATTTGGCACGGCATTGATAGCACCGTAATCAGTAAATTCTTGATACCCATCTCCATACATATTCTTCTGCAATCTGTTTGATGCTGGAGAAACTCTATAAGCTGAAGGTGGCACTTCTCCTGTGGTACCAAATGTCACCTGGCCATAGGTGGGATGTGATTGCTTTTCAGTGTGAGTCAATCCACCTATATTTGAAGGCGATGCTACTTCTTTTCCAACAGGCTTCTCTTGATGCTTTGGAACATTGAAAAGCGTCGGCCCACTGAGTGGTCCAACATTTTCTTCGAAGTATTTATCAACCATTGGGCCAAAAGTACTGATCATGATTGCTCGAAAGGTATTCAGAAAAGCTGTGTGATGATTTGTCATGGTTTCTCCCATAGCTTTATAAACTAGGGCTGCCATCTTCTGAGCATCCTCCTCTTCAGTGTAATCAGTTTGATGCGGAAGAAGAACCCTTGGCATTGATTGCTTTTGAAATACTTTATTGCTCTTGTTTTTGGAAAAAGACATCAAGCATTTCCGTTGGTATTGCTCACATGCTTGTAGCACTAAATCCTTGTAATTATCTGGCAATTCTGCCATGCTCACATCCAGAACATGATCATTGTTGATCTCAGACGCCATCTCGAACTAACAGGTTGTCCCACCGAGCGTGCCAAAAAGTGTGTTGACACAAAATGTGACGCACTGTGCCTCACACACAGCAAGCCAAAAAGCGTAGCTTCAATTGGGTTCCCGGGTGTTTCGTTATCTGGAAGCGTGCCAGTCAGTTTGACCTGAAAACTAACAAGGGATAAAACAATTAAATGTCAAACCGGAACATGTCGGGTAATACCAGACAGTTCCACATATACGGCCCTGAAGCCACTTACAACGACATACAGCTATAGAGAGTTGTCTGCCAACGAGTTCATAAACCGTTTCGGCTAATCGTAAGATGAATGCACGTGGAAACCTGAGCGCCGAATACACATGCATGGGAAAACATATTTGAACAAGTGAAATTAATTATGAGTTAACGCATAACCAAACTCGGCAGTCCAGCCGAATTGGGGTCCATGAAGAAGGAACGTGCAAATAAAAACGATTAAACTAATCCAAAACCTGCATCTGCCACACGACACCTGGTTTTGTTAAAGCTTAAACATGATTAACATGCATGAACCCGCGACATATGACAACCTAGATTAAAATAATTCGGCCATTATGAGCACACTATATAGTTGCAAAGGTATTATGAAAAGCAATGATCGTTGAAGCACGGATAAAACCACAAGAGAGAGAAGGCCGAACCATATCAATCTAGATTGGGCAGAAGTGTGTTACAAATATATATAAAAAATGTTCCGTAACATGCAACACTGGATAACTTAATGAATCTATTTAGATTTGCCATATCTAAAAGAGCCGATAACTATCTTGCTTTCACTAAGCATATTGAGTAAATGCCTGCCGCACGGTATCTACTCATAAACAAAGCATAAGCAAAGACTTCTTGATTGTCAAGCAAAGATCCGCCGCACGACCATTGAAAACAAACAAGACTACTTGCATCACGTCTAAATCCACCGCATGATACTAAACATGATAACAAGGTTGTCGGAACTTACGGAGGTCGACGGATCGATGACTCCTCTCAAAGAACTCGACGACACGACAAAGGGACTCGGAAGTTTGGCACGGGGCCAGTTGTATTGATTTGGTTGTGAACACCTTTTACAATGGCCGAGGGTCAATATTTATACCCTAGACAAAACGTGAGTCCTAGAGGACTACGATTTACAAAGGAACTTTTAAACAAACTTGGAAACTTACGATTCCTTACCCTAAACTTATAGATTCCTTTATTATTACAACTCTCATCTTTCCGATCGGTCTTGCCTGCCATCTTCTGTTTTCCCGAATGGAGTTACCGCCTTCTAGAGTAACCGACCGCACAAGCATTTAGCCGACCGCTTGTTTTGTTTGCCGAACACCCTTCTTCCCGCATGTGGGTCTACCTGTTAACACTGGATTTTGGTCGATTCTGGAAGATGACAGGTAGACCCACATGCGGGAAGAAGGGTGTTCGGCAAACAAAACAAGCGGTCGGCTAAATGCTTGTGCGGTCGGTTACTCTAGAAGGCGGTAACTCCATTCGGGAAAACAGAAGATGGCAGGCAAGACCGATCGGAAAGATGAGAGTTGTAATAATAAAGGAATCTATAAGTTTAGGGTAAGGAATCGTAAGTTTCCAAGTTTGTTTAAAAGTTCCTTTGTAAATCATAGTCCTCTAGGACTCACGTTTTGTCTAGGGTATAAATATTGACCCTCGGCCATTGTAAAAGGGGTTCACAACCAAATCAATACAACCGGCCCCGTGCCAAACTTCCGAGTCCCTTTGTCGTGTCGTCGAGTTCTTCGAGAGGAGTCATCGATCCGTCGACCTCCGTAAGTTCCAACAACCTTGTTATCATGTTTAGTATCATGCAGTGGATTTAGACGTGATGCAAGTAGTCTTGTTTGTTTTCAATGGTCGTGCGGCGGATCTTTGCTTGACAATCAAGAAGTCTTTGCTTATGCTTTGTTTATGAGTAGATACCGTGCGGCAGGCATTTACTCAATATGCTTAGTGAAAGCAAGATAGTTATCGGCTCTTTTAGATATGGCAAATCTAAATAGATTCATTAAGTTATCCAGTGTTGCATGTTACGGAACATTTTTTATATATATTTGTAACACACTTCTGCCCAATCTAGATTGATATGGTTCGACCTTCTCTCTCTTGTGGTTTTATCCGTGCTTCAACGATCATTGCTTTTCATAATACCTTTGCAACTATATAGTGTGCTCATAATGGCCGAATTATTTTAATCTAGGTTGTCACATGTCGCGGGTTCATGCATGTTAATCATGTTTAAGCTTTAACAAAACCAGGTGTCGTGCGGCAGATGCAGGTTTTGGATTAGTTTAATCGTTTTTATTTGCACGTTCCTTCTTCATGGACCCCAATTCGGCTGGACTGCCGAGTTTGGTTATGCGTTAACTCATAATTAATTTCACTTGTTCAAATATGTTTTCCCATGCATGTGTATTCGGCGCTCAGGTTTCCACGTGCATTCATCTTACGATTAGCCAAAACGGTTTATGAACTCGTTGGCAGACAGCTCTCTATAGCTGTATGTCGTTGTAAGTGGCTTCAGGGCCGTATATGTGGAACTGTCTGGTATTACCCGACATGTTCCGGTTTGACATTTAATTGTTTTATCCCTTGTTAGTTTTCAGGTCAAACTGACTGGCACGCTTCCGGATAACGAAACACCCGGGAACCCAATTGAAGCTACGCTTTTCGGCTTGCTGTGTGTGAGGCACAGTGCATCACATTTTGTGTCAACAGTTTCACATATGATGCCTCACTAATGGTTGAAAATGAGACCCTCAAGAAGGAGGTCAATGAGCTCACCCACACCTTGGCTAAGGCCTATGGTGGTGAGGACCGCTTGCTTATGTACTTGGGTAGCCAAAGAGCTTCTCTCTACAAAGAGGGATTGGGCTATATCCCCAAGAAAGGCAAGGTAGCCTTTGCTCCTCACAAGACTAGTTTTATGAAGAACAATGGTCAGTTTTGCACTAGTTGCAAGCAAGTTGGTCATAAAAGAGCATGTGTGCAAGAACAACAGCAAAAATGCTAATGTATCATCAATTAAGATTGATTCTTTCTATGTGCTTACTAAAGGTACAAATGGTGTAAAGGCTAAGTTCATTGGTGCACCATGGATGGGCTCAAAGAAGAAAGCCATTTGGGCACCAAAGAGCTTAGTGACTAACCTTCAAGGACCCAAGCAAGTTTGGGTACCTAAAAAGAATTGATCTTTTGTAGGTCAATTACAAAGCTAGAGGAAGGCATTAGGTTCTTGATAGTGGGTGCACTCAACACATGACCGGTGATGCAAGAATGTTCAACTCAATCAATACCAATGGCGATGATGGTTATGATAGTATCACATTTGGTGACAATGGCAAAGGCAAGGTCAAAGGGCTTGGTAAGATTGCAATATCCAATGACATGAGCATTTCCAATGTGTTGCTTGTTGAGAGAATGAACTTCAATTTGCTATCCATGGCTCAATTGTGTGATCTTGGATTCAAATGCATATTTGGGGTAGATGATGTAGAGATCATAAGTTTAGATGGCCCTAACTTGATCTTCAAAGGCTTTAGATATGAGAATCTATATGTCGGGTTCATAAACCCGGGGTCCCTCGGGGATTGGCTTCTGCACCAAGGCTCAGCCCAAAAGTCTAAAAACAACAGGGCAAGGGGGCGGTCCAGCAACCGACTGGAAGGCCAGGCCCAAGAAGAGCAATGCCCGCTCATCGGCTACTTCGGCCCACCTATCCAACCGAAGCACTCAATTCAGGCTTCGGCCACCTCTAGATAGCCTCTCTAGTCGAAAGGCCTGCCCTTAGCCCTACTTCTGACTCTAACCCTATGTCCCTCTGACTGGGAGCTCATAGGAACCCTACTCACCGCTTTTCTCTGACCGGCGCACTCAGAGCCGACTAGAGCCATTCGACCAGGGGCACCCCGTTCGGAACAAACCAGAAGACGTGCGGAGAAAGGCAAGGCAAGGTTCACAAGTCAAAACCACTGTACTAGGGACCATACCCTGCACTCTGTAGCCAACCTGACACAAATAGTATTGTAGGCGCTGACATCTCCCACTACAGTATTGTAGGGGTCGCTAAAACTCTCATACGGTAAGCCTCCCGTGTGTCTCTAGGACATCGATAGCGGTATAGGCACAAGGATTTGCCATACCGGGTGAACATAGCGTGACTCCTCACATGCCACTAGGCATCAAATAGTATTTGCAGGTACCGGCAGTCCATCCTTCCTAAAGAAGATAGCATGACCTCTCGTGCGCATCTAACATTCTACAGTGACATCAACAGTGACATGGGCAACAAGGCTTGAAGACATCTGTACCCTCTCCCTCTCACCTATAAAGCCATCCCCTTCATCTATAAAAGGGGATGCGCTCCCTCCAACAAGCGGACCAAGAGAAAAGGAGGCCAGAGTTTCTTAGATCAACATCGACACCTCACAACCGCAGAACCACCAAGTTCCGACCGTAAGCACATGCTCAAACACCTAGCTCATAGCAAAGTTCCTGTCGCCCTCGGCCCTTCTGGTCAGACCCGACTGGGCCTCTTGTACACCCCATCTTTCTCCCTCTTGTTTGTAACCCCACTATAAATTTTGAGCACCTAGGCTCAGGAATAAAGTCACCGACCAACCCCGACTAGACGTAGGGCACAGTTGCCCAAACTAGTATAAATCCTATGTCATTGAGTGCTAGGCCACCTCTGATCACAACGTACAACAAAACTACAAATATTCACTAGTTGGTCACTTTTTGGGTCTGGTCAATGATGATGTATGGTGACATGGTGGCAAAACTGTTCGCACACAGCGGCAGTGAGGATCGGACTCGGCCCTGAGTTCGGTCTTGCTCCCTCAGACGTGTTCGATCGAGAAAGTGCGGCTCTAGATGCTCTCTAGAAGTGACCGTACTCTGCATTGATGGAGCATCAGGTCGCTGGGTTGGTGCCTCAGGCAAGGGCACGAGCAGACGCTGGGCGATCACGTCTGATCTCGACGTGGTGCATCCGATCATTCATTAATTTGAGAGCATGGTTGAGTTGGCGGTTGGGATCAGATGGTGCACGTTTTAAACTATGACACATGGCAGCAATCCCATGACCAAACATAGGGGGCCGAGCATCTAGTCGATCTAACCGACACATCTAGTCACCACATAGTGAGCTGCCTATGGTCCTCAACGGCTCTATTTCATGGGGACTCCTATATAAGGTGTTTGGCCAGCTCTAGCTCATTTCCTTGGCCATTTGCATTGACATAGCAACCTTGTGAGCTTAGCCAAAGCCCTCCCACTCATCTCCATCATTGATTCATCATCTTTGTGAGATTGGGAGTGAATCCAAGTGCATTGCTTGAGTGATTGTATCTAGTGGCACTTGGTGTTCGTTGTTCGCTACGGGACTCGCTTGTTACTCTTGGTAGGTTGCCACCACCTAGATGGCTTGGAGCAGCAAGGATCATCGAGCGGAGGAAGGTGCTTGTCTCCTAGCTCTGATTGTGGTGATTGTGAGGGGTTCTTGACCTTTTCTCGGTGGAGAGCCAAAAGGTACTCTAGTGGATTGCTCGTGACTTGTGTGATCCTCATCTTGTGTTGGTTGTGCGGCACATGTTTACAGGTTTGGCATGTGATGCCAATTAGCATGTGAACCTCTAAGTTAGTGAATCACCACAACAGGGACTAGCTTGTCAGTAAGCAAGTGAACCTCAGAGGAAAAATTATTGTGTCTTGATTGTCTCCTTGGTATTCAATGGTATTCATTGATTGATCACTTGCCATGGTGGTATACCTCTCTACCACTCTCTTGTATTACATTGTGCCTTTACTTGTGTAGACCTTGTGGTAATTGAAACTAGTTAGTGTAGCTCTTTGTTATAGTTCTCTTGCTAGCTTTCTCACCTAGGTGTAAATTAGTGACTTAGCCTTGTTGTGATATACTAGAGATCATAGATTTTAGAATTGGGTAGGTGTCTTGCAACACAAGTGTAGTGCTAGCACAAATTCGCTTTGCCAGCTTATTTACTAATCACTTGGCTTAGTGTTGTTGTAGAATTTTTTTAATAGGTTATTCAACCCCCTCAAGCCATTAGGACCTTTCAAGTGGTATTAGAGCCATGGTCACCGTGATTTAAGGCTTAACAACCTTTGGTGTCAAAATGGCTCAAATCAACAACACCAGAAGCCACCCCAATTTAATGACACAAATTATCCTTATTGGAAGTCCAAGATGACCACTCATATCAAGTCAATCAATAGAAGAGTGTGGAAGGTGGTGGAGACCAAAATTGAGATAGCCAATCTGAAGAATCCCACCGCAGCCAAAGAAATGCTGCTCCAAAACAATGATATTACTCTTAGTGCTATTGATGAGAGAACATTTGAACAAATCAAGAACATCGAGATGGCTCATGAAGCTTGGAGGAAGTTGGAAGAATCATTTGAGGGCACCAAGGCAATAAAAGGTGCAAAGGCATACATTCTTAAGGAGAAATTTGCTAGCTTCAAGATGAAGGAAGATGAGAGTGTGCCAGACATGTTTCATCAGATGGAAGTGCTTGTCAATGATCTCAAAGCACTTGGTGAGAAGGTGGAAGACAAGGACTTCTCCCATAAGTTCTTGAGATGCTTACCTGCAAGATTTGGCATGTTGGTCACCTTGCTAGTGTGGACCAGTTTGGACACAATGACACCAAACCAAATCTTAGGAGATATCATGACCGATGATGCTTATAGAGATGATGATGATAAGGAAGAAAAGAACAAAGAGAAGAAGGATGAGAAGAAGAAGAGTGTGGCATTCAAAGCCGGTTCATCATCCAAGGGCAAGGCCAAGCAAGATACATCAAGTGAAGATGATGGCTCATGGGATGATGATGATGATGATGAGAAAATAGCTCTCTTTGTCATGAGATTTGATAAGTTCATGGTGAAGAAGGGCTACTGTGCTAGAAGGAAGAAGTCTTCATCCAAGAACAAGGAAGAGTCAAGAACATGCTTCAAGTGTGGAAGCAAGGATCATCTTGTTGCTCAATGCCCATACAATAGCGACAATTATGATGATGACAAGAAGGGCAAGAAGAAAGACAAGAAGGACAAGAAGGAGAAGATGACCTTCAAGAACAAGAAGAAGGGTGGTTCATATATGGTCACTTAGGATAGTTATGCTTCCTCAAGTGATGATGATAGTGATGATGACAAGACCACCAAGAAGAAGGCTCTTGCAAGCTTTGCTATTAATGAGAAGCCTTCTCTCTTCGACACTCCATCATGCTTCATGGCTAAGGCCACTAAGGTAAAATCCGATGATGAGTGTGATGATGAGGAACAAGATAAAAATAAAAGTGATAGTGATGATGATGATGAACCCACTAAAGATGAATTAATTGACATGTTAGATGATGCTAAGGAACATTTTGACATTAAGAGAAGGGAATGCAAAGACTTGCCTTAAGCAAGCCTTTGATGAGCTCAATGCATCTTATGAGAGGCTAGAGGAAGCCCATGAGAAGCTTGGCAAGGCTCACAAAAAGCTTAAAAAAGCTCATTCCTCTCTACTTAATGAGAAAAATGAGAAGGAGCTTGTTATAACATGTGACAAAGGCTTAACTTGTGATATAATTAATGAATCATTCTATAAGCCTATCATTGTTACTCCAACTAACCCTTCTTGTAGCACATCCACTTCTAGCTCATCTAGTGATAATGGTTTCACTTGGGATGCCTCACTAATGGTTGAGAATGAGACACTCAAAGGAGGTAAAAGAGCTCAATCACACCTTGGCTAAGGCCTATGGCGGTGAGGACCGCTTGCTTATGTGCTTGGGTAGCCAAAGAGCTTCTCTCTATAAAGAGGGATTGGGCTATACCCCCAAGAAAGACTAAGGCTGCCTTTGCTCCTCACAAGAATAGTTTTGTGAAGAACAATGGTTGATTTTGCACTAGTTACAATCAAGTTGGTCATGTAGAGCAAAAGTGCATGAAAAAGAGGCCTCAAGCCAATGTATCCTCTATTAAGCTTGATTCCTTCTATGTGCTTACTAAGGGTACAAATTGTGTGAAGGCTAAGTTCATTGGTGCACCATGGATGGGCTCAAAGATGAAAGCCATTTGGGTGCCAAAGAGCTTGGTCACTAACCTTCAAGGACCCAAGCAAGTTTGGGTACCTAAAAAGAATTGATCTTTTTTGTAGTTCAATTATAAAGCCAGAGGAAGGCATTGGGTTCTTGATAGTGAGTACACTCAACACATGACCAGTGATGCAAGAATGTTCAATTCAATCAACACCAATGGCAATAATGGTTATGATAGTATCATATTCAGTGACAATGGAAAAGGCAAGTATCCAATGACATGAGCATTTCCAATGTGTTGCTAGTTGAGAGCTTGAACTTCAATTTGCTATCCATGGCTTAATTGCGTGATCTTGGATTCAAAAGCATATTTGGGGTAGATGTAGAGATCAAAAGTGTAGATGGCTCTAACTTGATCTTCAAAGGCTTTAGATATAAGAATCTATACTTGGTTGATTTCAATCCTAGTGAAGCTCAATTGTATACATGCTTGTTCACTAAGTCTAGTATGGGTTAGTTATGGCATCGAAGGCCTAGTCATATTGGAATGAAACAATTGAATAGATTGGTTATGCATGACTTGGTTAGAGGCTTGAAAGATGTTGTGTTTGAGAAGGATAAGCTTTGTAGCTTTTGTCAAGCCGGCAAACAAGTTGGAAACACCCATCCTAAAAAAATCATGATGAGCACTAGTAAAGCATTTGAGTTATTGCACATGGATTTGTTTGAGCTAGCACAATACACTAGCATCGGTGGAAACAAATATAGTTTGAGATAGTGGATGACTATACAAGATACACTTGGGTATTCTTTCTAGTGGACAAGAGTGATGTGTTGGCAACATTCAAATCATTTGTCAAGGGCATTCACAATAAGTTTGAAACAACCATTAAGAGAGTTAGGAGTGACAATGGTAGTGAGATCAAGAATACTAGAATTGATGAGTTATGTGATGAGTTTGGGATTAGACATCAATTCTCGGCCAAGTAAACTCCACAATCAAATGGCCTTGTTGAGAGGAAGAATAGAACACTCATTGATATGGCAAGGTCTATGCCTAGTGAGTACAATGTGAGTCAATCTTTTTTTGCCAAAGCTATGAACATGGCTTGCTATAGTAGCAACCACCTCTATTGTCACCCATTGAAAGAGAAGACACCATATGAGCTCTTGAATGGTAGAAAGCCCAACATTGCATATTTTTGGGTCTTTGGTTGCAAATATTATATCTTGAAGAAAGGCACTAGATTGGGAAATTTTGACAAGAAATGTGATGAAGGATTCCTACTTGGATACTCAACTACTAGCAAAGCATATAGAGTTTGGAATTTGGATAGTGGTACTCTTGAGGAAGTTCATGATGTTGAATTTGATGAAACTAAGGGTTCCCAAAGTGAGGATGAGAACTTGGAAGATGTTAGAGGCATTCAACTTTCAAATGCCATAAAAAACATGGATGTTGGTGAATTAAGGCCTAGGCAAGTGAATGATGATGAAGGTAAACAAGTACAAGTGCTCTCTAACACAAATATGCAAGATGATACAAATCAAGCTAGTATAAATGGCTCTCATGACAATGAACAAAATCAAGTGGTTATTACATCATCTCAATCCAATGATCAAGCAAGTGCAAGCAATCAAGTTTCAATACTCCAACCAACCAATATTGCAAGGGATCATCCATTGGACACTATCATTGGTGATATTTCAAGAGGTGTACAAACTAGATCAAAATTGGCTTCATTTTGTGAGCATTTCTCATTTGTGTCATCCATTGAACCAAAGAAGATAGATGAAGCATTGAAGGATGTTGATTGGGTGAATGCTATGCATGAAGAATTAAATAACTTCACAAGAAATTAGGTATGGGAATTGGTAGAGAGACAAAAGGGACACAATGTGATTGGAACCAAATGGGTCTTTAGAAACAAGCAAGATCAAGATGGGATAGTAGTAAGGAACAAAGCAAGATTGGTAGCACAAGGATATACACAAGTTGAAGGTCTTGACTTTGGACAAACATATGCCCCCATAGCTAGATTGGAAGCAATTAGAATCTTATTAGCCTATGCTTGTACCCACAACATCAAACTCTATCAAATGGATGTCAAGAGTGCATTTCTCAATGGATGATGTCTAAAGAGTTTGAAATGTCCATGATTAGAGAGTTAAGTTACTTCCTTGGTCTTCAAATCAAGCAATTGAAGAATGGTACATTTGTGAGTCAAGGTAAGTACATAAAAGACATGCTCAAGAAGTTTGACATGAGTGAAAGCAAAGCCATTAGCACACCAATGGGGACAAATGGCAACTTGGATAGTGATGCAAGTGGCAATATGGTGGATCAAAAATTGTATCGGTCTATGATTGGAAGCCTACTCTATGCGACCGTATCAAGGCCAGATGTCATGCTTAGTGTATGCATGTGTGCAAGATTTCAAGCCTCACCAAGAGAGAATCATTTGAAGGCTATGAAGAGAATATTGAGGTACTTGAAGCATACAAAAAATGTTGGTTTGTGGTATCCCAAAGGAGCAAAGTTTGAGCTAGTTAGTTACTCCAACTCAGATTATGCAGGATGCAAGGTTCAAAGGAAGAGCACCTTAAGCACATGTCAATTGTTAGGAAGATCACTAGTTTCATGATCATCAAAGAAGCAAAATAGTGTTGCATTATCAACCGCCGAAGCCGAATACATATCCGCTGGTAGTTGTTGTGCACAAATACTTTGGATGAAGGCCACCTTGGATGACTTTGGAATCAAGTTCAAGAAAGTGCCATTGCTATGTGACAATGAGAGTGGAATCAAGTTAACCAACAACCTAGTTTAACATGCAAGAACAAAGCACATTGATGCCCGCCATCATTTTATAAGAGATCACCAACAAAAAGGGGACATTTGCATTGAGAGTGTGGGCACTGAAGATCAACTTGACAATATATTCACCAAGCCATTAGATGAGAAAAAGTTTTGCAAGCTAAGAAATGAGTTGAACATATTGGATTTCTCAAATATGTGTTGATGCACCCCCCCCCCCCACTTATATGACATGTCTCTCCTTCGAGCAATCCAAGGTAAAAGTTGATTGGCATGACATACACTCCTGCTAAGGACATATTTAGTGCATCTAGTCATCTTTCACATTTAATAGGCTCATTCATGAAAATCAAATGAATTTGATGATTGTATGGTAAGACTATTGCTTCTATGCTTGACTTGATCTAGTGGTAGCATATGACACGTTTGTGGGCAACCTAGTGTTTGATCAAGAAAATGAGCTCTAAGTGTTTAACTCAACATGGTACAAGATAACCCTTATTTGGAGGTGTGAAGAAGCTTGTCCTTGGATCAAACCGAGTTAAATATCTTTGGCAAGTATTCTAGATTGAATCATATTTGGGAAAATGATCCTCACCCCATTGATTGACATTGATAATCTCAACCTATCTACATTTTGAGCCTTTGTGGTCATTGATGACAAAGGGGGAGAAAAACAAAGATATAAGTGATAGGGGGAGAAATAGTGAAAATTGACATAGGAAAAGAGAAATAGTGTACAAAGATAGTGAAAAGATAACAAAGGGGGAGAAATTGAGAAATTGACATAGGGGGAGAGATATGACAAAGGAAGGGGATCAATTAAAATTTTAAGCGCACAAGTAGGGGGAGCAAGCTCATAAACTAGGTGGATGCATTTGAATGTGCATTTCATATGTTTGCTTGCATGGCACAAGCTTTAAATTTCAATATCCATGCTTGTGTGGTGTATGCTAGTTGTAGGTTTGAATGATGAAATGAAAAACTAGTATGCATAGGTTAAGTAACTAGACTCATTCTCACATTATGAAAACTAGACCCTCACTTCTAATGTTGATCTCATGGGGTATTCTAGTTTTTGTGTATGTCAAGTTACTAATGGTGCTAAGGTTGGTATATTGGTGCACTTCGATAGGTATCACGCTTCAAAGGTCCATCTTTTATACCTTAGCATCATTTGGTAGACATTGTCTCCTATATTTTCTATCTAAGCATATGTGTAAGCTACAATCCAAACTCTTAGCACATATGTAGGGGGAGCAATTGCTACCATTTGGAATTTATGAAACTTGTCCATATTCTTTTACACATGGTAAATATGCTTGGGCAAGCAACATGGATTCAATTAAATATCAATTCATATCTTTGTGTAAGGGTTGTCATCAATTACCAAAAAGGGGGAGATTGAATGCTCTAGTTTGGTTTTGGTGAATTGATGAAACCCTAAGTGCTAACCTAGTTTATCAAGGTGATTATGAGATAGGTAGCACTACTCCAAGTGGTGAAGCAAATGAAGATTATGACATGATGATGGTGATGCCATGGTGATGATCAAGTGCTTGGACTTGGAAAAGAAGAAAGAGAAAACAAAAAAGCTCGAGGCAAAGGTGAAATTGATAGGAGCTTTTTGGTTTAGTGATCGAGACACTTAGAGAGTGTGATCACATTTAGGATCGATAGTTGTACTATTAAGAGGGGTGAAACTCATATCGAAATGCGGTTATCAAAGTGCCACTAGATGCTCTAACTCATTACATATGCATTTAGGATCTAGTGGAGTGCTAAAACACTTGAAAACATTTTGTGAAAATATGCTAACACATGTGCACAAGGTGATACACTTGGTGGTTGGCACATTTGATCATGGGTGGTGAAGTTTAGGGTCAAAAGGAGAAGTTTTGTATTGACCGGACTCTAACCCTATGTCTGGTCAGTGGTGCGCAGTGAAGGCCACCCACGGTCCCTTGACCGGACACAAGCAACAGAGAGAGGCTAAGTTGACCGGATGCAGGCCTAGGTCCAATCATGAGCCACTGGACATGTCCGGTCATGAAAAAGCATCTCTAGAACCATACTGGAAACGACCGGACTCTAGTGATGGAGCGTCGGTCACTTTGAGCAGTGCGTTCGGTTGCAACTTAACATGTGGCGTGAAGCAGACTAGCCATTAAGATTGGGCGCTCAGCATTTGAAGCTGATGACACATGGCGATCATCAGAGGACCGGACGCTAGGGTCCTACGTCCAGGTCAATCCGACCGGTGCGTCCGGTCACCCTGACTTTTCAGGGAACAGAGAGCCAACGGCTCTATTCATGGGGGCTCTTTATTTAAGCCCCATTGCCGGCTCTAGCTCATCCTCTTGGCCATTTGCATTGACATAGCAACCTTATGAGCTTAGCCAAAGCCCTCCCACTCATCTCCATTATTGATTCATCATCTTTGTGAGATTGGGAGAGAATCCAAGTGCATTGCTTGAGTGTTTGCATCTAGAGGCATTTGGTGTTTGTGTTTTCGCTGCAGGAATCGCTTGTTACTTTTGGTGGTTGCCGCGACCTAGATGGCTTGGAGTAGCAAGGATCAGTCAAGCGGAGGTTGGTGATTGTTTTCGGCTCTGATCGTGCTGATTGTGAGGGGTTCTTGACCTTTCCCCTGTGGAGAACCAAAAGGTACTCTAGTAAATTGCTTGTGGCTTATGTGATCCTCATCTTGTGTTGGTTGTGTGACACCCTATTGAGGGTTTGGCGTGTGATGCCAATTAGCGCGTGAACCTCCAAGTGAGTGAATCACCACAACGAGGACTAGCTTGTCAGCAAGAAGTGAACCTCAGTAAAAAATCATTGTGTCATCATTTGACTTCGAGGTAATTGGTCTTCATTGGTATTCATTCTTGTGATTGATTGGTTCATTCCTTGACTCGGCGGTAAACTATCTTGCTCTCTCTCTTTACATTACCGTAGACTAGTTGTCAAGCTCTTTAGTGTAGCTAGTCGTGAGAGCTTGTTAGTTTGGTTAGTGTGGCTCTTTAATTAGCCTTTGAGAGTACACTAACAGTAGTGTAGTGACATTGCCATTGTGTGGGTAAAGACTATAGAAACTAGAATTGTGGTAGGTGGCTTGCATTTTTAGTAGACTAGCGCAACACTAGCTTCACCTCATATTTGTCTAACCGCTTTGCTAAGTGTTGTTGTAGAAATTTTTAATAGGCTATTCACCCCCCTCTAGCCATTAGGACCTTTCGACAAGCATGCATCATATCATCCATATAAGGTGGAAATGTTATTAAGACTTCCTCCTTTCATTTCAGGGACAGCTATTCCTCTTTATAGCTGTTGGGTTTCAATAAATCTCGTTAGTTACCAGGTTCTTACCAACGAACTTCCCATTCACAATCCTCGCTCTAGGAGTTCCTAATCCTTGAGAACTTTTGGATGCACTTTAGTTACCACACCAACTCAATACCAAAACTTGGGGCTAATCCTTGACTTCTCAACACATGCATGTGTTAGCCCTTGCTTTCTTCTACTTTGACACCTGCTATTCTCTTTGACTTTGATAGCCGACATGTGTTGGTTGAAAGTTACTGCAATTGTGCTCTATGGTAGTACCATGATCCTGCGACCTCGATGCAGAGTTGAAACCTGTGGTCTCCTATGGCTCACAACCATAAGGAAGTACTGCTAAGCACTTGCTAATGTCGAAGTCTGTGGCCATGATCCATTATAGCTCACAATTAATGTGATTTCGCTCTCCTTGGAACCTCTTTTGGAAAATTCATGTCTGTGCTTCTCTAGAATTTCCTAAATCCCTTGTTACTTGCAACCTTCATTTGATCTTGATTGTAATCTCCAAATCAACCCTTGTTGTTTTATGAACTTGTAAGTTAATGTGCTTGACACATTTCCTTTTCCATTACCTAACCCAAGGCTTTTGGCACTCCATAATCTTGGGACGAGATTTCTTTAAGGGGGGATGATTGTAACATCCTAGATGTTAAAGGCTAATTAAAATTTTGATCATGAGCATCATCAAGCATAATCACCAAGCATTGTGGCATAAATGCATTCCATGTTTCAAGTATAGCTTTCACATGTTGCATATGTTGTGTTTCATATTTTACATGACATGATATCTCAAGTAGTAATTAAGGTTGTTTGTGAATTTATAGGTTAATGATTTGCTTTAACAATTAAAATTTTGTTAATATAAACTTTGTAATATAAAGTGTGCTCTGTGAAGTAAGAGTAAAGCTGCGAAATGTTTTCAAGTTAAACATGTTAAATTTGAGCTTCAAAAACTGAATTTAATTTAGTTCTCCACACAACAATTTTGGTTGTCCTTGAAAAAGTAGTTGTTAAGTTCAATTTTTGGAGGATTAGTAAAGGAATTTTCATAAATAAAATTTGTCCAACCTTGGTTTCACTGATTGGTGTGATGCTTGATCTTTGATGATATGTAACTGGATGTGATGTTTGGTTAGTGTTTAGCCTCTAATAAATTACCTGAACATAGTTAATCAAAACTGTTTTGAAGGACTAAAACTGAATGCAGTTTTCAGTTTTGGAGTTCATGTTTTCAAAATTCAAAATCTCTCAAACCAGTGACTATTTGATGTTGATCCTTAAATAGAAGTTGGACATCTTGTGTAGATCAACAATTTTTGTTAGAGGCGATCATCTTGTTTCTTTTCAAAATCGAGAGGAAAAGGAAGAAAAAGATGGTGGTTTTAGTTGCTACAGTGCCCCGAGGAAGGTGCTGCCATGCAGTAGCTTGTTATCGACAGGCCACCGCCTCTTCATGCCACTTCTCAAGCATGGGCACATAGCTGCCTACATGGAAAAGCCAAGTAGGAGCTGTCACGCCTGGACAGTTTCATCCCTGCCGTTTTAATCACCCCGATGCCATAGTCATTGTGTTCTCTCCTCTCTGTGCTCGCCGTCGGTCACCTCAGCGTGCCGGCCAAATTTGTCGCAGCCACAACACATTAGCCCAATAGCCCATGCCCTGTAGACTCACCTCATCATTGCGCACCTACTGAGCCCACTCATGCAGTCCATCTTCGTCAGAGCTGGCCATGAGCTTGGCATCTTCCCCGTGATCGTCCGAGAGCGCAACCATGCTCGCCCTATGTTGACGGTAGTTAATGACAATCATAAACTAGTCAATATACCTTGCATAAATGACTAAAATGAATCCCCAATATAGACTTAGGGGTTTAAACTACATATTTCCACGAGTTTTGGTAAATATGTGTTTTTAGCAGGATTTCATCAGAAAACATCAAGGAGGACCTATTCGTCAAACGAAATCACGTTTATCCGCAATGGTACCTACGTGGGAAGGCTCTACCAGATTCAAGAAGGCAAATCACCAAAGCAGGCCATGTGTCACTGACATGTGGGGCTGGCCAGCCCCACTGTTAGGCCGGCCGACCTATGGGTCCCACTTGGTAGCCCCTCTTCGCTACGTCAGTTCTCCACCGCCTTAAGGAATTACATCTACGTTGTTCTTTTAAGTCGGTTTGATCTGAGGGTCTAGAATGGATGTACCCCTTCTCCAGGCAGATCCTAAAACTATAGAAACTAGAGCTACAATTCATATCCTCTCCATCAGGATCAGAGCTAGCAATTAAGAGAAGATTAGTCCTCCAAGTTAGGATCTAGTCTTTATTTGGAAATAGAGAGATAGAGTGTGAGGGAAGAGTTTGGAGGAGCTCTGGCCTATCAGTGCTCTCTCTATGGCTTGTACCCTAGTGGAATCAAGTTCATCTTGAGCTTGCTTCTAAGATTTCTCTGGTAATCAACTTCTAATTCAAGTAAGTATCATTGTTTATATTGTTCTTCAGATTTGTGACTCTTTTGAGTACATTAATCCTTGTCTCTCTTGGGTTAAAGTAGTATTCATAGTATAAGCGTGGTGTTTAGACTCGGTTACTCATGGATGTACCCTAAATTCTGGATCGGTGGTAGCTCACGAGGGTGACTCTTATAGCCTTGTTGAATCCTTTGTAGTTCACCTCCTGTTTGTAGGCCGAGCAGGACCATGTTACTATAGGAAACATACTCTACTTGTGTTTTCCTTAGGAATCCCCTAGAATTGAACAATATAAGACATAGCTTACCGAGATTAGAACTAGAAGACCTTAGTGATTTTCTTTATACTCCTGTCATCTTAAGTCTTGTTGCTACCCCGGATTAAGTTAGACTTAGTTATTCTCACACATGTTTTTTTGAGTTCGATATTCTAGAATACTTTCCAGTGAAGTGCTACATTGGTATCCATGCACTTATGGATTATTCTGTGTGCGTTAATATATACCAACAAGCATTTCTAGTATACGGTTGTTGAGTTAACTTCGAACCTAGCTTAACCTTATATCATTATTCTTTTATCTTTATTCTTTTATTCTTTTACCATGGATTTAGAATCCACTTCTATCTACCAATATGCTGCACCTACAAGCACATGCCTAGAGCCACCAGAATCTTCAAAGCCTATCCTAACACCTGACTATGAGCTATGCCCGTGCTTAATTAACATGGTCTGGGATCAATCTTTTTCGAGAAAAGATGATAAAAATCCATACTCCCACTTAAATGAGTTTGAGCAAACCTATGTTTTTCTATGCAGTGCAGGCATGTCAGATGAAACCTTATGATGGAAGCTTTTTCATTTCTCTTTGAAGGGAAGAGCTAAAAGCAAGCCATAGGGAGTAGACAAGGAGATTGGGAAGCTTTGTGTTCTAGGTTTTACTTACATTTCTTTCCCATCTCTAGAGTAGCCAGACTTCGTTCAGAGATTCTAACTTTTAAATAAAAAGAAAAAGAATCTCTAGGCACGTCATGGGAACGCTTTAATGCTCTCATTAATACTGGCCCTGACCTTACCATTCAAGACCATCTTCTTCTTCAACACTTTTATATGGGTCTTGATAGGGAAACTTTGAAGTATCTTGATATAGCTTCATGAGGATCATTCTTGCATGTCTCCACCAATTCAGGGAGAAGCATTCTTACTAAAGTCTTAGAGAGCACCCCTGAGGAAGTATAAGAGAGGCCACTAGAGAAGGAATCCTAGATAGTTGAACTAGAACTTTTGCCAAACCCATCACCAACTTCAATGATCCCAAATTCTGAACCACCAGAAAAAGGAGAAAACTCCAATTTTAGATTTCATGCTTGAACTCAAGGATGAACTTTTTACAGAATATGGAAATACCTCGAATTATCATACGATGAGGAAACCCCAGAAGCCTAGGAAATCATCATCCCATAAAGAAATCTTTGACCCTTCTGAGGAAGCTTTCCTTAAAAAGACTACAAAATAACTAGTGTCTATACTAAGCAATGAATGGTTAAAAGAATAAGAGCTTTCCTATGATGTGATTCATCTAGAATCACCTTCTATTTCCATTCGCTGCCATCTCTATAATCCAAGTTGTGGGTATTAATATCATATCTACATCTTTTGCTCATGATTTATTGAAACACATGCCATTAACACCAACAACAAAGTTGTTGAAAAGTCTTTTAGGACACACTCTCCAAAGTTTAGGAATACTTTAGGTCCTTCCCTATCTAGGTAAAAGGAACCATGGTTCATTTGAGCTTTTATATCTTTGATATCATGGAGTTCGACCTGTTGATGGGACAACTAATTGAAAAACTCATTCAAGAAGGACAAAAAGGGAAATTGAAAATTAGCCTCAGGAAAAACTTTAAACTTTGTTGAGACTGAGCCAATTCCTAAGCAAGATTCAATGGAAGAGGTTAAGGTAGTATCTTTTGATGATATGATCAAACCCAATCTTGAAGATGATGCCTAGTTCTTCATCGAGGAGGAAGATGAAAACTCCATAGAGCCTGAACCTTGGGATGAATTGACGGAACCACCTAAGCTTGCTAGAGAACTTAAACCCCTACCTTCTAGGTCTTAGATATGCTTTTCTCAATAATGATCAGAATTTTCCTATGATCATAAGTGATAAACTTTCTCAGGAAGAATCCCTCCGCTTGCTAACTATCTTAGAAAAGCATCACTCTGCTTTTGGCTACTCACTCTAAGATCTTAAGGGAATTAGCACTGCCCTTTGCACACATCTCATCCCTACAGATCTAGATTCATACCTTCTAGAGAGCCATAGCATAGGCTCAATAATGCGATGAGAGAGGTTGTTAAGAAAGAGATTTTGAAACTCTTGCATGCCAGGATCATTTATCTCGTTCTATACAGTGAATGGGTAAGCCCTATTCAAGTTGTGCCTAAAAAGGGAGGCATGACTATTGTTAAGAACAAAAAGAATGAATTAATCCCACAAAGAACCGTCATAGGATGGCGGATGTGTATAGACTATTGAAAACTTAACAAGGTAACAAAGAATGATCATTTTCCGTTGCCCATCATTGCTGAAATGTTGGAGCGACTAGCCAATCACTCTTTCTTCTGCTTCCTTGATGGGTATTTGGGTTACCACCAAATACCGATTCATCCTAATGACCAAAGCAAAACCACCTTTACATGTCCATATAGAACTTATGCTTATCATAGAATGTCATTTGGATTATGTAATGCTCCAGCCTCTTTTCAAAGATGCATGATGTCTATATTTTCTGATATGATTGAAGAAATCATGGAAGTTTTCATGGATGATTTTTCTATTTATGGAAAAACTTTTGATGATTGTCTTGAAAATTTGGACAAGGTTTTGCAAATATGTGAAGAAAAGCACTTAGTCCTTAATTGGAAAAAATGGTTAGAGAAGGCATAGTGCCTGGACACTTGGTATCTGAACGAGGGATTGAGGTAGATAGACTAAAATTGAAGTAATTGAACAGCTACCTCCTCCTTTAAATATCAGAGGGATCCGTAGTTTTCCTAGCCATGGGGGGTTTTACCACCGCTTTATCAAAGATTTTTCATACATTTCTAGGACACTTACAAATCTTTTGGCCAAAGATGTTCCCTTTGAATTTGATGATGCATGATTGAAATCTTTTGAAATTCTTAAAAAGCACTCATCTCTACACCAATCATTCAACCCCTAGATTGGTCGCTACCTTTTGAAATCACAGTGTGCTGCAAGTGATTATGCTGTGGGGGCAGTTTTGGGTCAAATAAAAGATAACAAGCATCATGCAATTGCTTATGCTAGTAAAACACTGATAGGACCTCAACTTAATTATGCAACAACTGAAAAAGAACTCCTGCCTATTGTTTTTGCTATTGACAAGTTTAGATCTTACTTAGTAGGAGCTAACATGATTGTTTATACTGATCATGCTGCATTGAAATACCTACTCACTAAGAAACATGCTAAATCCTGACTTATAAGATGGATTTTGTTACTCCAAGAAATTGACTAAGAAATTTTTGTTGCCGATCATTTGTATAGAATGCAATTTGAAAATCCACAGGAATTATCCATCCATGATTCTCTACGAGATGACATGCTCTTCAAGATCATAAAATCTGACCCCTGATATGTGAATATTATCAATTTTATGTCGTAGGTTATGTATTTCCAGGGGAGAACAAAAGGAAGCTCATCTATGAAAGTCGTCTCCACATATGGGATGATCCATACCTCAATAGAGTCTGCTCTGATGGACTACTTAGGAGGTGTCTACCAGCAGAAGAAGGCATCAAAATCATTGAACGATGCCACTCATCACCATATGGAGGACATTATGGTGCATTCCGCACTCATGAGAAGATCTGGTAAAGTGGATTTTTTGGCCACCATATATGAAGACATGAAAGACTTTATTCAGAGGTGTGGTTCTTCTTAGAGGCATGGGAACATCAATTAAAGAGATGTCATGCCACTCACCAACAACCTCTAGATTGAATTTTTTTATGTCTGGGGTATTGACTACATGGGACGATTTCCAAAGTTGAAGAGTTGTAAGTACATCTTGGTGGTAGTAGACTATGTCTCCAAGTGGGTTGAAGCTATGCCATGTAGAGCTGCTGATGCTAAGAGCTCTAAGATGATGTTTGAAGAAACAATATTTCCACCCTTTAGTGTTCCAAGAAAGGTGATAACTGTTGGAGGCACTCACTTCATTGACAAGAACTTTCGCAAGTACTTGTCAAGCCATGGGATCCGTCACAACATCGCAACTCCATACAACCCTCAAACTAGTGGCCAAGCAGAAACATCAAACAAACAAATCAAGAATATTCTTTAGAAGACGGTCGATGAGATGGGAACTGCATGGAAGGATAGACTACCCGATGCATTGTGGGCATACCGCACGGCCTAGGAAACACCGCTTGGAATGTCACCCTATCAACTTGTCTATGGGAAGACATGTCATGTACCTGTGGAGCTAGAATTCAAGGCACGCTAGGCCATCAAACAATGGAACATGGACTTGTGTTGGCCCCTCAATTTGAGAGTCCGAAGTGCATCCATACTTGCACCAAGATCACGACCAAGATCATAAGAATGGTACACAGATATATATAATAAAAGGTTCCAAGATTTATTGATATCTAAAAATAAGGTCTTACAATAGTGGCCCAACTGGGGCATGGTCATAGGCTACATATCTAGTGGAATGCTATGGCCATGAAACGACGTTATTGGTGGTCTCTAGAGCGGGATTATTATACAACGAAGCAGTGTCCTATTCCATAGGCAACTTGAGCACGGTCTAAACCCTAGCCTCAATGTCATACTCCAATGAACATATTTCCTTGTGTGACTCCTAATCCTCATGATATGTTTCTTTGTCAGTCATAGTCCTCTTCCATGCCAAAGTTTGTGGATCGACAACGGGTGAGTACATACGTACTCAGCAAGCCCTAACCATAGGGTGGAAATAGAAGTGTAGTGGTGATTATGATTAAGGGTTGGGTCCTAGCGGAGTATTACCATTCCCACTAGTCCCTGGGTTAGCATCAATTCCATTACCAATTTCATTACACATAACAGTAAATCTAATCAGTAGTAGCCCATCCTAGTATTTGCCCATTCTAAGAATGTGGCAATTCGAATAGGTTTAATTGACTCTATAGAGGTGTACAAATTTCTCCACATGATAGGTGCAACCTCTTCCATGATCAGTGGAAGAAAGACCTAATGAGACCATCGTACCCTAATGTACACGACCTTAGATATCCATATAACTCTACTACGACTTCTCAGGGGTTTGAAACACACAAATTCTAGGAAGATACATAATCGTCCCAATGTGATGATACCTAATCACCACAAAAATAACATGGCTGGAACATGGCCAAAAATAATCATGGGCTCGAACGTGGTCAAAATGTCAAAAGCTTAACGTGGAAGATCACATAGCATCCATGCCAACCAGGACCATGGAAGAAAACCTATCCCTCGTGTTGGCTCCTGATATTCCGCTGCCTACACCGGCCTCCTAGTAAAAATTATACTTCTATCTAATAGGGTGTGAGATCAAGCCTACCCATATAGACATATGGTTGTACGTAATATCTCACTAGGCGAGAGCGACTACAAACCAGTCCTTATGTGACCGAGGTGAGTATCTCCCACAGGAATCCTCTCTAGGCTTCCCTGCCATGGTCAACTACCTCCATAGTTTACCACCACTCGGCCCCTGTCGGGGTTTAGTTTTAGGTTTATAAATTTTAAGTTCCATTATTATCCCTAAGTTCATTCATAACATGGAGCTCATAAAATAATAAAATAATCATTTATCTTACTTCAACAATAATTAAATCACAATAACCGAGCCACTATTCTAGGGTAATAATCTTATAGTCATGTTTTAACATTTCAGTGGTTTAAAGCAAGGTGGTAGGGAGGGGAGCTAGGACTTGCCTTTGTCGTTGTCACCTTTCGGCACGTCTACGAAATCTGGATCCTCGTCCTCCAGACGATTGCCACCATCTGTCGGGCGTATCGATCGAAATAAGACTACCGCTAACCATAAAAGAAGGGCAAAAGCAAACATAGAACTATATGGTGGTACTAGGTGTAGATGGTAGAGCTGGATTTTAGATAATTTTAGAGGTGGCTTCTTGTAAAAAGGAGTTAGGGTTCAAGAGTTATATATTTTAGAAGTTTATTCTATAATTGTTTAGCTAGGTAGAAATTTATATGCATTTGTTGGTGCATGAAAATATGTGCAAACTACATGAATAAATTCCCTAATGCATCTAGTTTATTTATAAATTTTCTGGGAATTTTTCTAAGCTAGGAAGATGTGTTTTAGGTCTCTGTGTACACTAGCTGGGTGTACCCAGCGTTTTCTAAAGCATACCCCGCAGTTGTGTGTTTGTGGTGTGTGTGTGTGAGGATGGTAGGTGGGCCACCTTGCCACATCAGCTGGGGACAGCGTCAGTGGCATTAAAGCCGTGGCCCACGCGACTAAGAGAGTAAGGGGGGAGGAGGTGATGGATGGGGACAGACGGCAATGGCAACGTTGTTTTAGCCTAGTCCCACATATTAGAGAGAGAAGAGAGGGGGATAAGGGGACTGCGGCCGGACAGGGTCCGCTGGTGCCTGACTAGGATAGGGAGAGGGAGACTACGGCCAGACAAGGTCCGCCGGTGCCTGACCGGGCTCACCAGAGTGAGTTACACCGGCGGTGGCGGGCCCTGGTGGAGGTGCTCAAGGGGTGGACAGAGCTCGGGGAGGCTTGCCACGGCTGGTGGTGAGGTCAACGGTGGAGCAAGTGACTAAGACAGGTGATGGTGGCTCGCTAGAACCAATGTTGAGGAGTGTAGTGGAGGTGGCATGGTGACTAGCCGAGCCTCGCCGACTGGCTTGCCGGCAGCCATGGCGGCCCGGTGGTGCATGGTGTACAGGGGACAACACAACACAGAGGGAGAAATGACTAACTAGCTTGCAAAGGAAATGGAGGAGGGGCTCTAGGACTCACCGGTCACTCCAATCGGCCAAAGACTGCAGTGGGGAAGAAGAAGGGGGAAGGTGGCACCAATGGCGCCGGTGAACTCCCTAATTTGGGGGAAACTAGAAGAAGGTGGAGAGGAGGAGGGGAGAGGCAAAATGAAGGCGAAGATGGTGTGATCCTACCCTTGGTGGAGTGGATGGTGGAGAGGGCAATGCAAGAGCATCATCGACTGATCCTATTTATAGGATGGCTAGGTCAGTTCCTAGCGGCGAGATATTTTCCCCTGGGCACTCTTATCCACCATGCGTGCTCATAGTTGACCTCATTAGATCACCTCGCCACAGCTGGTGCTTGACCATGAGCATGGTGAAGTGCCTTGGTGGCTACTCCGGTGACTCAGTGTAGAGGCGACCATGGCATCGACATTGATGAGCTCACAGTGAGGGAGGAGAGGGGAGAAGAGAAGAGAAGAGGGGCGTCGTGGAGTCCTGAGGTCTCATCATGTCACTGTTTACCTACACTGGCACCAAGGTGGAGTAGGTGGGGCATTGACGCGCAGCGTTGTGCTACGTATGGCTACCGGCTACGAGGTGGATGATGCAGCTAACACGCAAGGCTTGGGCGTCGGTGAGGGAGAGGGAGAGAGGGTGGGGCACGGACGCATATTGGGCCCGGGTGGGGAGATGGGCTGGCTTGTGTGGGGAGGAGGGAGAGAGGGAAGGAGGGAAAGAAGGAGATGGGTTGCTACTATGGGCCAAGTGAGAGAGAGGGAGAGAGATTGAGCCCAAGTGGCTTTTCTATTTTCCTTTCCCTTTTCTTTTTCCCAGACTATATATATGCATTTGTTTAAATGGTTTTTGATTTCAAATTTGAATGCATGAGTATGCAAAGTATACCACCATAAGTTCAACAAGTTAAGCAAACATTCACACACAAAGTTTCACACATCAAGTTTTGTTTTTCTATGTTAATTTATTTATAAATATTACCTATGTTGGTTATATATTCTAGTTCCTATGCAAAGTTTTAAAAAGTTCAAATTTTTAGTGATTTTTAAACTAGGTCAAATTTTAGGGTGTTACAAACCTACCCCCTTAAAAAGAATCTCGTCCTCGAGATTCAAACTGATCCTTGAATAGATAGGGAAATTCATTTTTAAGATCGTCCTCTCTTTCCCATGTAGCTTCTGCCTCTGCATAAATACTCCATTATACCTGACAAAATCATACTGTTGTCCTTCTTGTTTGCCGAGTGATAATATCCAATATCTTGATTGGTCTTTCCTGATACTATAGATCTGGCTGTAAATCCATGGCTTCCATATGTGCTTGTTCTTTCGGTACCCTCAGGCACTTCTTTAGTTGTGACACGTGAAACACATTGTGTATGTCTAACATTTCTGGAGGTAATTCTAAACAATAGGCTACTACTCCATTTTTTCAATGATCTAATATGGTCCAATATACCATAGGGCTAACTTTCCTCTGACTTGGAATCTTTGAGTGCCCCTGATGGGTGATACTTTTAAATAGAAAAAATCTCTGGGTTGTAGCTCTAACAGTCATCGTCTGGTGTCTGCATAACTCTTCTGTATACTTTGTGCTACCTTCAAGTTATCGCGGACTTTGGCGACTTGTTCTTCAACTTCCTTTATGATGTCTGGGCCAAATAGGCTTCTTTCTTTAACCTCAGACCACACAAATGGTGTTTGGCATTTCCTTCCATACAAGGGTTTGAATGGTGTTGTCTTCAAGCTTGCTTGGGAACTGTTGTTGTAGGAGAATTATATGAATGATAGGCTCTTTTCCTAGTCTTTCCCATAGGTGAGTATGCATGCTCGCAACATGTCTTCCAATATCTGGTTTACTCGTTCTGTCTGTCCATCGATCTATGGAAGATAGGCTGAGCTATAATCTAAGCATGTTCCTAAAGCTTTATGTAAGCTTTTTTCTAGAATCAGGCTATGAATTGAGTTCCTCTATCCAAAATGATTCAGCTTGTTACCCCGTGTAATCTAAGAATGTTGTCAATGTATAGTTAGGCTAACTTGTTACCCTTGTAATCAATCCTTACTGGAATAAAGTGTGCCACTTTTGTTAATCGATCTACTATAACCCATATTGAGTCGTGTCCATTTGGAGTCTTGGGCAATCCCACTATAAAGTCCAAGCTAATTTCGTCCCATTTCCATACTGGAATGTGCAATGGCTGAAGTAGTCCTGCTAGTCATTAGTGTTCTGCCTTGACTCATCCTCATGTATCGCATTGGGCGACATATTTTGCGATATCTCCTTTCATTCTGGTCCACCAGTATTTTTGTCTGAGGTCCATGTATATCTTGGTTGATCCTGGGTGGATAGAGTAGGCTGAATGGTGTGCTTCATCTAATATTAACCTTTGGAGTGCTTCATCCTTTGGTATGTATATTCGGTCTTCATACCATAATCTCCCTTGCTCGTCGACCCTGAATCCTAGAAGTTCCTTCTTACTACTTTGATCCTTGAAATGTTGTATTTCTTCATCCTGTCTTGGGCTTGCTTTATCTTATCTTCCAAGGTTAGTCGTACATGCAAGACATTTAGGGTACCTTGTGGTACAATTTGCAAATTCAGTTGGTAGGACTCCATGCACTAACTCTGGTCTTCAGTTTAGAGTCATCATGTAGTGACAATATGCCTTTCTTCTTAATGCGTCTACAACTACATTGGCTTTTCTTGGGTGGTATTGTATGCTTGAATCATAGTCCTTGATCAGTTCTGACCATCTTCTTTGTTATAGGTTCAAATCGGGCTGAGTGAAAATATACCTCAAACTCTTGTAGTCTACAAATATCTCATATTTGTTTCCAATAAGATAGTGTCTCCATATCTTCAGTGCGTGCATTACGACAGCTAATTCCAAATCATGTGTTGGATAATTTTATTCATGTTTCTTTTAGTTGTTGGGAGGCATAGGCAACTACTTTATCATCTCGCATTAGGACACATCCTAATCCTTATCGAAAGCGTCACAATATACTATAAAACTCCTGTGTATGTTTGGTAGCGTGAGTATTGGGGCTATTGTTAACCGGGTCTTCAACTCTTGAAAACTCTTCTCACATGCTTCCATCAACTTGAACTCCTTTCCTTTCTATGTTAGGGCAGACATTGGTCCTAGGATCTTTGAAAATCCTTCAATAAATCTACTATAGTAGCCTTTACTCCTTTTGCGGGGATAATGTGTCCTAGGAAGTCGACTTCTTATAGCCAAAATTCACATTTGCTGAACTTAGCGTATAGCTCATGTGCTAGTAACTTGTTCAATATTACTCTCAAATGTTGTTCATGTTCTTTAGCACTTCTCGAATAGATAAGAATGTCAGTCGATGAATACCACTACAAATTTATCCAATTCCTCCATAAAGACTTTGTTCATCAGATTCATGAAATAGGCCGGGGCATTGGTTAACCCAAATGGCATCATGGTGAACTCATATTGTACATAGCGGGTCACAAACAAGGTTTTTGGTATATCGCTGAGCCAAATCTTCAGTCGATGGTAGCCTGATCTCAGATCTATCTTGGAGAAATACTTGGCATCTTTTAGTTGATCAAATAGGTCATCAATTCTTGGTAGAGGGTACTTGTTCTTGATGCTGACTTCATTTAAAGATGGATAATCAATACACATTCGGCGACTGCCATCTTTCTTCTTTAGAAACAAAATTGGTGATCCCCAAGGTGATGAGCTTGGTCTGATATATCCTTTTTCTTGTAACTCTCATAGTTGCTTCTTCAATTCTTCCAACTCATTGGCTTCCATTCAGTATGGTCTTTTTGCAATTGGTGCGGTTCTGGGTATTAGGTCAATAATAAACTCCAAGTCTCTGTCAAGCGGCATTCCTGGTAACTCATCAGGAAACACATTGGGTATTCACATATGACTGGTACTTCTTCAATGCTTGCTGCCTATATGTTACAAACTATTGGTTCTGCTTTGGGAGCTTGAGGGTGACATTCTACCTTTATCCCATTGTGATTTATTAGGGTAACTGCTCTATCGCTGCAGGATATAGTGCCTATGGTGTCTCTTTAACCAATCCATTCTTTGTATTATGTCCAAACCTTCTGTCTTAAGTACTACCAAGTCTGCTTGAAACTCTACTCCATCTATCATTATCTTCACTCGAGGGCATTTGAGGGTGCATTTTAGGACAGCTCTAGGGGTTCGAATCAAGAGAGGGGTGGGGAGTAACACTGTTCTTAAACTATTTCTAAGTGCAAAACAAGCAGAAATAAATGAATGCAAAGCATTAGAATCAAACAACATGGTTACAAGAGTGGAGTTTACTAGAAACTCACCATACATGACATCAGGTGTTGCCTGTACTTCTTCTACATTTACGTGGTTCACACGGCCTTGCCCAAAATTCAGGGCATTCCTTCTTGGTGGTCCATAGTTTTGAGGTGCTATGCGTTCGACTCCTAAGGTGGCTATTTTATTGCTGGCTATAGACTGAGCAAGGGAAGAGTTTGTTGCTTCAAGAGGGCAATGGTCTACAAGGTGTCCTAGCTGTCGGCATCCAAAATAGGTCTTTATTGCTATATTATTAGTACTTTTGGGCTAATTGTTGTTGTTGTTGTTGTTTGTTCTTGTTCTTGTAGTTGGATATGGTCTGCGAAGTGTTGGGTCTAGATGTCCTATACTGCATGGTCGGCTAATACCTTGTGGGTGTGGTGTTGTTGGTGTGGACTCATTGTGTTCTTTCTTATTGGCAAGCATGTTGTATCAGGAACTTGCGCTTCCGTTTGCCTTCACCTTTGACACATTCTTCTTCCAGTAGGATAGTGCGGTTCATTACCATGTTGAAATCAGGGTAGATGTGAGTGACCATTTGTTGTCTTAGGGATGCATTAAGTCCTCTCCTAAAACATTTTTGCTTCTTCTTGTCGGAGTTGACATCTATGGTGCATAGCTTGCTAGCTTCATAAACTTCCTGATGTACTGCTTCACTGTCATTGGGCCTTATCTCATGGGAACAAAATTCTTCTACTTTTATCGCCTTGATTCCTTCGGGGATGTGATATTCATGGAATTTCTCCACAAATTCTTGCCATGTAATAGCTTATGGCACATTAGCTGCATCTTGGTAGTTTTGCCACCATTCACTAGTGGCTCCTACCAATTGGTGTGTGGCAAGGATAACCTTTTCTTTTTCGGTGGCTCGTACTACATTTAATTTCTTGGTGATGGTATGTAACCAATCATCTATTGACAATGGGTCATCTTCTGCACTATCGAATGTTGATGGCTGAAGCCTCATGAATGCTACCATTTTCCCTTGTCCATTTCCATTATCCTATCTCCTTGTAAGATTTTCCAATACTCATGGCTGTCGATCCATCACTTCTGCCAATGTTGGCGAGGGAGGCGGGGGTTCCTCCCCTTGTACTGGGTCATTCCCAACATTTTGCTTGACTTCTTCACCTTCTTCATGTATGTCTACAATTGGGATATTATCTTCTTGTGGTTGTTAATGCCTATGCCTACGATTACGACATTCGTGATTGCTTCTGTTCTACCTGCCTCTAGGTTATGGTGCAACTGGTTCTTCTTCCTCATGAACCTACCTTTGGTGGCCCTTTCATGGCAATCCTAAATCCTATTAGGATCACCATTCCATCTATTGCTATGGAACATCAAGGATGAGAAGACATCCTCCAGGATTTGGGTGCAAGAAAATAAAATAACAAGCAAGCAAAGACACACATGTATAAACAAACACACAATATATCACATGGATAGTCATACATATATGATACAAGGGTGCATCATATAGCAACTACTAGGGTGATTACTATGTGACAACTCATACTTCTGATAACATCGAAGCGACACTAGGTGTACTACTACTACTCGAAATACTAGACACTACAACTAGTCACTATAGTTCCCATCATGAGGTTCACATGCATATCCCTTAGCATCCAGTCCTAAAAGAACTCGAGAGGGTCTGATTGTATTTGCATCCCCAACAGTCTTCTTGTTGTTGATTCTTCAGTAGCCTCTCCTTTTCCATTTACTCGTGTCGAGTATCAATATTAGGGATACCTAGAAGAAGGAAGCTAATGGCCATGAACACTAACTCGACCGAATGGTCAAGAGCATATTTTCGTCTCGCTCTACCCCAAAGGTATGGGCTCCTTCCTACCCAACCCTGAGGGTGCAGGCTCCTTATTGCCTGACCTCAATGGTGTGGGCACTGTCATGCCCGACCCCTAGGGTGCGGGCTCCATGTTCGCCCGACCCCGAGGACACGGGCTCCATCATGCCTGACCCCAAGGGCGCAAGCTCTATCTCGCCCAATCCTGAGGGTGCGGGCTCTGTCTCAGCCAAACCCCTCGGGCATGGGCTTCGTCACATCTGACCCTAAGGGTGCGGGCTCCATCTCGCTCGACCCCTCAGGCACAAACTTTGTCTCACTAGAACCATCGGGTGTAGGCTCTGTCATGTCTAACCCCATGGGTGCGGGCTCTATCTCGCTCAACACCTCAGGCTGCAGACTTCACCTTGCCAGACCCCTTGAAGGGGAATTCCGCCTTGCCCGACAGGGCTTCGTACCACCTTCAAACACTATGGGTCTAAGAGTACTAGCCTAGGGTCAAACTTCTAACACTAGAAAAGGAGTAGGTGCATCTTGACTTGACCTGCAGCCATGACAGGCCATACCTAAGGACTCACATCACCAATAGTGTCGGGCGTGCCGACGCTATGCTACCAAATCCTCAAACAACTTCCGATGTGGATATCTATTAACCATGCCCCCATCAGGATGGAATGGAGCGCCCTGATAGGCTGGCAATGCCCATGTATAATGCTAGTGATGAACAGGGTCGCGACGTGGATCCATCCTTATCATCTACAGGACCCGCGGAACCTACGTAAAGGAGATGAAGGGCACCGTGACCCCTAGAGGCCTTCGTCCTCCTCGCTTTTCTCTCCCTCCCTCTCTTTCTCTCATGTAACCTATGCCTTCCCCTTCAACTATAAAAGGGGAAGCAGGATGCCCCATGAAGGGCATATCTCAATGCTGAATGGTTCAACGAGCTCAACTAGACTCAACTCCATTCGATCCTTCCATCAAAGACTTGGGACCTTCTCCCTCTCTCGCCTGTTTGTACCCCTACTACAAATAAGTGCTGGTAACATGAGTAGCCTCAAACTAGATGTAGGGACATTCTGCCCAAACTAGTATAAATAGTTGTGTCCTCTAAGTACACCATATGGGCCAGATGCACAAACACAAATTTACTAGTCAGCGGTTCAAAACATTAACAATTTGCATGCTAGGTAGGAGCCTTTTGTGCATCTCAGTCATCCACAATAGGCCACGAATGTCTAGCCATAGAGTCAGCTGCATCCTAGGCACGCACATGCAGTTTAGGAGCCTAGATTTCTTCATCACCACGGAGGGAGAGTTGGCGTGAGCTCTCACCCCATCCAACTTCTTCACTCCACCAGCCTCGATGCAACTTTAGAGGTCCTCAAAGAGCTGTAGCTGCACACCCTAGAGGCCTATGCCCTCAGGAGCGACCAGCTCCTCGGCTTCGATTACAGGAGGCTAGAGTGTTCAGCTCGATGCCCTCCTAGGACCCCAACCATCCTAGGAGGACCTTGTGCTGCCTTACCTTCTCGTTCGCCAATGTCATGACAGAGCTTGCTAGAGGCAAACCGCTCTCCCTAGAATGCCCCACCAGAGTGCCCTGATAGCATTCCCATTTGGTCTGTGCAATGCCACAACGACCATCGGTCACCTCATGGCACTAGCGCATGCACCCATCCCCCAGCGGATGACAAATTCATGGGTATGACGGACTACATAGCAGAATCTTTCCATGACCTTCTCATGGGAGATTTAGAGATGATCTCTGACTCTGACTCTAGTAGGGGAAGCCATCACCCCTAGCGATAATGCTTCATGGCAGGCACCCCCGAGGGACACATCGATAGCATCCACAAGGGAGGGGCTACTCCTATGAATGATGCCAATGATGAGGTCGAGGGAGATGCGGAGGCCCCACCTCACCTATGGGTGGAGTAGCTGAGGGCACGGCACAAGGAGATCGAGGATGCATGACTCCAGCTAGAGCAAGAGCATGTGGAGCTCGAGTGTGAGATCAAATGCCATTGAGATGGTTACTGTGCACGCCCCATCACCCATGATGTATATTGAAGGATCATCGAGGATGATGAAGGCCTCCCCCACTTCGCTCAGGCAAGCCAGGACATAGCTATTGTGGTGGCCTTGCTTCGAGGGCTGCCCATGACACCCAAAGACCATCGGGCCTATCGCAAGATCCGCATGCTGCTCAAGCACGCGATGGTGTAGTAGGCAGAAAGCTCGTTGTCTTGGCGACCCAAGCTTGATGCCAGTTAGCGCATGACTTTGGGAAGACATGGCCAAGAAGTATCCACCAGGTGCCACATGATGGTAGGGGGCCTACCATGGTCTTGGTGCATGAGCATCTCGGCCCCAATAATGACGCACGTAACACCCTAGATGCCCATAGGCGTGGATAGGGGGACAAGAGAGAGGAGGCCATCCATGGTTACAACCCTCGTCATGGTGAATGCTACGACAATGGTAAGGACTAGAGCCCAAGTCTCGATCTACAGAGGCCCTAGGCTTTCGACCAGCACAACCTCAACACGGCTTTCCCACCGTGGTATCGACCACCGACTAACATCCCAAAATACTCTGGGGAAATGAACCCTGACCTGTGGCTCAAAGATTACTAGGCTTGTTTATCAAGCTAGTGGTGTAGATAGTGGTTACTTCATTATCCTGCAACCTCCCTTTGTTTCTGGCCGATTCGACACAAATATGGCTAGAGCACCTTCCGCCCAACCAGATTCAAAGCTAGGCAGACCTAAAGGAGATCTTTGTGGGAAATTTCTATGGCACCTACACACTGCCCTGGGAACCCCTAGGATCTGAAGAATCACTGATAGAAGACCGAGGAAACTCTCCATGAGTACATCTGATGCTTCTCTAGGGAATGCAATGAATTGCCCGATGTCGCCGATGTCGACATCATCGGAGCCTTCCTATTTGGGACCACCTATGAGTTTTTGGTCCACAAGCTTGGATGCAAGGGCCCTTGGACCACCAAGGAGCTCCTTAACATTAGTGACTAGCCATGCCTTAGGCGAGGATGTGTTTAGAGCATTTTTTGACTACCCCAAGGGAAAAGCAAAGTGGGACGAGAACACTGGCGAGGGCACCTCCAACCACCCAAACAAGAAGAAGAACAAGCAGCGACTATGGGGGCTTGCTCATGGCCACTGCCAAGTGGAAAGGCAACTAGGTACCCACCAAGGGTGCTCCTAACCACTTTGAGAAGCTACTCAAGGGGCCATGCTCAAATCACGCCTTCCCCGTCAAGCACCTGTACAAGGACTGCACACTCATGAAGTGTTTCCTATCCGGCGGCTTGAAAAATGGGGACTAGGGGAAGAAGCCTGAGCCTAGTGGCAGACGATGCTGAGGGGAAGGATGGTGGCTTCCCAACACCAAATGGCTACCTCATGATCTATGATGGGGCAGCGGCTTATGACTCCAAGCACCACTGAAAGTTCACAGGTCATGAGGTTTACACGGCTTAGCCAGCCACGGCATCTTTCCTCCGGTGGTCAGAGTCTGCCATCACCTTTGATCGATCCAAGCACCTAGAGAGTGTCCCACAGCTTGGAAGGTACCCACTTATGGTGGACCCAATCATCTGCATGAAGCAGCTCACAAAGGTGCTGATGGATGGAGGCAGCAGCCTCAACATCATGTACACCAAGATGCTTGATGCCATGGGCATCGACTATTTCGTGCGTTCGACCAACCTGGGCACCTTTCCATGGCATCGTGCCAAGGAAACCAGCCATACTGCTCAGGCAGATTGACCTGCATGTCACCTTTGGGGATCTGGCCAACTATAGGATGGGACCCTCACCTTTGAGGTATTCGCGTTCCATGGAACCTACCACGCCATCTAGGGATGACCGTGCTATGCGAAGTTCATGGCCGTCCCTAACTACACTTACCTAAAGCTCAAGATGCTAGGCCCACATGGGGTCATCACCATTGGCACCTCCTTCCAACTGCACTTATGAGTGCGAAGTTGAGTGCTATGAGCATGCCTCGATGATTATTGCCTCAGAGGAGCTCAAGGTCAAGGAGGGGACCATCGAGGAAGCACCCAACTCCAAGTAGTTGGCTAGATTTTTTGAGCCCATGGAGGACATCAAGGAGGTCCTCATAGACCCTAGCAACTCTGAGGACAAAGTGGTGCGCATCGGCACCATGCTTTTTGCCAAAATAGGAAAGCACGCTCATCGACTTCCTCCACACCAATTGAGATATCTTCACGTGGAAACCTTCGGACATGACAGGCATTCCAAGGGAAGTCACCGAGCATGCTTTGAAGATCAAGCCAGGCTCCAAGCTAGTAAAGCAGCGCCTACATTGCTTCGACCAGGAGAAGCACAAGGCCATCGACCAGGAGATCGCATAGCTTTTGGTGGCCGGATTCATCAAGGAAGTGTATCATCCTAAGTGGTTAGCCAATCCCATCCTTGTATGAGAAAAGAATGGGAAATGGAGAATGTGTGTTCACTACATGACTCTCAACAAGGTTTTCAAAGGATCCATTTCCTTTGCCATGTAAAGATCAAGTAGTCGACTCGACCTCGGGGTGCAAAGCCCTCTGCTTCCTCAAAGCGTACTCTGGGTACCATCAGATCATGATGAAAGAATCCGACCAGATCATGACTTCTTTCATCACCCTATTCAGATCGTTCTGCTATGTTATGATGCCATTTAGTCTAAAACATAGGGGCTACATACCAGCATTGAATGCTCCTATGTTTCGGGTACCTCATCGGGCAAAAAATTGAAGCTTACGTAGATGACATCAGTGGTCAAGTCCAAATAGGCTGACCAGCTCGTAGAAGACGTAGAGCAAACCTTCATGAAACTCCAGGCAAACAGCATCAAACTCAACCCTAAGAAATGTGTTTTTGGGGTGCCGAGGGGTATGCTGCTTGGGTTCATCATCTCCGAGCATGGCATCGAAGCCAACCCAAAGAAGATCTCAGCCATCATGAGGATGGTCCCGATTTAGAATCTAAAGGAAGTACAACAAGTTACGGGGTGCCTTGCTGTGCTTAGCCATTTTATCTCGCACCTCGATGGACGCCCAAGGCTCAAGAGGCACTTGACAAGGTTAAGGAAATCATGATGAGAGCCCAATTCTGGTCCCACCGATCGATGGGGAACCATTCCTGCTTTACAATATGGCCACCATGCAAGTGGTCAGTGCCGCCCTAGTGGTAGAATAGGAAGAAGAGGGACACACTCTTAGGGTGTAACACCCCATATACTTCGTTAGTGAAGTCTTGTATGATTCCAAGACTCGCTACCCCTAAATCCAGAAGCTCTTGTACGCCGTCCTGATCGCCAAGAGGAAACTATGTCACTACATGGAGTTGCACCCAGTAATGGTCGTGACGTCCTTCCCTCTCGGTGAGGTCATCCAAAACTAGGATGCCACATGGAGAATTGTGAAGTGGGCATGCAATCTAATGGGTCAGGGCATTTCATATGCCACTCGGATGGCTATCAAGTCCCTGGTGTTGCCGATTTTGTTGTAGAATGGACTGAGATCCAAATACTGCCAGCAGCCATCGATCAAGACTATTGGACAATGTACTTCAATGGATCATTGATGAAGAAAGGCGCCAACATGGGGCTGGTCTTTGTTTCACCCCTCGGAGTGCACATGAGGTACATGGTTTGCATTGACTTCCCTACCTCCAATAATGTGGCCGAATATGAGGCACTCATCAACGGCCTACGCATCGCTGTCGAGTTGGGCATCTGATGGCTTGATGTCTGGAGTGACTCACAGCTAGTCATCGATCTAGTCATGAAGGAGTCAAGCTGCCATAGCTCCAAGATGGTTGTGTATTGCCAAGAAGTCCACCAACTAGAGGACAAGTTCGATGGCCTGGAACTCAACCACATCCTGAGATGCTAGCGAAAATGGCATCCAACCGAGGAATAGTCTTGACTGGCATCTTCGCCAGTGATTAGTACAAACCCTTGGTCCGCTATGAGGAGCTAGAATAGACCAATGATGGGTCACCTATCCTAGGCTTAGGGGCTAACCAACCATCGGCTCCTTCCAACCTCGAAGTCATGGAGCTTGATGAAGTCCCAGTGGCAGAGCTTGACCCTCTAACTGACTGGAGGACACCTTATCTCGATTACCTCCTCCACGAGGTGCTCCTGACTAACAAAATGGAGGCTCGATAGCTCGCATACTGTGCCAAGTCCTTCATCATTATTGAGGGGGACTATACAAGTGAAGCCATATGAAGATCCTATAGCGCAGTATACCCATTAAACAAGGGAAGCTACTGCTAGGAGATATCCATGGTGGGTCTATGGACATCGTGCCATACCTAGGACCCTAGTTGGGAACACATTCCGATAGGGCATCTACTGGCCAACTATGGTGGCTGACGCCGAGCAGACCATATGCACCTACGAAGGATGTTAGTACTACGCCCGTAAAACCTGCCTGTCGGCCCTAGGTGCTCTAGACGATCCCCATCACATGGGCATTTGTGGTCTAGGGCTAGATCTGGTTGGACCCCTCAAAAGGGCACCCAAGGGCTACACGTATTTGCTTATTGTCATGGACAAGTTCACAAAGTGGATAGAGGCTTAGCCGATTTCTGTGATCAAATCCGAGTAGGCCATGCAATTCTTCCTCGACATCACCCACCGCTTTGGAGTCCCAAACTCCATCATCATGGACAATAGCACGCAGTTCACTAGGAAAAAATCCTCAAATTTTGTGATGACTGCCACATCCGCGTCGATTGGGCTGCCATGCCTTACCCTCACACAAACGGGCAGGTCGAGCACACGAATAGCATGGTCCTACAAGGCTTCAAGCCTAGAATCTTCAATCGACTGAACAAATTTGGCGGACGATGGCTGTGGAGCTTCCCATGGTACTGTGGAGCTAGAGGATGACCCCTAGCAGGGCGACTGGCTACACACCTTTCTTCATGGTCTATGTTTCTGAACCGGTCCTCTTGACCGACCTCGACTACGGAGCACCGAGGGTCAGGGCATACAACGAGCAGGGAGCCAAGATGTCCCTTGAGGACACCATGGATCAGCTTGATGAAGCACACGATGTTGCCCTCCTCCACTTGGTCAAGTACAAGCAAGCAGTTACACCAGGTACCACGACCACCGTGTGCGGGGTCAGGCCTTCAATGTCGGGAACCTAGTGCTTCACCTCGTCCAAAGCAACAAGAACCTGCCACAAGCTCTCTCCACCATGGGTGGGACCATACATCATCACAGAGGTGCTCTGACCGAGCACCTACAAGCTCAAGTCCATTGATGGCAAAGTCTTCACCAACACCTAGAACATCGAGCAGCTATGTCACTTTACCCCTAGTCTATGCGCATACTTATGAAAATTAAGAATGATATTTCTGAAATGCAAAAACACTTTCTCTTATCGGTTTTGCTATCGTTTCCTCGATCTTCAGTGACACCCGACCCTAGCAACAGCAAGGGGTCAGGCCTCATTTAGGGGCTAATAAGAATATATCTACTCATAAACATTCTTTGCACCCTGACCCCTCCTTACGTTAAGATCTAGAAGCAAGTGTTGAAGGAAACAAACACTGAGTAAAATTGGTCGGACCACAAGAAACCTATGCTTCAGTGGCTACGATGTTTTTGCTCCCCAGCATGATCATAGATTTTTCGCCCGCACCTCAAGCTTTACAACGTTAACATCAGAAGGGGTCAGATCACATCAACCTTTTTATACATAAAAAAGAGAAGGACCAAAAGTCTATTCGGCCAAAACAAAAATTAAAAACTTATCCATTTATTACAAGTTCACCGCCTGGCTCATCCAACTAACTAACCCCTCAGGGGGATGACTTCATGCATGATCTTTATAGCTAGATCCTATGCCAGGGGGGCATCGTCTCAATCTCCTCTAGCTCGGCCTCAATGTAGCTAGGCGTGAAGCCTTGACTCATCATCAATAGATCAATGTTCTCATAATGAGAACGAGTGATTGTAAATGACTAATGAACACCAAAGTGAAGCACGTGCCTTGTGATCTCGCTCACTTGATCCGTAGGTTGGATGGCGTGAACCACGAGCAAGCTTGTCTCCTACTCTGGGTCAGCTTGAGGTCATCGTAGACCATCTAGACGATGAGACACAGGGTATCATGCTCATCGCTCTCCTTCAGGAGGGAATCCTTCACTTCACCGAGCTCCCTCTCTAGGCCATGGCTCTTCACTAGCTCCACCCCAAAGCTTGTCATCAAGGCCTATCCAAGTCACACACCAACCACATCAAAAGGCTAACCGTGGATTCTAGGAATAAGCACAACAAGGGAAATCGGAGGCTCACCTTCCATGTCCACCCAAAGCTTGCGCACCCCTTCATGCTGCTAGATCACCTTGGCCTCCAAGCTCTAGATCTCTTCCTAGCGCCAACCGACCTCCATGGCTAGCCTAGTGGTCACGCCCTTGGCCTCAACCTTTAGGTCCCTCTCCTCCTCAAGCTCGCCCTTGAGGAGGTTGATCTGCCATTGTGTGTTGGCACACTCCTAGTGAGCCAAGTCACACTCTGTCTAGAGCCCCTCTACGACCCAGAGCAAATCGTCCCGCTCCTTCTGTAGCTGCTCAAACTCCATGGTGTCTGCATGCATCCTCTAGATCAAGGCCATGAGCTTCTCCCTGGCCTTGTATGCATCCTCGCGAGCATCCTTCTCCCTAACTTGGAGGTCGGCTAGCTCCTAGGTGGTAGGGGCAAGCTCAGCCACCTCCTAACGGGTGGTGGTGAGATGTGCAGCCAGCCCATCACTCTGACACGTCTCTTCGGCAAGGTGGTCCCAAATGTCCTTCTCGCGATAAAGGAATTGGGATTTCTCCCGGCTATGGACCAAAAGGGACTGCGGAGAGGACAAGACTTAGAGGCAGTGGATAGGGAAATGCAAGAGAGAAACATGGCCATATCATACCTAGCCAACCAAGGCGACGACATCACGCAACAAGCTCAGTGTGGTGGTCAGGGCATGAACCGCGGTCCCAACCTCTGTGTGGACTGCTCCCCCATTCCCTCTCCTTTGTGGCATCATCAAGGGCAAAAAGTGTTGCCCTTGGGTCCCGTCGGTCTACCCACCAGATCTAGAATCCTCCCCACGCATGCTGGTTGCCGCCTACCCGGACTAGAGACTGAGATGGCTCCGTGCTGATCCCAAGCGACGCTGACCCTCTTGCGGTAGCAACTCCTCCAGAGCAACCCCTTCAGAGATAGAGGGGCAGGTGATGTGGACATGAAGGCCTGCCCTATTGCCACATCTGCTAAGGACACCTCAGGTGCGCACTCTCCCATCCGCCCCACCGTAGACACAGCCACCTGCATGGACGATGGCTCCGGTTGTGCCATCTCTGCCTATGACATCACGGCCACACCCAGCCACGCCACATCCACCACGAACACCTTAGGTGCGTCCTCCTCCATCAGCCCTACCATAGAGGTGGCCACCTACATGGATGACGGCTCCAACTACACCATTTCCGCCTGTGATGTCATGGCCACCTACATGGATGTCGGCCCTGGCTGCTCTGTTTCTGCCTATGACATCACGGCCACACCCAGCCATGCCACATTTGCCACGAGTGCCCTAGATGCACCCTCCTCCATCTGCTCCACCATGGACGCAGTCACCGGCTGCGCCCCTCTAGTCGACGCCATGGCCGCCTCAATGCCACTCTTGCTCGCCTCTGGCGTAACGCTGGCTGGTTCCTGGTGCGTCTGCCAGAGGGCGAGGCTCTTCTTCGGCACAAGCCTTAGGAGAGTCTCGCATCCTCCAATGCTACGAAGAACAAGACAGACAGTTTATAGCAAAAATTCATTGGAATGAAAGGACAAAAAATCTGTTAACTCACCTCAACGCCACCTAACGATCATGTTTTGGGGTCGGTCCGCCTGACCCTGGCTACGCCTCATTGGCCCATTATCGCTTTGAGCCCTCCCTTTGCTTAGAGGGTCCGGTTGAAGCAGAGCGGCTAGTTACCGCTGGCTCTGGGGGCACCTCGGAAGACCCAAATAGAGCAGAGCGATCGGTTCCTACCGACTCTAGGGGCGCTGAGGATGGCCTGGACAGAGTGGGGCAGCTTGATTCCGCTAGCTCTAGGGGTGCGTCCTCCCCCTCCTGCCCCAAGGCATGCCATAGGAAAGGCCTCGCCTGTGGACACGGTGGGTCCTCGTCCCATCCTCCTAGGTCATCCCATTGGATAGGCAACCTAGAGCCATCTCCTTCTTCCTCTTTTTCTTCTTCCTCCTCCTCTGAGCCTTGCTGCCGCCTTCCTCAGTTTAGCTTTGCCCGCTGCTTCACTCGCCTGCTTCACCTTCTTGTCGTCCTTCTCCTTCCTCCTCTTCTCATCTATGGTGTGGTTCACCTGCCCTCACGACCATGTGCTCTAGGTAGCGGCATGATGGAGGCCCAAAAGGCCAACCTCGCCGGCAGCTCGACGAAGCCCACATCTGGTCACATCACAGGATATCCCAGGATTGGGAACACGGCGTTGGACTCCTCTGTCGCCTCCTTGATACGATATGTGACCTCACTGTCATGGAGTGGCCTCTTGATGAGCACTGTCCCATCGAGCTACGCGCTGGGCATCATCCCGTACAGTGGGAGGGTGCATGCCATTAGTTGCACCACCCTCCTCACGTGATACGCCCTGATGACACCATCCCCATGAAGGTCGTGGCTCTTTAGGAACGTAATGACATCAAGGATATCGCGCATCCTCTTCTTTTCCTTCTCGGGAGGTCCCCATGACCACACCTGCAGTGCCTCTTTGATGAGGCATCCAGTGAAGTCTTACAAGGGGGTGGTGGCGGCGTTCTTCATGTAGAACCAAAGCATGTGCCATCCCTTGTTCGACCTTGACAGCGAATAGGTCATGTACTCGATGGACTAGTGGCCTCGGAGGTGGATACCTACGCATCCCATCTGCACCGATAGGTCCCCACTTCTCTCCCTTTTCTTGTGCAGGGAGACAGAGAAGAAGTACATCCATAGCTCGAAGTGGGGTTCGGTCCCAGATACCCTTTGCACAGCGCGATGAAGGCCGCGATGTGCTAGATTTCATTAGGATTCAGGTGCTGCAACTCAATCTAGTAGTGGTGCAGCAATCCCTAGAAAGAATGGGTTGGGAGGAATCATTAGTCCATGCTCATGGAAGGGCACGAAGGACATGACATAGTCATTGGGTAGCGCTGGCACCTCCTCAATATAGTAGAACCAACCAATTTATAAGAGCACAAGTACAATGGCAATCCGCAAGCGGTCCCACTGTCATACTTGAACCCATATAAACCTGGTAGTCCATCGAGTACCATGAAGGGTCTCGATTAACCACCAACATACAACCAAGATTGTACATGATTCAAAATACATGTCACATGTTACATAAAGTTCACAAATACAATTCCATACATTAGAGTATGATTAAAAGTTATTATAAATCATGTTCAAATAAGTAGTAGCATAAGCAAATAAAGTTTGAAACCAACATCTCACATCATTGTTCAAATACTGTCCCACCTCAGGATCACAACCACAAAAGCATAATAGAGGGATTAATGAGAGATGCCTTGCCTAGGGCCCTACTCCTCGTCCATAGCGGGACAAAAGCAGTTCTTATAGTAGCCATGATAATGGTATTATCTACAACAAGTGGGAAATAAACCCTGAGTACAAGAAGGTACTCAGCTAGACTTAACCGTCATAAACCAAAAATAAAGTGGCACCAAGGATTATGCAAGGCTTTATAAGTGGAGCCAGCTTGACAACATTTTGCATAAAAAGCGACTAATTCAGCTATACATTTTATAATTCGGTCATCAAGTTAATTATAGCTATTCATCTCTAGATTAGCAACTAACCTGTGCCAAACATGTGGAATATCATTTAATAACATGCAATAGTAACCATAGCCAGTGTAACATTTCCTTGTTCATCATAACCATCAACTTCCATAGTTCAATTACTACGATGTTGGAGCTAGTCGAGTTTCTCACTATCTGGGAGAGATGGTGATTCGAATCGATTTCAACCAGCTAGGAGTTTATTCCTAACACAAACCCAGACATACCTGCGCCAAGGTAGTCTTAGGTCACCTTTGGTACAACTCAGGTCCACATTTCATGGGTTCGATTAGCGCCGCACAATCAGGGACAACCAGCTGCTAGGATGATCAGGACTACCCTGCCCTTGGGCTCATGCCAAGCTCCCCACACATCCTAACTACCAAATAGAGTGCGCACTTTGATAGAACGAGGCTCGACCTAAGTTGAGCTACTCGGCTTCATGGTTTGAATGAGTTATCTAGCCAGCTAAGAGAGAGACATGCGTTCAATATCGGTAGAAGTGCCAGCAACGGTACGGCCCTTAATCGACATAGACGGGATCAACGTAGCCAACCCAACACCATTGCATATGAAATCCCACCCGATCTCCACTTAGATTATATCCCATGGTTATTTTTTCACGATAGCAAATATAGCCAACAGTGCTCCGGTATCCACCTATATCTCGTAGGTGACAGGAAATCACCCGACTTCTACCTGTCTAAGCATGGCTAAGCATACATTCGATCTTGGACCTACACAAGGTTGAAGGTATATGCCTGGACAAGGAAATTATATGCATCAAGAGTTTCCAATCAACTCCTATAACCTAATGCATCAAACATAAAAGGACTCAAATTGATATTTGTAAAATATAGGAGGCTTAGAATGCTCCAGAACTTGCCTAAGATCTAACACAAAGTCAGTTCAGTTAGCTTGCATCATCTTGGTGACATCTCCGGTCCTAGCACTTGCTTAGTCCTTCCATCTTTAGGATAGGTTCACCATACACCACCTTCGGGTTTGGCTCCAACATCACGTCCTTCACGTGGTGCATCTAGCGTACCTATATGAGATGCAACAATGCAAGTGCATGAATGTGAAGAATGGCAATATGAGATGCCTCACATAAAAGTATTCAAGATGAGCACAAGGTTACACCGAACATATATAAGCACTCCACGTTACTTAATTAAGCATCAACCTATCATGATAGGATAGCAAGGAAGGCAGCACCAAGCATAACACAAGTTTCACAAGGTTTTAGGTATATTAACTTAACACCATCATAGGCATGAGCCACACTTAGCAACACACAAAGCAAAGCAAGGTGAAGCAAACAATTTTATGTATAAACACAGATTCTAAACAGCTAGTCACTTGTTTTAACCATACCTAGAGTTTTAGGAATGAAAAAAGTGTGATCCTAGACTTTCTGGAAAGCTAATGAAATTATATAAAACTTTGTTATTAACACCAAAAGCTGATTCAACAAATAACAAGGTCAAAATATATCATGAAGCAGAGCTAATACAACTAAGGACAGAAAACTAATAGTAACTTCAGAAATGCATATCTCAAGTTACATTCATCCAACAAGCACAATCCTCAACTTTATAGAAAGCTTGTTAAGTTATCTATAACTTTCTTATTATCATCTTAAGATGATTCTATAGCTAACAAAGTTAAACAACCCAGTGAAGACATCTCTGTCTAGATTTGGACATAATCTGATATTTTGCTTTGAACATCAATAACTAGAGTTCTAGGACCACCATAATCAGTGATATTAGATATTTTAGAAATCTTATAAAAGCACTACAACTCTCCTATTATCACTAATACATGATTCCATGTTTAAATAATCCAAACAATACAATCATTTAGATCTGTTCAGAGCACATGCAAAAGCTGACAGCAAACTTGTAAAATCTATAACTCCTAAACCAGCAGGTCTAAAATCATGAAATTTTAGGACAAGCAATATATGGAATTTATCTACAACTTTGACATCCAACACATTCATAGAAAACATCATTATCACCATGAAATTAATTGCTTAACTAAAACTGTACATGCAGCCCAAACAACAAAGGCATATTGCATTCATCTACCATTTAGTTGCTACAAATTAACATATTATTAACATATATGCTACCCCAAACATCTTGGAATCATATTCGAACAATCATAGCTACTAGAAGCAACACATGACAATAAATACATGTCTATGCTCACAACATTCATCTTCTACTCTAATAATGTAATATATATTATTTTTAGTACTATACGAGAACAACTAGTTTGGAGCTGAGACTTTTATGAGTGGTAGATGTTATCAAAACATGGCTACTGCAAAAATTTCATATGATCATGTTTTATAATTTAATTGCTATGAAAAAGACAAATCTTAATAAACAAGTGAGAACAAGATAAATCTAAATATCATTATTTTCTATAATCATATAACCATATTAGGGTTTCTCAGACCACATTATCACCATGCAAGGGCAAAGGAACCACATTTCACATTTTTACACCTACATAAAAATTATAACTTATTTAAAACCATTTATCAAGCCATAAACAAGTTAAATCAATAACTCAACATACTACATCCAATGACCATGAAATTTTTACCACAGCACACATATAGCATCAGTAGCCTACCATAACCATTTCATAGAAATTGGAGTGCCACAACTTTGGATATGAATTTATTCCTAGAAAACCCTAATTAACATAGATACATAAAAACAGCAAAAACCTTATACTAACACATATCATATTATGACTCCAATGCATAGATCTACTCTCAAGAATTCCAAAAGGTCTTCATTTGCTATTTTATCATTTTTGTATTATTTATTATGATTTTTCAAAGTTTAGCCGATTATATGCATATAAGGAAAAAAGAAAAGGAAAAAGCTTTTTTCACTGGGGTCCCTAAAGATGTCCTTAATTTACCTGCAGAACAACCTTTACCATTCATATGAGTCATGCACTATGCACTTAACCCCCTGGAAGACATTCTATTTCTGTGTGAACTCCATCTTCTTCTTCTTCTCGACGCCAGAACAGGGGAGGGGCCAGCCTTCGGCCAGCTGAGGCGGCACTAGCGGCGAGCGGTGATGGGGAAGGGCTGTCTGGGCTCAGCCAGCTGTAGCCCATGGCCTTCTTGGCCATGGCAGTCATGCGTTGCGACAATAGCTACTCCGGCGGTAGCGGGCGATGGCAAAGCCAACGGTGGTGGTGTACATCGGCGGCGAGGAAGAGGCGTTGTGGCCTCATAGGGCGCGCGCGATAGTGGTCGGTGGTCACATGGAGGTGTGGAGGCAAGAGAGATGCAGCAGCTTGGAGCTCCCATGGGTGGCCATCGCAGGCGTGTCCACGCTCGCGAGCAGGAAGGGAGCAAGATGGCGCGAAGAGGAAGAGGGCGAGCAAGAAGGAGCTACGAAGCTTAGTGTCTCCACTCTATGCACGAGGGTGGCAGGGGCACGACCACTTGGCAATTGAACGTAGGGTGCCAGCTCGAGCATGGCCGCCATGCACAGGGCATGTAATCGCCCGTTGGAGAAATTCCCCGAGCACGTGGCGGGCGATGGTGTGGCCACTATGGGATGCCATTTTAGGCCCAAGGTCCATTACGACCTGGCACGAGCCACTCCACCACCTTGGTTCTCCCATGGAGAAGACCGCACTTGACAAGGCCCTCCTTATGCGTGTGGGTGACATCAGAGCGATACCATGACTTCATGGGAAACTAGGGCGGAGGAACAAGAACTTCGCCGGCAATGGAAGAGCGAGAGCAAGAGATCCAAGCACTTGAGGCAGAGAAGTGGAGAGGACAAGGCTACAGTTAGGCATATCAAAGACAAAGGGAGAAACCCCAAGTTATAGGGGAAGGTGGAGCAAGACTCGAATTGTCTGCCTCAATCGATGCATCTGCCGCACCTTGTCACTTTGCCTCTCCGGGAGTCATGCGCATGCCACCCCTAGCCGCCCCCTCAATGGTGTGCCAGATGATGGTCTTCCCCCTCGATGGGCCAAAAACCACCATAGGTAAGGAGGGATATGGAGCTGAAAATGCTCCCATGGCCCATTAAGGCCCAGGAGTTCAAAGATTGGCCCATTGATAGGTTCATAACTTCTCTAGGGCACCTTTAGAGTGAGTGATGCTTAAGGATGGGCCCGCTTATGGCTAGCACCCGAGCGCACAAGTGCCATGGGCATCCTAACCCACATTCGAGTGTTGGCGGGAGCACGGTCCCTAGTTTTTTCTCAAAGAAAGGCAACGAGCCCTTAGGACCGGTCGAACAGACCCAAGAACTATATGGACTAGCCATTAGGTATCTGGAGTCAGTCACCAGGTGACCCATGCTGGACCCCTATGAACAGGAAGGCAGGGCCCCACTCAGACTAGCCCGTTAATAGCTCACCATGCACCATGATTCATCCATCGAGGAAAACATGGCATGGCTCAGCGCCTCCATTTTTCTCAAAAAAATGCTTGAGGGAGGACGACCATAAGATGAGCTAACCCCTCGACTAGACCCTTGCTATGAGCGGGGGCTCAGGGGAAGTCGGACTCGCAAGGACACTGAGTACGTGGTCGCATATCAATAAAAGATTGATTGAATCCTAGGGAGGGATCGGAATCAAGAGAGATCTTTTCTGACCCCCTTAATCCTGTAGCTGCATGGTCCCGAAGAGTTCGAATGCGATGAAAAGGAATCACAACCCTACCAAGACATCCCATGGCCCACCAAGGGAGATCAAGACCCTCAAAATCCTTCCATCTAAAAAAAGCCTTCAAAGGCATATCCTACTCCTCCGCAGGTTCTGGGGCTACTGTCGGTTATCAGTATTAGGGATACCTAGAAGAAGGAAGCTGATGGCCACGAACGCTAACTCTCCCAGATGGTCAAGAGTGTATTTTGGTCTCGCCTGACCCTAAAGGTATGGGCTCCATCCTGCCAGACCCTGAGGGTGTGGGCTCTGTGTCGCCCGGCCCCGACGGCGTAGGCTCCGTCACAACTGATCCCAAGGGCACGGGCTCTGTCTCGCCCGATCCTAAGGGCATGAGCTCTATCTCACTAGACCCCTTGGGTGTGGGCTCCATTACATCTGACCCTAAGGGTGTGGGCTCCATCTCGCCTGATCCCTTGAGCGTGGACTTCGCCTCGTAGACCACTCAAAGGGGGATTCTACCTCGCTCGATGGGGGTTCATACCGCCTCCAACCACTACGGGTCTAAGACTACGAACCCAGGGTCAAACTTCTAACACCAGAAAGGGAGTAGGTGCATCTTGACATGACCCATGGCCATGATGGGCCATACCTGAGGACTCATATCACTAATAGTGTCGGGCATGCCGGCGCTATGCTACCTAATCCTCGTATGACTTCCGACGGGGGTATTTGCTAACCATGCCACCCACCAGGATAGAATGGAGCACCACGACCAGCGGATGATGCCCACATATAGTGCCAGTGATGAATAGGGTCATGATGTGGAGGCATCCCCATCATCATCTATAGGACCAGCGAGACCCGCGTAAAGGAGATGAAGGGCACCGTGACCCCGGAGGCCTTCTTCCTCCTCACTTTTCTCTCTCTCTCTCTTTCTCTCATGTAACATGCACCTTCCCCTTCAACTATAAAAGGGGAAGTAGGATGTCCCATGAAGGGCACAACTCAACGCTGAACGGTTCAATGAGCTCAACTAGACTAAACTCCATTCGATCCTTCCATCAGAGACTTGGGACCTTCTCCCTCTCTCGCCTGTTTGTAACCCCTACTACAAACAAGTGCTGGTAACATGAGCTACCTCAAACTAGACGTAGGGACATTCCAACCAAACCAGTATAAACCCTTATGTCCTCCGAGCACACCATCCGGGCCAGACACGCAAACACAAATTTACTAGTCGGTGGTTCAAAACACCAACACCTCATGTTTAGGCGTTCAAGGGCTTTCCATAGTTTTTGCTTGCATTGCTTCTTTTCTTCTCTCATGGTTGACAGCTGTGAGTTTAGCATGAGTAGCTCCATCCTTAGTGCATGTACTTTAGCTTCTACTTCCTTGAGTTTAGTGTTCCTTATCTTTAGCTCTATTTCCTATTTTTTGTAGAGAGTGTCGAGGGCATGTAGGTACTTGGTTGTAGTCATTAGAGTGTATTATGGCACCTATGGTTTCGCCTTTTCCATTGCTTTAATCATCTTACGCCAACTAAGAGGGGTCTAATCCATCACTGGGAAGAATCTGGCATGGGTGTTGTTGACTTTCGCTTCGTACTCCTAACAAATATCCATGAGAGCCCAATGTGCTGCAATCTGACATGTGTCACTTAGTTCTCTTCATATTGCTGGGATGCATCTAACCCTGAATTCAGTGCTTATTGGATGCTCGGTAATATGCAGGTGCATCTCGCACTTGAGTACACCCTCCACACCGCACTCGCAATAGTAGTACATGGAAGGCTCAATGTAACCCAAGTGCTGGAGTGTCTCCCAGAGGAGCAATGGGAATCCTCCAATGGTCAAACAGTCCAAACCCTCCCATATGTCATCCATTGCTGCAAAAATTCATCATAGGGGTTAGAAACATTTTTGCGACACAAATGAGAAACAACAATGAGAAGGGTTCATCAACTTTATTATTATTAGGTATACGGCTATTGCTATCTCTATAAAACTACCTGATGCGTTCCATTCCTAGGGCTTCATCCTATGGTCAAGCCTGGCTCTGATACCAATTTGTCGGCCCCTCAATTTGAGAGTCCTAAGTGCATCCGTACTTGCGCCAGTATCAAGCACAAGTACGCACCAAATCACAAGACTGATACATAGATATATATAATAAAAGATTCCGAGCTTTATTGATATCTAAAAATAAGGTCTTACAATAGTGGCCCAAAGGGGCATGGTCATAGGATACATATCTAGCGAAATTCTATAGTCATGAAACGACGTTATTAGTGGTATCTAGAGCGGGATTATTATACAGCGAAGTGGTGTCCTATTCCACAGGCAACATGAGTGTGGTCGAAACACTAGCCTCGATGGCATACTCCTATGAACATATTTCCTTGCGTGACTCCTAATCCTCATGGTATGTTTCTTCGTTGAAGTCATAGTCCTCTTTTGTGTCGAAGTCTGTGGATCAACAATGGGTGAGTACATACGTACTCAGCAAGCCCTAACCATAGGGTGGAAATAGAAGTGTAGTGGTGATTATGATTAAGGGTTGGGTCCTAGCGGAGTATTACCATTCCCACTAGTCCCCAACTTAGCATCAATTCCATTACCAGTTTCATTACATACAAAAGTAAATCTAATCAAAGTAGCCCATCCTAGCATTTGCGCATTCCAAGAACATGACTATTCGAATAGGTTTAATTGACTCTGCAGAGGTGTACAAATTTCCCCACATGATAGCTGCAACCTCATCCATGATCAGTGGAAGAAATAGACCTAATGAGACCATCATACCTGAATGTGCGCGACCTTAGATATCCATATAACTCCACTACGGCTTCTCAGGGGTTGGAAACACATAAATTCTAGGAAGATACCTAATCATCCCAACATGATGATACCTAATCATCACAAAAATAACATGGCTGGAACACGACAAAAAATAATCATGGGCTTGAATGTGGCCAAAATGTCAAAAGCTTAACATGGAAGATCACATAGCATCCAAGCCAACTAGTCCACGGAAGAAAACCTATCCCCCGTGTCGGATCCTGATATTCCGCTACCTACACCGGCCTCCTAGTAGAAATTATACTTCTATCTAATGGGGTGAGAGATCAAGCCTACCCATATAGATATGTGGTTGTACGTAATATCTCACTAGGCGAGAGGGACTACTAAACTGGTCCTTATGTGACCGAGGCGAGTATCTCCCATAGGAATCCTCTCTAGGCTTTCCTGCCATGGTAAACTACCTCCATAGTTTACCACCACTCGACCCCTGTTGGGTTTAGTTCCAGGTTTACAAATTTTAAGTTCCATTATTATCCCTAAGTTCACTAATAACGTGGAGCTCATAAAATAACAAAATAACCATTTATCTTACTTCAACAACAATCATATCACAATAACCAAGCTTGTATTCTAGGGTAATAATCTTATAGTCATGTTTTAACATTTCAGTGATTTAAAGCAAGGTGGTAGGGAGGGGAGCTAGGACTTGCCTTTGTTGTTGTCACCTTCGGACATGTCTATGAAATTTGGGTCCTTGTCCTCATGACGATTACCGTCATCTATCGGGCGTATCAATCAAAATAAGACTACCGCTAACCATAAAAGAAGAGCAAAAGCAAACATAGAACAATATGGTGGTACATGATGCAGATGGTAGATCTAGATTTTAGATGAATTTTAGAGGTGGCTTCATGTAAAAAGGAGTTAGTGTTCAAGATTTATATATTTTAGAAGTTTATTCTATAGTTATTTAGCTAGATAGAAATTTATATGCATTTGTTGGTGCATGAAAATATGTGCAAACAACATGATTAAATTCCCTAATGCATCTAGTTTATTTACAAATTTTTTGGGAATTTTTCTAAGCCAGGAAAATGTGTTTTTAGCTCTCTATGTACACCAGCTGGGTGTTCCTAGCGTTTTCTAAAGCATACCCCACGCTGTGTGTTTGTGGTGTGTGTGTGTGGATGATAGGAGGGCCACCTTGCCACGTTAGCTAGGGATGGCATCAGTGGTGTTAAGGCCATGGCCCATGTGACAGAGAGGGGAAGGGGGGAGGAGATGACGGATGGGGACTGGACGGCAATGGCAACGTTGTTTTAGCCTGGTCCCACCAATCAGAGAGAGAAGAGAGGGGGGAGATGGTGGCTAGATGAGGTCCACTGATGCCTGACTAGAATAGGGGAGAGGGCTCAGGGCTCATTAGAGTGAGTTACGCTGGTAGCGGTAGGCCCTAGTGGAGGTGCTCAAAGGGTGGACTGAAGATCGGGGATGCTTGTCGCGGCCGGTGGTGAGGTCAATGGCGGTAGCAAGTGCCCAGGGCAGTGGTGGTGGCTCACCAGAGCTAGTGCAGTGGCAGTGAGTGGTGAAAGGGTTCCTAACGAACCTATCCTACTTAACCAACTACATGTGTGTGTGTGTAGGTGTGTGAGGAGTGCGGTGGAGGTGGCATGGTGACCAGTCGAGCCTCACCAATGGCCAGCCAGTAGCCTGGTGGTGCACAGGTGTATGGGGACAGCACAACACAGAGGGAGAAATGACTAACTAGCTAGATAAGGAAATGGAGGAGGGTCTCTAGGACTCACCGGTCACTCCAATCATCCAAATACGTAGCAAGGAAGAAGAAGGGGGAAGGTGGCACCAATGGTGCCGGCGAACTCTCAATTTGGGGGAAACTAGAAGAAGGTGGACATGAGGAGGGGAGAGGGGAAATGGATGGGGAGATTGTGTGTTCCATCCCTCGATAGAGTAGATGGTGGAGAGGGTGAGGCAAGAGTGTCACCGGCCAGGCCTATTTATAGGCCGGCTAGGTCAGTTCGTGGTGGCAAGATATTTTCCCACGGCTGCTCTTATCCACCATGCGGGCTCATGGTTGACCTCGTCAGGTGACTTTGCCACAGCTGGTGTTTGCCCACGCGCATGGCAAAGTGCCTTGGTGGCTGCTCCAATGGATCAGGCATGGAGGCGACCATGGTGTTGACATTGATAGCTCACAATGAGGGAGGAGAGGGGAGAAGAGAAGAGAACAGGGGCCCTTTAGGGTCCTGAGGTCTCATCATGTCACTGTTTACCTACGCTGGCACCCAGGTGGACCGAGCAGGGCATTAACGCAGTAGCGCTGTGCCACGTATGGCTGTTGGCTATGAGGTAGATGACAAAGATGACATGCGAGGCTTAGGTGTCAGTGAGGGAGAGGGAGAGAGGGTGGGGCATGGACGCGCATTGGGCCAAGGTGGGGAGATGGGCTGGCTCTTGTGGGGAGGAGGGAGAGAGGGAAGGAGGGAAAGAAGGAGATGGGTTGCTACTGTGGGCCAAGTGAGAGAGAGGGAGAGAGATTGAGCCCAAGCTCAGTGAACCTTCTGGTGTTTTCTCGTAGAACTCTCCAGATTTCTGAGCCATTTGGTTTTCTCATGTTATGAGACCCCTAATGGATGGATCTTGAACCCTGCTACCTATTTCTCCCCCCTATATAAACAACCCCTTGCCTACCTTCAAAGCCATCCCAACAAGCCTCTCATCTCCAACTAGCAACAAAGCTTTCCTCCTCCCAAGTTCCAATGGACAACAAATAGATCATCCCCTATGGAGTTGAAGATGCCTTGCCACTAAGCATCGTTCTGTCGCGAGAGATAGCTCCCATCCCTAGCCAGTCCTACTTCACCCAAGCCATCCGTCGTCATGTGATCGCTCCACCGCCACCGCATCTACTACTTCAACACAAGCCACGCCAGCTGGACGCGGCCGAAGCCGATCAAGGTGCCTAAAGAGATCAAGTTCCTTCTGCCAAGGATGAATGAGATGCTAATGGGGGTGAAGACCAACAAGTTCGGGGATGTCACCAGCGCCAAGTACAAGTCGATCACGCCTCATGTGACCATAGATGGTGTTCGAGCTGCAACAGAGCAAGTCAAGGTTATGCCACCGGAGGAGAAGAAGAAGAAGAAGAGGGTGCCACCTGTTGCCCAAGAGAATAATGATAAGCATCAACAGATGACCGTTGCAATGTTGAATGAGAAGATCTAAAACATTACCTGGTAAACCCATGTGTTGCAACTTAGGATTGATAAAGAGCACATCTATCGCAATGATCTAAAACACGAGCTTACTATCCTCCGCCACTATGTTTTCAATAAAGACAAGTACCAATATTGAGAGTTAGGTCATTGATCAATGAGGCACGCTTAGTCATTTAGTTCATTTAGAGATCATGTTAGTTCGTGTTAGCTCAGAAAATTGTGTTAAAGTTTGTTTAGCTCAGATTGTATATAAAGTGCCCTATAACAATTGAAGTTTATTGCTATTACTTGCTCTCTATTCCTTTGTATATGTGTTTGTCTCCACATTTGTGCATAAAGGTAAACAGGAAATAAGTGTGGGGGAAGCACACCGCGACAACAAAATGAGATCCGATCGCAAAAATTATGAAATTCAGAAAGCAATGAATAGAGGACCATTTTTGCCAAAGTTGGACCCAAACGGGCTCCGGGGCAGGCCGCCTGGTCAACCCTATGGGTCGGCCGGCCTAGCCTAGCACCGCCCCGCCTCACGCTTTGTCAATAGTCAGGTTTGCGTCCTGTTAGATCCATTTTCACCTATCTCATTTTCTGTTTCAAACCGAATTGAAAATCATTGATAAAACAACTTTAAATCTTGAGGAAAGATTATTTCAATCATGACTTAAGAATGGATTCACATAATTCTTTTCCCAAAACTCTTGCTACTGTTGGGAACTTATTGATAGGGACCCCATGTTACTTAAGTTGTTGTGGAATGAGATATAGTAGAATAATGAGAACTTGATTCTAGATGCCTCGTTATTGGATAATTTTATTTCAAAACTTTAAAAAGAATAGCTACACCTCTCCTTTGTGGTAAAGCAATGTCCTACCAAATCCATACATGATATATTAGATTAGGGAAACCTTCTACATATATTACTTGTCATTGTGTTGAGTTTGGTCAAACCTTGTGACCCTTGTTGAGAAATTTATCATGCTCCCAAGATCAAGATCACGTACACTCCACATATATCTGCTACTTCTACATTAGGAGTATGCAAAAACATGTTTTCCATCCACTCAAAAATTTTCTACTCCTATACTAGGAATAGACATAAAATATGTTTGTTAGGATTCCACTAAATAAATGCTCCAAGTTCTTATAAATATTTCTCTTGAAAAATCTTTGTTGCAGAAGAGAGGCATGGGGTTATGTAAAAATAAAAGAAAAGAAAGAGTATTGAAAAAAATGGACAAGTATCCGAGATATAAAAAACAATGGGTACTTAGATGCCCATCTAAAAAAATGAAAAGAAAGATAGCCCATGCTCTCTAGCAAATATTTCAAGTTTCAAACAAGATAGACATGTTTCAAGGAGCATAGTAGAATTAGGTTAGCCACCATATATATTTATCCAAACGCATGCACATCTTGATCTAAGAGTATGACATTGAAAGGATCTAAACAATGCCTAGAGGGGGGTGAATAGGCGTATCTAAAAAATTCTACACAAAACTCAAAGTCACTTGTCAGCAACTGTTAGAAGTCCCGATAGTTTGAGTCAGAACTACCGACATCAGTCAGAAGTTTCGGCACAAACTGTCAGAAGTCCCAACATCTATGGGAAATGTACTACAAGTGCTAAAATGAATTTTGTGACTTCAATATCTTACAACTCCACTTCCTAGTGGTAAGGTAACGTGTTGGGGTTGCTCCTTTGACGCCAAAAGTACCCCACTTCATAGATTGAGTCCAAACCCTATGAAAATCTTTGGGGAGGAAGAGACACACAAGAGTAAAAGTGGTAGCACAAGTCTCAACAATAACAAGCACATGGGACACAAGGATTTATCCTGAGGTTCGACAACCCCACAAAGGAGCTCCTACGTACTTGTTGTTGAGGTGACCCCAAAGGTCAGGAGTCTCTTTCACCTCCTTGCCTGTCTCAAAGCAACCACAAAGGTCACTCGAGGTTTCCACTAAGAAATCGAGGGTAATACAAACTTCCTAAGGCTCTTCCATAAGATGGAAGCTCTTGGGTGATGCCTAGCCGGCTAGGGGCAAAGCCCCAAAAGTAATAGACGCAAATCCAACTAGCTTGATGAAGAAATCGAGTGCTCAAGCTTGCCAAAGTGATGCTCTTACTTAATCCACTCTCATTTCACTCAAAACCCTAAGAGGATTCGAAGATTGGAGCAAAGGGGAGTGGAGAGGAGAGTCTTGAATGCTCGAGAGCTATTTTGGCCATGAGTAGGTTGCAATGAATGAGTGAGTAATGGTTAGAAGAGAGGAGAGCTATTTATACTCAAGGTAGAAATCCAACCGTTCAGATCTACAGTCAGAATTTCCGACACAGATCTCAGGACTTCTAACCTATAAAGAAAACACTATTCATGCAAGGTTAAAGTCTGCACTGAGCTAGTCCACGTCGGAACTCCTGACTTACATTGGGACTTCTGACTATCGAGACTCCCGACGTATGTCAGGACTTTCGAGGGGCGCAATCAGCTGGCCAGCTAAAGTCAAGGTGTCAGGAATCCCGACTTGGGTCGGCACTTCCAACTGTCGGGAGTTCTGACTCACGTTGAGACTTCCGACAACCACAGTCACAGCGCAGGCTAAGTGACTGGATGTCAGGACTTCCGGGGTGAGTCATGACTTCCGACGGTTGGGAGTTTTGACTTACGTCGGGACTTTGGACACCAAGAGACACCGAAAAACTATTCTATGTGCTCGTGAAGTGCTATAGTGTCTCCCTTTTGATTTTATTTTTACGCTTGAGCACTCTATCTTTCTCGGACCAACTAAGTTTGCATCCCTCTTTATAGTGCGGTAGATCCTAAACTCAACAAAATATAAAACCCTTGGAGAGCGCTTTGAGTTTGTCCGCCTTTACAACTTCAAGAATTGAGGGATACCATTTCATCTTTATCAACTCTTTGAATCTTTCATGGGACTAATAGCTGCGACATATCTCATTAAGATCACATTAGTCCCTAATTTGGATGTCATCAATACATCAAAACCCACATAGGGGGCAAATGCACTTTCAGACATTTTTCTCCTTGGATCCTTGTTTTGACTTTACAATATATGCAATGCAAGTATGTCTTCATATTTATTCCAACCAGAGCTCCACATAATCTTTTAGAAATAGGTAAAAAGAAGGCAAAGTTATCCATGCCTTGGCGAGGATCAAAAAATACACATACAATGAGTGATTTGAGAGTGCCACAATGGAGAAGGTAAGCTATGTTTTATTTTCAAAATCTTAAAATGTTTCTCCAATTCGCTTTACTAAAGGAAGATGGGGATCTATTTCAAGCTGTTCCATTCCTCAACCACCTAAAGTTTCATGGTAGACACTTTAAATCCTGCAGTACATGCATGACTAGGAATAGTTTTATGTTGATGTCTTGTCCCAAGGTCTGTCTTAAGTAATCTATCCTTTTATCAAGGATGAGTAAAAGCCTAAGTGTGGGGAGTTTGTTCATGGTAGTTAATGGCAATCATAAACCATCAATATACCTTGCATAAATGCCTAAAATGGATCACCAATATAGACTTAGGGGTTTAAACTGACAATTTCCATGAGTTTTAGTGAATATGTGTTTTTAGTAGGATTTAATCAGAAAACTGTCAAGGAGGACATATTCATCAAAGGAAATCATGTTTATCCACGATGGTACCTACGTGGGAAGACTCTAGAAGACTCCAGAAGGCAAATCACTAAAGCAGGCCACGTGACATTGACATGTGGGGCCGGCTGGTCCCACTGTCAGGCCAGACGACATATGTGTCCCACTTGGTAGCCCCTCCTCACTACGTCGGTTCTCCATCGCCTTAAGGATTGCATCTATGTTGTTCTTTTAAGTCGGTTTGATCCAAGGGTCCAAAATTGATGTACCCCCCTATATATACCTATTTGTACCCCCTCCTCTAGGCAGATCCTGAAACCCTTAAAACCAGAGCTATTATTCATATCCTCTCCATCAAGATCAGAGTTAGCAATCAAGAGAAGATTAGTCCTCCAAGTTAGGATCTAGTCTTTATTTAGAAATAGAGACATAGAGTGCGAGAGAAGAGTTTGGAGGAGCTCTGGCCTGTCGGTGCGCTCTCTATGGTTTGTACCCTAGGCGGAATCAAGTTCCTCTTGATCTTACTTCTAAGATTTCTCTGGTAATCAACTTCTAATTCAAGTAAGTATCATTTTTTATATTATTCTTTAGGTTTACTGACTCTTTTGAGTACTTTAATCCTTATCGCTCCTGGGTTAAAGTAGTATTCATAGTGTAAGTATGGTGCTTGGACTCGGTTACTCGTGGATGTACCCTAAATTTTGGATCAGTGGTAGCTCAGCGAGGGTGACTCTTATAGCCTCATTGAATCCTTTGTAGCCACATCCAATTTATAGGCTAAGCAGGACCTTATTACTATAGGAAATATACTATGCCTGTGTTTTCCTTAGTAATATCCCTAGAATTGAAAAATAGAAGACATAGTTTACCGAGATTAGAACTAGAAGACCTTAGTGATCTCCTTTATACTCCTGTTATCTTAAGTCTTGTTGCTACCCCGGGTTAAGTTAGACTTAGTTATTCTCACACACGGTTCCTTGAGTTTGATATTCTAGAATATTTTCCGGTGAAGTGCTACATCGATATCTGTGTGCTTGCGGATTGTTCTGTGTGCGCTAATGTATACCAACACCTTGCCATGGCCAGACCTCCTTAGAGCACTACTCGCCTGCCCATTTGTTGTTTTTGCTTTCTTGTGATCCGGTGATGCTCATCGACCTCTCTGTTTTGTCAGACACACGCCGGTGTCGCCCAAACACCGTCCTCGCCGCCAGTTCACGCTGCCACGTCCTCCCTCACCATCGTCAGCTCTATCCGCCACGCCCTCGTCCCGACCAAGTAGCTAAGCCTGATCGCGGTAAGCCCCTGGTGCTGACCAACGCCTCCATTTAACCTCTACGGGTCCGCCGTGGCCGGCGTGAGGCTCGTCGCGCCACCGTGGTCGCCATGGCCAGCGTTGAGGTCGCCATGGAACCCTAACTAGTCGGTTAGTACTCTAGATCGAGTTCCGCGGTGTACCCTGCCGTCGCGCTCGTGGTCAAGGCCGGAGAAGGTCAGGTTTGACCTGGCCCCGTGTGTCAGCGACTGGGGTAAGGAGAGAGTGGGTGAGAAAAGTTTTTCAACGGTTTTCGATTTTCAGAAAATATAAACATGTGCTGATTCTTGTTTAATTCATAACTAAATAATTAGAGCCGATAAAAATGTGAAATTAATTATGTGGCTTTGTTATGATATGCTTAATTATGGAAAAATATTAGTTGGTCATGATCAGTAGTTTTGGCGTGCATAAAATTACCTCTTTTAATTAATAAATGGACCTTGCATGATTTTTATAGGCTAACATAATAATCGTTTAATCATGAAACTTTTTGTGTATGCTTTACATGCTAATATCTGCCTTAACAAAAAGTTTGGTACTGTTTTGACATGTGTTACTTAGTTAATTAATTTAAGAGTTAAATGCATGAGCAGCCCCTGAAATTATCAAGGGTGTCACTGAGGTCCACGAACTTGAAAATGCATTTCTAGGTCACTAAACTTATTAATTGATGTATCGCAGGTCCACACCAGCCATGTTGGCAATTTATCTGACGTGGCACGCCACTCTAACGCTGACTGTGTCTGCTATTTTGCATTTAGCCCCTCCTCTGTCTTAGACTCGTCTACTTTTTTTTTTTTTTGACAAGAAACAACTTTTATTATCAGCGGCAAGAAGCTGCAATGAGGGAATAATGGTTCCAAGTTACTGACTGCATTGCATTTGCAAGGGGCAGCTGCTTGCATGATTCAAATTGGTACATGTTGCACTAAATTGATTACATTGGTCATCTGTATGTCTAAATGCTTGAGTGGCTAATGCGTGAGCTGTAGCATTGAAGTTTCTCGCAATCTTGAGAACCTGAACTCTCCTGTTGATTACAGCATTGAGGAACCTTTGAGTGAAAGGCTTAATTTCCCAGTGGGGAGGTGAGCCAAGGTCGCTGCCGTTGAAGAAGTTAACAAGGACTTGGCTATCAGTGAGGAATGAAGCCTCAGATATGTGGAGTAAGGAGATGATTGAAGCAGACAAAGCAAGACCAGCCGCCTTAGCCATGAGGATAGAAGCCATTTGATCGACCTGGGCTTTGATGAAGAATTTGCAATGATGCATTGGGTCAAGTATGAAGATTCCTAAACACGCCTTTCTGGGATTGGTGTTCGCCTTGTCCGGGAGTATGGAGGCATCAGAATAGCATTTGACTCAGGGAAGCAGAATAGAAAGCCTACAAATGGTTCGGTTGCTGGACAATCCCAGCCTAAACTCGTTCTGGGGGTAAGGCGCCTGAGCATGCGCATCTTCATTTTGTGTACCTGCAAGGGAAGAGTTTTGTGGTTGCATAATGGTTACTGTCCCAGCGCCTTGGTTTTTCCTTCATTGCCTGCGGTATTGCCCTTGTGGATGTAGATAGATGCGACCTCAATGTCCGCCTCTACTGCATGATGTACCTGCAAAACAGACCATTTTTTCCTGTGGAAGTGAACGTCATTTCTAGCCTTCCAAATAAACCAGAGAATGGTCATCATTCTGTGAATCTCAGCGTCTGATGTGTTCCTATTAATAATCGCCGCAAGAGTTTCCTGTACTCCATCCTGTTCAAGTGGAAGTAGAGAGGTGCGCAAAGGGGTTTTGGCGGAGAACCAAACCGCCCTTGCAAAAGAACAGTGGATAAACAAATGTGAGTCATTTTCAAGCATATTACAGGTATCATAGTACCTACTTATTTTGGAAGACAGGTTACCCGCCCTTGCTCCTGTTGCAATTGCTCTTCGAATTAATCTCCAAACAAATGTTTTAATATTGGGTGGTAAAAGTTTGTGAGCCCACACTCTTGCTAAAATGTCCATTGCATGATGTCCAACACCTCTTGCACCTTGAGTGGGGAGTTGTACCTGCACTTGAGCATTCAGTAGTTTAAACGCTTCCTTTGCAGAGCAGTTACCTTTGCGATTTGGTTTCCATTTCACTGCATCCATACTGTTAGTGGGTACAGCAATGATTTGACTAATAGCCGAAGCAGCATTGACATCAAAAATCTGAGATATAAGTTCATCATTCCAATTTTTAGTGCCTGGAATCCATAGTTCAGAAATTGATTGAGGTAAATTAGAGACAGTGACTAGAAGGTTAATATGGTTATGAATCTCTTTCCAGACAGAGCACCATTGTGTGGACCAGATGCTAGAGTCTCCTTTCTGAATTTGAATGGTGCAATTTTCAAAGTATCTTTAACTTGCATAACTGACGACCAAAAGGCAGATTTGGTAGAGTTGTTTTGAGCAAGCCAGAAACTTGTATTAGGAAAATATTTGGAATTGAGAATAGCAGTGAGAAAGGAACTCTTACCTGTTGCAATGTTCCAAGCGGCATGAAGAATAAGACTGCGGTTGACAGTGAAGAGATCTCTTACCCCTAAGCCTCCCTCTCTTTTAGGCCTGCAAATATCCTTCCAAGATCTGAAGTGGAAAGAAGAGGAGGAATTGTCTTCTTGGACCCCAGCCCACGAAAAATTTCGAATAATGGTGGTTATCTTGGAGACGAAAGTTTTAGACAACAATATGGTGGACATATAATAAATAGGGATTGAGGCAAGCACCCAGTTGATGTAAGTTAAGCGACCTGCATGATTAAGCTTATTGGCCTTAAGAGTTGTCAGCTTGCTTCTGCATTTCAACGTCAACATCAACGTCAATGTAGCCTTTCAGTCCCAAGCAAGTTGGGGTACGCTAGAGTTGAAACCCACCAAGATCCGCAAGTCACGGTTCAGACACTTCAATAGCTGATTTTCAAATACTCCTATTCAAATATAGATCTCTAGGTATATCTTAAGCTTTTAAAACTCTTTTTATTGCCTCCCCCATGTTAATTTCGGTCTTCCTCTACCTCTCCTCATATTATTAGCTTAGCTTAGGACTCCACAATGCACTGGTGTCTCTGGAGGTCTCTTTTGGACATAGCCAAACCACCTCAACCGATGTTGGACAAGCTTTTCTTCAATCGGTGCTACCTCTAGGTGATCACGTATATCATTGTTTCGAACTCGGTCCATTCTTGTGTGACCACAAATCCATCGCAACATACGCATTTCTGCAACACTCAGTTATTGAACATGCCAAATCTTTGTAGGCCAACATTCTATTCCATACAACATAGCCGCTCTAATCGCCGTTCTATAGAACTTGCCTTTTAGCTTTTGTGGTACCCTCTTGTCACAGAGAATGCCAAAAGCTTATCGCTACTTGATCCACCCTGCTTTGATTCTATGGCTAACGTCCGCATCAATATCTCCATCCCTCTATAGCATCGATCCCAAATACCGAAAGGTATCCTTCTTAGGCACTACTGAACCTTCCAAACTCACATCTCCCTCCTCCTGTACAACTCCGCTAAAGTCGCATCTCATGTATTCGGTTTTAGTTCTGCTCAATCTAAAACCTTTAGACTCAAGAATCTGCTGTCATAACTCTAGTTTTCTATTTACTCCCACCTGGCTTTCGTCCACTAACACTACATCATCAGCTAACAACATACACCAAGGGATATCCCAATTCATAAGCTTTGGCCCTGTCATTATGATTGAAAATAAGAGGGTGACCCAGATAAATCATGTTAGGCAGAAGATCAGCAACTGGGAAAACACTTTTAACCGCCAACCTATTGTGACTATCCACATTCTTGCTGAACATAATGGAGGATTTCGCCAAGTTCAGAATTTGACCTAAAGCATTACAAAAGTCTTGAAGAATGGAGTTAATCTTATCAGCTTCCTCATGAGTAGCTTGTCCACAAATAATCAAGTCATCAGCAAAAAGGAGAGAGTGAATACGAGGGCAATCCGGACCGAGAGTTAATCCCTAAATGTTGTGTGCATTGGAGTGGTGCTGTAGGCAAATGGATAAATCATTAACTGCAATTATAAAAAGGTATGGAGAAAGAGGACAGCCTTGCCAAACACCACGCTGGGGGTGAAAGGAGGGAGTAGGTTCTTCGTTAATAATAACAGACATAGTAGTAGTGGAAATGCAGTTATAGATAAGATGAATAAAATGATCTTTGAACCCTTGTCTCTTAAGCGCATTGACTATAAAATCTCATTCTATCCTGTCAAAAGCTTTAGGAAGATCAAGCTTGAAAAAGAAAGCCTTTTGATTCCAACTTTTGAGATTCAAGCTATGAATAATTTCATGTGCAATGATGATGTTGGAAGCAATATGCCTACCATGAATGAAAGCAGCTTGAGAGGGGTGGATAATGTGAGGTAAGTGATTTCTGATTCTATCCGGATGATATTTAGCAATTATTTTATAAGCCATATTGAAAAGACTAATCGGTCTATAATCCTTGGGCGTTTTGGGAGCACAAATCTTAGGGATGAGGGTAATATGAGTGTGATTAATATCAGGTGGTAAAGAGCCAGATTGGTAAAAAGAGGATACAAGATTAAGGACATCCATACCTATCCAATTCCAGGCTTATTTGTAAAATGCTGCATTGAGACCGTCCGGGCCAAGGGCTGCATTGCTTCTCATATTCTTTACAATTGAGTGTACTTCCTGCATTTCTGGAGTAGAGTTTGTAAATGGATCATCTTCTAAAAACCGATTTTGATCAGATTCAATGGTCCAGTGCTGCACTTCATTATTGACCCTGCAATTATTTTGAGACCTGAAAATGTCTATGAAATAATTGTTAGCAGTATGGGCAAGCTGTTCTTGAGTGGTGGAGAAGGAACCATCAGGATTTTGAAAGTGGGTGATAGTATTTTTCCTTGCCCTTTTGTTAATGGATTGATGGAAGAAACTGGTATTCCTGTCCCCCGCAATAGACCACTTCTTTTTGTATCTCTGTCTATGATAAGCTTCTTCTTTGGCAAGTATCATCTCATGCAGGTGGATAAGGTGCTTCTGAACATTGGGATTTTGCTGGTGGGGTGGACGCATTTGGAGTTGGAGAATTTGATCCTCAATGACTTTTAGCTGATCAGAGTTTTTAGGTTTGGATTTGTGCCACCTAGTCAAGTCTTTGGCGAGGTAGAAAGTCTTGAGATGGAAAGGGCGATTGGAAGATTTATTCCAGCTATTCTTGGCAATGATATCATAGTCGTCCTCAAGAAGCCACCAGTTTTCAAATTTAAAAGGTTTGGAACAAGTCCGGCGGATAGAGTTGAGAACAGCAAGGATCGGTGCATGGTCACTCTTCATCATGGAAAGATGATAAATCATAGTATTAGGGAAAGCAAAACACTACTCAGTGTTGATGGTAGTTATCATCCATCATAAACCGTCAACTTAACTTGAATAAATACATAAACAGGATCACCAACATAGATTTAGGGCTTTAAACTGACAATTTCCACAAGTTTTAGTGAATCTGTGTTTTCATCAGGATTTATCTAGAAAACTGTCAAGAGGGATCAAATCGTCAAAAAAACACTCTTTTCCACAACGAAAACTAACCCAGAAGGTTCCCGAAGACTTGGGAAGACACCACACCGAAGCGGAGGCCGAGGCACTGACATGTGGGGCCGGGTGGCGCCACATGTAAGCCACCCGGCCCCTTGGGCCCACCTAGTAGTCCCTCCTTCGTACGTCGGTTCTCCACCGCCTTAGGGATTGCATCTACACCGTCCTTTAGGTCGGTTTGATCCAACGGCTCACGTTGGACGCTCCAGCCTATATAACCAGCCCCTACACCCTCTCCAGAACACGCTGCCATAAGTCAAGATCAGACCAGAAATTAGGGTTTCTAGAGAGAAAAGAATAGAGCTCCAATTCTTCACAGTTCTAGTATAGGCTAGCTAGCAAGGTTCAAGTAGAGTGTGGGCTATTGCTCAGGATTCTGGATCTGCCGTCTAGAGACTGGTATAGCTATTGTATCTCTAAATTTATGATTTTGTGCTACTTCAATATTATGTTGCTTTTTATTATATTCCTAATTTCTTTAGTCATATGCTTGATATAGTTATGATTGATGATGAATTTATGTATAAGTTCGCAAAGCTCTTAGATTAGTACTTGAGTGAGTTAAGTGGTCAACACTATGTAAGCATGGTGCTTAGAAATTGTTTGCCTACGGATGCATTCTGCACTCTGGGTCATATGGTAGATCACGGATGTGACACTCCCGTTGAGTCCTTTGTAGTCCACTCCCCGTTTGTAGAGCAAGTAGAACGCGGATTGCGAAGGGAGACAAGCTCTGTTCTTCATCTTCTTTAGTAATGTTCCTTATGCATAGATCCAAAATTAGTTATACTATAGATGAGAGTGTATATACTTGGGTGTATAAAACACTTAGTAAATAAGGAACGACTTAGGAATTTTTTGCTCTTAACAAATCTCCTACTTAGTCGTACTACATTTTATGAGTCTCTATTTCTATCTCTGGAATACCATTATTACCTTTACACTTATTATTTATCATTTGATTTACCTCTGCCATAGCATGAGAGTGGTTTTATCATAAGTATATATATTTGTCAATATCTCTATGCTAGCACAACTCCATAGCTTCCTCCCTATGGATAAAATATAAATAATGGTACCTGTCATACTACCAGGGTGAAATGCTACAATAGTATATTATCTCTACGCTTGCGGATACTTTAATATATATATATATATAATTTCCCTCTAAGTTTTCAAGTGTCATTTTGTCGGCGCAAAAACATGTCGATGCGCCGAGGCACACAGCAAGCTGGAAGGATCTGCTTGATGGAGCAAGGCTGGAGATCCACTTGGCTTCAATGCAGAACCAGTCAACCCTGTGAATTCCTCCCGAGGCGTGTCAGTCAATTTGACCTGCAATTGACAAGGAGAGAAAGTTTATCAGTAATTTAAGATGCAACATGCCAGTTTTTGCCCAGACAGTTTCAAGTGTGCCGCTTCGAGAGCAGCCAGTCTTAGCCCACTAGATCATGGAGATATCTGACCACTCACTAATGTTGCCGAGACGTGCTAGTGATGCCGACCATGAACCATCGTTATTTTACCTCTAGTCATAGTGTGTGGTCGGACAACATTAGCCGTGGTCGACGACGCTGGTGAGTGCTCGATGATCTAGTGCGCTAACAGCCAGATGGGAAAATCGATCAAATAACCGATATGAGAAGAAAATCGGCTATTAAGAATTGTAGCATTCGCGGGTTGTGATTGATTTTATAATGACAATTGCGATGTACCCAATTTTAATGATTCTTTCCCTTGAGCTATTAACATGTATGTGTCAGAGATACATCACTGGCTAAATCAGATTCGAATCAATAAGTAATGTAGAGCCAATGAATTTAGTAAGAAAAAGGGATATGCCACACACACAATCGACTGTTTGATACAGACAGACCCACGAACCATCTAGACCTAATCCATTACCATCAACAGTGAGGTTCGACCAGATCGATGCAGCTATGATGATAACAACAAACTAAATCCAAAGAATTCATAGAATCGACCATACTTCAATAGGTTCATGAGAGCGTGTCATATATGTGAAAGCGCGGACGAATCAGCTAAAAGAGCCGATTCGGGAAGAAAAATGATCATAGCATGTGAACAATCGACTATTCAACACGAGTAGACCTATCAACTCCTCAAATCCAACCTATCATCTTTAACAATGGAGTTCGACCAGATCGATGGCAGTCATAATAAAGATAACAGATTTAATCTTTAAAGAAAATAGATCTACTCATATTTAACAGGATCACGAAAACACACTATAAACGTTAAAATGCGGGCGATCGGCTATTTAGCCGATGCAGGCATAGCAAACAGCCAGGGTCATGCCTGGTCAAAAGCAAACCTACCAACTAGCATCCTCCGATATAGAGTACTAACAGTGGGGGTCGACCGGATCGATGCAGCCGTGATAGCAAGCTATAAACTAGATTCAACTAACTAGTAAACCTTCTCAAGATCAGGCATGTCTTGACCGCGTACTATGCACGATCAAGATCGAAGTAGAATAGCCGATAAAATGTAACCCACCATTTAAAGTAAGAATCATTACAATGTACCAAGATAAACTGAGGGATTAAAAGAATGTGAGGCTGATCTAGATCGATCTTGATTAGGCAGGTTGATGTTGCTGAAAATTAATAACAATAAGAACATCAGTAAGATCGGTAACTTAATGACTCTACCCGAAGGACGCCACCCTTAGGTAGAGCCGATAACTAGACCTTAATCTAATTCAAGTAGTGAAGGTCGACCGGATCGACTGCAGCCATACTTGAACTAGATAAGGATCGATAGCTAGCTTATACTAAAGCTCGCAGTGGAGGTCGAACTTAATCGATGCAGCCGTACAAACAGAAGTATAAGCCATGACGGTACTTACAGACAAGCTGGAGATCAGCCGGACCGATGCAGCCCTGCTTGTTGAAAAACTCACCGGAATCTACTCTACTCCTACTCCTAAGGGTTGGCACGGAGCCGAAAAAAAACTTGTATTGATTAATTGGATGTCCTTTTACAATAGCCAGGGGTCCAATATTTATACCCAGAGCCTAAGCATGAATCCTACTTAAGTATGACTCATTACAATCTTTGGCATAAGATAAAATACTCCTAATTTAAGATAACTTGGACCCTAATATTTCCATTTTTGTAGAGTCCGACATGTTTTCCCCGACACCAACCGTAGCTTTTTGTCGTTATCTGCTGGCATCATCTGAAGAGAGACGATTCTAGTGCTACATTTGAATCAGCTGATGTCGACCCTTATGCAATCGATTCCTTGATGACACGATCTTAGGAAGCTTCGAGTTCCCACGTTCTTCTTCTCAAATTTTGGTGTAAACACATGCCCCCCCAATTTTGAGATAAAAGTAATTTTATTCCAAAATTACCATGTCTGTGCCTCTGATAGGTCCGTAGTCATGGGTAGAGAATCTTGATCTAGGGTCTACTATCTGTCATCGTCTTTGCCAGCTTATGAGCCTATGCTTCAAAGCTTTACGAGAGCATCATTGCTTCATGAGCACTTGGATCCATCTTTCCAGACCGACTATAAATGTCTATCACACTCTAGCTGAGAGCAACTCAACAACACAGTTATGTTTATCTTCTTCTTACTTCCTTGAGTGCCCTTGGCTCCACTAGACCCTCCATGGTCATCTTTTAAGTAGGCGGCCTTTCCTCTTCCCCTGATGCAATTTTATCAGCGGGCCGATGTGACTTGGTCCATGATGACCTTCGACCTTGTGGGGCATCTAGACTCTCTTCAATCAAAAGAAGTCTTAGTGGGTTGATAGTCAGTTAATGTAAACCTTTCGTATCAATAGCATGATATTTTGTAATTATGGAAAGCAATAAGTTTAAATATGTTGTCTCTTCATGATCCGTCCCCAGAATTTTCAGAGTGTCGATCCATTTCCATATCTAACTTTAATTCCATAACCCCGACGAAGCCTATCTTCTCACCACCCAGGCTATATATACGGGCCATGGCTGTGGACCAAAAAACAACCTGCTTCATCCCAAACCTTCTATGTCTTTGGTGTGATTCTGCTTTCCCATAGGTTTAAAGGCATGGAGAACGGCAAGAGGTCTGCTAAGGAGGCCTTTAACAGGGTCTATGTCACCACGCCAGCGTCTTTGGCATCAGGAGGGTGCAACCCAGGGATGCTCCCATCATCCCAAAGCATAGGGCTGACTCTGCTCAATTTTTAGGGTCATCTTCATCAACAATTCACCACCAGCTCTCCTACTACCCGAGGAAGTGGATCGACAACGACGATCTGATCGTCTCCATCAATCGGGCTGGCCAAAAGCTCGTCGACTGCCTCTCCATCGTGGAATCGGCTTTGACCACCTTGGCTCAGCGACTGATCACCCTCCTGAGGCTGACCAGGTGGAGGAGAGGTTGGCCAGGGCCGAGGCTAGAATCATGGGTGAGATGCCTACCACAATTTTCTATCTCTTCTCAATTTTTGTCTCCTAAGATTTTGATCATCCCTTCCTCGAATCTTTTTAGATCTATCAGCTCAGCTAGAAATCCTCCGATCAGCTGCGGAGTACGTGGTAGGATTTGTCAACGCCAAGGGTGCCCTGCCGGTTGTTCGCTTGCATGACATCTCGAACCGTGTTAGAGAGGTTGCTCTTCATGGTGTTTGTCCTGGTGCTGCCATGGCATTGGCTGCTAGCGCAAGCTCACTTTGACCACAAGCTTTGACTTCTTCCCCATGGTTTTCTAGCCACCGAACACCCTAGGGATCATGAGCACCTGGTCAAGGATTTCTTCGACATCTCCAACTCCATAGCCCTTGCTTCCTAGGCCGATGACATAGTGAACAAAGTGTTTTCTGGCCTTTACCTTGTAATAGAAGAAGCTAGAAAACAATCTCTTTGTTTTAAGTGGTTTCTCTATTGCCCCATACTTCCTGTTCCATGTACCAATTTATCTATGTTCGTTTTTGCAATATAGGCGATACATATCATACCAGCTTTTACCCCTTCAGGTTTATTTTCGAACTAGAGGCGATACCCTTCTGGTATCGGCTATTAGAGCCGATGACTGAACAAATCGGCTATCAAGAATTAATCCAAATGCTAGAATAATATTTCTTTAGATATTTTCCATTGATTGCTCTATCAAACTCTTCTTCTCCTCCTACTATTTCCAAAATATAAGCATTGTCAGACGCACAACATTTCATCCGATAAGGTCCTTCCCAATTAGATGACCATTTGCCGAACTTGTTGTCCTTTGACCCGATCGGCAATTTCACTTTCCAGACCAAATCTCCTTCAGAACATTGTTTGCTCCTAATCTTTTTATTGTAATACTTCGCAACCCTCAGTTTATTGGCTTCGATATTCTCAAGAGCATACATCCAATGGCAATTCAAGTCCTCTAAGCCGTCTATCATAAGATTCTTATAGACTTCGGTAGACAAATCATTTTGTAATGTGACATGCCTTGATCCAGTTTGAATCTCCCAAGGAAGGACTACATTATGACCATACACAAGTTCATAAGGTGACGTTTTAATCGATCCATGATAGGCCATCCTATATGTCCATAGTGCCTCATTACGCATTGAATACCATTTCCTTGGCTGCTCTTCAATCTTTTCTTGACTAGTTTAATCATAATCTAATTGGATGCTTCTGCCTGGCCATTAGCCTAAGCATAGTAGGGAGAAGAATTTAACAACTTAATTCCCATATTGGCAGCAAAATCTCCAAACTCTTTTGATGTGAACATTGTCCCTTGATTGATAGTGATAGTTTGAGGAATCCCAAAACGATACACAATATGCTCCTTGACAAAATCAACCATGTTCTTTGAGGTTACCGTCTTCAAAGGAATTGCCTCAACCCACTTAGCAAAGTAATTTGTTGCTACCAATATGAACTTATGTCCTTTACTCAAAGGCAGAAAAATCTGGCCCATTAAATCAATTCCCCAACCTCGAAACGTCCATGGTTTTGTTATTGGATTCATAGCCGATGCGGGCAATTTCTGAATATTACCAAAACGTTGACAATTTTGACACCTCTTATAATATTCAAAATAATCTTCAAGTATTGTTGGCCTAGAAATATCCAGTCCTATGAATAATCCATTCCATCTTATAAGCCGATTGATGAGCTCCACATATCCCTTCATGCACTTCACCCATTAACACCTTAGCTTCTTCTTGATTTAAGCATTTAAGCAACACCCAATTGACTGTTTTGTAATATAACTAATCATCCAGCAAAACATACTTAGTCGATTTATACCTTAGCCTCCTGGTAACCTTCTGTGATGGATTCTTAAGGTAATCGGCTATTTCAACTCTCCAATCATTATTCGAGGTCTCACTACTTAAGATCTCTTGAAACACTTGATAACCTAACGCACTCTGAGCTAAACGATTAGCCTCTTGATTCTGTGCTCTCGGAATATGCTGAAAAGAGACATGAGGAAATTCTTTGAGCAACCTTTGGCACTCATCATAATATCCCCTCATAGTACCTTCTTTGCACTCATATAGGCCGATCAACTGATTAATAGTTAACTGTGAATCTTCAAATACTTCAATTGCCTCAGCCTTTGCTTCATGAAGAAGTTGAATCCCCTTAAGAATCGCTTCATATTCTGCTTGGTTGTTGGTAACCATTGGCTCAGTTGAAAAAGCAAACTCAAAACTTGCCCCCCAAGGTGAAATAATAATAATACCAATGCCACCACCTTCCTTGTATGATGACCCATCAAAGAACAACGCCCAAGGTACCGGCTCTATGTAGCCAATACTTAGTTTATGATGCTAGGTGACAAAATCGGCTATTACTTACCCTTTGACTGCTTTAGCCGATTCGTACATCAAGTCAAATTCTGACAACGAAAGAATCCACTTTCCCATTCTTCCATTTAATATTAGAATTGATAGCATGTGCTTGATCACATCAGCCTTGGAAACAACTGTACACTCAGCTGATAACAAGTAATGTCGCAACTTAGTGCAAGAGAAATATAAGCACAAGCATAACTTTTCGATAGGAGAATATCTTGTTTCTGGATCCAAGAGTCTTCTACTTAGATAGAAAATAACTCATTCTTTTCCTTTAAACTTTTGCGTCAAGGCCAATCCAATTGTTTGGTCATCGGCCAATATGTACAACTTAAAAGGCTTACCTTGAAGAGGAGGGACCAGCACAGGTGGACATTTCATATATTCTTTTATCTCCTCAAATGCCTTTTGTTGTACGTCACCCCACTTATATTCTTGATCATTTTTCAACATCAACAAGGAAGAAAACGGTAGAACTCTTTCTAACAAATTTGAAATAAACCTCCTAATAAAATTAATCTTACCAAGCAAAGATTGTAACTCTATTTTAGTAGTCGGGGGCACTACCTCATCAATTGCTTTCATAATTTTTTGACCAATTTTGATTCCTCTCTCGTGGACCATGAAACCCAAAAATTGTTCAGCTGATACTCCAAAGGCACACTTATTAGGATTCATCTTTAGACCATGTTTTCTTGTGCACTCCAAAGTCTCCTACAAATCAGCTAGATGTTCCTTATACCCCTTGGATTTTATCATCACATCGTCAATTTATCTTTCAACAATTCTGCCGATCAACTTATGAAAAATATAATTCATTGCCCTCTGATAAGTTGCACCAGCATTCTTCAAAACAAAGGACATCACAACTCATTCAAATAAACCGATTGTGCCAGGGCATCTGAAAGCTATTTTTGCTATGTCTTCCTCAGCCATAAAAATTTGGCTATATCCTGCATTGTCGTCCATGAAACTAATAACCTTGTGCCTGGTTGCTGCATCTACTAACATATCAGCTATCAGCATCGGATAACTATCCATGGGTGTAGCCTTGTTTAGATCTCTAAAATCGATGCAAACTCTTAACTTTCCATTTTTCTTATACACAGGAACAACATTCGATATCCATTCTGCATATCGGCACGGTAGGATAAATTTCGCTTCTAGTAATCTTTCAATCTTCTTTTTGATATCATCAAGAACGTTTGGGTTGAACCTCCTCAGAGCTTGTTTAAATGGCTGATATCTAGGTTTGATTGGCAACCAGTGTTCAACAATCGATCAGTCTAGACCAGGTATCTCAAAGTATTCCCAAGCAAAACAATCTTTAAATTTCTTTAATAGATCTAATAACTCTTGCTTATACTCAGGATCCAACTTGACACTTATATACGTCAGCCTAGGCCTATCTCCAGAATCAATATCTATCTCTTCTAATTCATCGGCCGATGTGAAGCCATGCCCTAGTTTACCATCTGTACTATCTATTGGATTATCCATTAAAACAAAATTTCAAAGCCGACTGCTTGGATCGGCTGTTGGCTTTCATAATTGACTCTAATGAAGCCTCCTTCCCATAGTTTGCTAGAAAAGCACTCAAAGTCTTCCAGCTCCCAAAACACTGGATCAGCTGTTGTGATACTCACAGATTCATCAACGCGAACTAGCTCAACATCATCTCCATGCCATTGAATCAAACATTGATGCATGGTTGATGGCACACAACAGTTTGCATGAATCAAATCACAACCAAGGAGTAAACTATATGACCCTTTTTCATCAATGACGAAGAATGTGGTGAGCAAAGTTTTACTTCCGATTGTCAATTCGACGTTCATTGCCCCCTAGTCTTAGATGCATTACCTCCAAAATCCTTAAGCATCATATCAGTTTCAATCAAATCTCCTGGCCTCTTGCCAAGCTTGCAAAAAGTGGTATAAGGCATAAGATTGATAGAAGCACCTCCATCCACCAACATCTTGCTCATCGGCTTCCCATCAACAAGACCTTTTACATATAAAGCCTTTAAGTGTTGATGCTTGACTGGCTTATCAAATATAGCCTGTTGTATCACCGTCAACTTGGCAACTATTTCCTCATACTCCGATTCATCAAAATCCAAATAGACTTCTTGGTTTGCTGGAGCTCTAAGTTCTGATGGTAATAGAAAAACCATTTGAATACTAGTCCATGGTTGCCCTCTATCGATTGTTTGTTTAGCACACCACATTTGAGGTCTACCAGATGCTTGAGCCTGTTCTAGCTCTATGTTTCTTAGGCATTGCACCCTTCTTTTCTGGCTTCTTATCAAACCTCCTAGACACCATTAGCCTTTCTACTAAACATATTCTTCCTCATTACTTTCTTCTTCATAATCAGCCCAATTTTGATCAACAACTTGCTTCCCAAGCCGATCATAAACACTTCTACTTTTTAAGCATCGATCCATACTATCATGATGATACTCTTCTAGAGCATGGATAAACCGGCAGTTGGCTTGAGATTGCCTAAACTCCCAATATTGCTCACTGCACTCCGAGCAGTTATTTCTGGTAGGCAATTTCAAACCTTCATTCTAGCAATATCTAAAGAAAGGACAATTCTAATGTGATTCAGTTTGTTTTCTTTCATGCTTCTCTTTCTCTTGTTGACGCTCGTATTCTTTCTTTTCTAACTAACGTTGATAATCCTTTTCCTTCTACCGCTGCCATTTATTCAACAGAATTCAAGATGTAACACGTGGCCTTGTCGCCCCATTCCTTGACATCTCTCCCTGCTCATATCGACTCTTTTATTGGTCATGATGCCTTCTAATCTTTCTATACTCATCAGCCGATATTTGCATCTCGGGATCAACTGTTCTAGTTTCTCTTGATCTAGTGGATGTTAGGACTTTAGTCTTCCCTTTGAGCAACCTAGCATCAACCATGTTCTGATCTCTTGGGAAAGGATTATCATCAACTTTCATCTTTCGAGGTGTATCAAATTTGAGTCTTCCTTGTTGAATAGCCCTCTGTATATGTTGTCGGAAAACTCTACACTCATTAGTGGAAAGAAAAGTAGCGTTATGAAATTTGTAGAACTCCTTATTCTTCAACTGATCAGGGGGCAACATAACATGATTATCGGGCAACTTGATATGTCCCTTCTCAAGCAAGAAATCGAAGAGCTTATCTGATTTTATGACGTCGAAATCATAGCTCTCTTCGACTCCTCTTCCCCAAGGATTTGACACCATTACTATTTTCTTACCCTAATTCTATTCAGCTACGGCAACCTCTTCTTCTTCTTCATCTTCATGGCCATCATCAACTGAATATGGATTATAGGTTTTAGCAATTGCGGCACTCTTCTGGAATCGGGTATCTCTACGCATATTCTAGAATTGGCTATTGAGCGCTGCCACTCGTTGAGCCAACTAACCCAAGTTGTCAAACTCTTGCCCAAGCAGCTTCTCTCTCCACATTGGCAACATTCTTTGAACGGCCAAAGCAGCTAGCTGATCATCAGTCAAGTTCAATGAGAAGCACAAATTTCTAGTCTCTCAGAACCTATGAAGAAGCTCGGTGTCTAATTCATGAGTTCTCTGCCTTATAGTCGTCAAATCAGTAATTTTCTTTTCTCCTGTCCCAGTGTAAAAATATATATGAAACTTCTTCTCTAGGTCAGCCCAATTAGTATGGAGTTAACTGGCAGTGATAAAAACCAAGTAAAGGTTGGCCTTAACAGAGACAAGGAGAAGAAACAAACTCGATGGGCTTCTTTAATGGATGCTTCACTCAACTATGTAAGATACCGACTAACATGTTCTATTGTGCTTGTGCTATCTTGACTAGTGAACTTAGCAAACTCCAGGAGCCTATAATTTGTAGGAAAAGTGACCAAATCATACCATTCTGGATATGGACATTCGTACAAGAAGGTCTGCCCTTTTGGCTTTAAACCAAACTGATTCTTCGTCATCTCGGTCACTCTAAGCAACAACTCATCAGCATCTGAATTTGGATTTCTCTACAATTGCTGACCATCTATGGATTAAAATTTTGGGTACCTTAATACCTTGGATTTAGAATCATGTGAAGAGTATTGCAATCTATGCCATAATGATATCCTTGTGGAACCTCTATCTGTTGGGTCCTTTGCTAGTTTGCTACTTGAAGTCTCTAGTTATAGATGTTAGGATCTATATCTCTATGACTTTCATGGTGTTGTGGAACCTCTTTTATGGTGTTGTGGAATGTGTTCAAGAAACTATATTGTGGTTCAATATGGCATCATGAACATATTTGTTTATAGCTTCTACAAAGAAACGTCTGTCTTTAGCTTCATCTGCATCCGTCTGCCCATGCAACAGAACTCTTGGTAGTGGATATTTCTGAACAACTTTATTGTCACATGTCTTGGTGTAGGACAACAAACACTTGTTCTGAAATTATTCTATAGCTTTGCTGATGACATCTTTATCTTCATCAGTTAGGTCTTCATAAGGCACCATAAGGATGTCATTGTTGTTGTAAGTCACCATGACGACTATGGCATCCCACCAAGCATGCCAAAACTTGTGTTGGCACAAAAACATGTCGATGCATTGAGCCACATAGCAAGCCAGAAGGATCTACTTGACGGAGCAAGGCTAGAGATCTGCTTGGCTTCAATGTAGGACCAGTCGACTCTACGAATTCCTCCCAAGACGTGCCAGTCAATTCGACCTGCAATTGACAAGGAGAGAAAGTTTATCAGTAATTTAAGGTGGAACATGCCGGTTTTTGCCTAGACAGTTCCAAGTGTGCCGCTTCGGGAGCAGCTAGTGTTAGCCCACTAGATCATGAAGATATCCAACCACTCACTAATGTTGCCAAGCATGCGCTAGTGATGCCGACCACAAACCATCATTATTTTACCTCTAGTCATAGTGTGTGGTCAGACAACATTAGCCGTGGTTGACGATGCTGGTGAGTGCTCAGTGATCCAGTGGGCTAACAGCCAGATGGGAAAATCAATCAAATAACTGATACGAGAAGAAAATCAGTTGTTAAGAACTGTAACATTCGTGGGTTGTGATTGATTTTATAATGACAATTGCGATGTATCCAATTTTAATGATTCTTTCCCTTGAGCTATTAACATGTATGTGTCAGAGATACATCACTGGCTAAATTAGATTCAATCAATATGTAATGTAGAGCCAATGAATTTAGAAACAAAAAGGGATATGCCATGCACATAATCGACTGTTTGATATAGATAGACCCACGAACCGTCTAGACCTAATCCATTACCATCAACAGTGAGGTTCGACCAGATCGATGCAGCTACGATGATAACAACAAACTAAATCCAAAGAATTCATAGAATCGACCATACTTCAACAGGTTCATGAGAGCATGTCATATCTGTGAAAGCGCAGACGAATTGGCTAAAAGAGCAGATTCAGGAAGAAAAAGGATCATTGCAAGTGAGCAATCGACTATTCAACACAAGTAGACCTATCAACTCCTCAAATCTAACCTATCATGTTTAACAGTGGGGTTCGATCAGATCGATGGCAAGCATAATAAAGATAACATATTCAATCTTTAAAGAAAACAGATCTAGTCATATTTAATAGGATCATGAAAACACACTATGAATGTTAAAATGTGGCTGATCGGCTATTTAGCCGATGCAAGCATAGCAAATAGCCAGGGTCATGCCTGGCTGAAAGCAAACCTACTAGCTAGTATCCTATAATCTAGAGTACTAATAGCGGGGGTCGACCGGATCGATGCAGCCGTGATAGCGAGCTATAGACTAGATTCAACTAGCTAGTAAACCTTCTCAAGATCAGACATGCCTTGACCGTGTACTATGAACAATCAAGATCGAAGTAGAATAGCCGATAAAATGTAACCCGTCATTTAAAGTAAGAACCATTGCAATGTAACAAGATAAATGAGGGATTAAAAGGATGTGAGGCCAATCTAGATCGATCTCGACCGGGCAGGTTGATGTTGCTGAAAACTAAAAACAATAAAAACATCAGCAAGATCGGTAACTTAATGACTCTACCCGAAGGACGCCACCCTTAGGTAGAGCCGATAACTTGACCTTAATCTAATTCAAGCAGTGGAGGTCGACCGGATCGATGCAGCCATACTTGAACTAGATAAGGATCGATAACTAGCTTATACTAAAGCTCGCAGTGGAGGTCAAACTTTACCAATGCAGTCATGCAAGCAGAAGTATAAGCCATGATGGTACTTATAGATAAGCCAAAGATCAGCCAGACCGATGCAGCTCTACTTGTTGAAGAACTCACCGGAATCTACTCTACTCCTACTCCTAAGGGTTGTCACGGAGCTGAGAAAAAAATAACTTGTATTGATTCATTGGATGTCCTTTTACAATAGCCGGAGTCCAATATTTATATTTGGAGCCTAAGCATGAATCCTACTTAAGTACGACTCATTACAATCTTTGGCATAAGATAAAACATTCCTAATTTAAGATAACTTGGACCCTAATATTTCCATTTTTATAGAGTCCGACATATTTTCCCTGATGCCAACCATAGCTTTTTGTCGTTATCTGCTGGCGTCATCTGAAGAGTGTCGATTCCAGTGCTGCATTTGAATTAGCTGATATCAACCCTTATGCAATCGATTCCTTGATGACATGATCTTGGAAGCTTTGAGTTCCCGCGTTCTTCTTCCCAAATTTTGGTGTAAACACATGCCCCCCAATTTCGGGATAAAAGTAATTTTATTCCAAAATTACCATGCCTGTGCCTCCGATAGGTCCGTAGTCATGGGTAGAGAATCTTGATCTAGGGTCTACTATCTGTCATCGTCTTTGCCAGCTTATGAGCCCATGCTTCAAAGCTTTACGAGAGCATCATTGCTTTATGAGCACTTGGATCCATCTTTCCAGACCGACTATAAATGTCTATCAGACTCTAGCGAGAGCAACTCAACAACACAGTTATGTTTCTCTTCTTCTTACTTCCTCTCCATGGTCTAATTCCTTGCTATGAGGATCTTGAGTGGTTAGAAGAATATTTCTGCATAGGGTGATTGTGTCGCTCATTTCAGCGCCTTGTCGAGCAAGAGGATCAAATACTGCGGTTAGAAGAATTCTTGTAACATCACCTGAGTTTTCTCACCATGATCGTAGAGTAGTTCTAGTGTTTACAAGGGCTAAAATGTGTGGACACCTTCCCCTTTTTCGCTTCATCAAATGCCCATTGGGGAAACCATAGACTTCTTTCCCATGATTTCCCAGCCACCGAGAAATGAGCATCTTTTAGTAGGCGGCTTTCTTTCCGATTGTTTCCTAGTCACCGAGAAATCGATTGGGTATATGGGCATCTTTTAAGCAGGCAGCCATTCCTCTTCCCCTGATGTAATTTTATCAGTGGGCCGATGTGACTTGGTCCATGATGACCTTTGGCCTTGTGGGGATCCAGACTCTCTTCAATCCAAAGATTTCTTAGTGGGTTGATAGTCAGTTAATGTAAACCTTTCGTATCAATCACATGATATTTTGTAATTATGGGAAGCAATAAGTCTGAATCTGTTGTCTCTTCGTGATTTGTCCCCTTGAATTTCTAGAGTGTCGATCCGTTTCAATATCTGACTTTAATTCCATAACCCCGATGAAGCCTATCTTCTCACCTCCCGGGCTATATATACGGGCCACGGCTGTGGACCGAAAAAACAACCTGCTTCGTCCCAAGCCTTCTGTGTCTTTGGTGTGATTCTGCTTTCCCATAGGTTTGAAGGCATGGAGAACGGCAAGAGGTCTGCTAAGGAGGCCTTTAACGGGTCTGTGTCACCATGCCAGCGTCTTCGCCATTAGAAGGGTGCAACCCAGGATGCTCCCATCGTCCTAGAGCATAGGGCTGACTCCGCTCAACTTTCAGGGTCATCTTCATCAACAATTCGCTGCCAGCTCTCCTGCTACCCGAGGAAGCGGATCGATAATGATGATCTGAGCACCTGGTCAAGGATTTCTTCGACGCTGCCAACTCCATAGCCCTTGCTTCCCAGGCCGATGACATAGTGAACAAAGTGTTTTTTGGCCTTTACCTTGTAATAGGAGAAGCTAGCAAACAATCTCTGCATTTTAAGTGGTTTCTCTTTTGCCTCGTACTTCCTATTCCATGTACCAATTTATCTATGTTTGTTTTTGCTCTATAGGCGATACATATTGTACCAGCTTTTTCCCTTCGGGTTTATTTTTGAACTAGAGGCGATACCCTTCTAGTATCGGCTATTAGAGCCTATGACTGAATAAATCGGCTATCAAGTATTAATCCAAACGCTAGGAAAATATTTCTTTAGATATTTTCTATTGATTGCTCTGTCAAACTCTTCTTCTCCTCCTAGTGTTTTTAAAATATAAGCATTACCTAGGCGCACAACGTTTAATCCGATAAGGTCCTTCCCAATTAGATCACCATTTGCCGAACTTGCTGTCCTTTGACCCGATCAACAATTTCACTTTGCAGACTAAGTCCCCTTCAGAAAATTGTTTGTTTTTTATCTTTTTATTGTAATACTTCGCAACCCTCAGTTTATTGGCTTTGATATTCTCAAGTGCATGCAGCCAATGGCAACTCAAGTCCTATAAGTCAGTCTATCATAAGATTCTGGTGACATGCCTTGATCCAGTTTGAATCTTCTAAGGAAGGACTGCATTATGATCATACACAAGTTCATAAGGTGATGTTTTAATTAATCCATGATAGGCCATCCTATATGCCCATAGTGCCTCATTAATCGTTGAATACCATTTCCTTGGCTGCTCTTCAATCTTTTCCTTGACTAGCTTAATCATAATCTGATTGGACGCTTCTGCCTGGTAATTAGCCTGAGCATAGTAAGGAGAAGAATTTAACAACTTAATTCCCATACTGGCAGCAAAATTTCTAAACTCTTCTGATGTGAACATTGTCCCTTGATCGATAGTGATAGTTTGAGGAATCCCAAAACGATACACAATATGCTCCTTGACAAAATCAATCATGTTCTTTGAGGTTACCATCTTCAAAGGAATTGCCTCAACCCACTTAGTGAAGTAATCTATTGCTACCAATATGAACTTATGTCCTTTACTCGAAGGCGGAAAAATCTAGCTAATTAAATCAATTCCCCAACCTCGAAACGGCCATGGTTTCATTATTGGATTCATAGCCGGTGAGGGCGATTTCTGAATATTACCAAAACGTTGATAATTTTGACACCTCTTATAATATTTAAAACAACCTTCAAGTATTGTTGGCCAGAAATATCCTAGTCCTGTGAATAATCTATTTCATCTTATAAGCCGATTGATGAGCTCCACATATCGCTTCATGCACTTCACCCATTAACACCATAGCTTCTTCTTGATTTAAGCATTTAAGCAACACCCCATCGACTGTTTTGTAATATAACTGATCATCCAACAAAACATACTTAGTCAATTTATACCTTAGCCTCCTGCTAACCTTCTATGATGGATTCTTAAGGTAATCGGCTAATTCAACTCTTCAATCAGTATTTGAGGTCTCACTACTTAAGATCTCTTAAAACACTCGATAACTAACGCACTCTGAGCTAAACGATTAGCCTCTTGATTTTGTGCTCTCGGAATATGCTGAAAATAGACATGAGGAAATTCCTTGAGCAACCTTTGGCACTCGTCATAATATCCCCTCAGGGTATCTTCTTTGCACTCATATAGGCCGATCAACTGATTAATAATTAACTATGAATCTCCAAATACTTCAATTGCCTTGGCCTTTGCTTCATGAAGAAGTTGAAGCCCCTTAAAAATCGCTTCATATTCTGCTTGGTTGTTGGTAATCATTGTCTCAGTTGGAAAAGCAAACCCAAAACTTGCCCCCCAAGGTGAAATAATAACAATACCAACACCACCACATTGCTTGCATGATGACCCATCAAAGAACAATGCCCAAGGTACCGGCTCTTTGCAGCCATACTTGAACTAGATAAGGATCGATAACTAGCTTATACTAAAGCTCACAGTGGAGGTCGAACTTAACCGATGTAGCCGTACAAACAGAAGTATAAGCCATGACAGTACTTACAGACAAGCCAGAGATCGACCGGACCGATGCAGCCCTGCTTGTTGAAGAACTCATCGGAATCTACTCTACACCTACTCCTAAGGGTTGGCACGGAGCCAAAAAAAGTAACTTGTATTGATTGATTGGATATCCTTTTATAATAGCCGGGGTCCAATATTTATAGCCGGAGCCTAAGCATGAATCCTACTTAAGTATGACTCATTATAATCTTTGGCATAAGATAAAACATTCCTAATTTAAGATAACTTAGACCCTAATCTTTCTCTTTTTGTAGAGTCCGACATGTTTTCCTCGACGCCAACCATAGCTTTTGGTCGTTATCTGTTGGCGTCATCTGAAGAGAGCCAATTCTAGTGCTACATTTGAATTAGCTGATATCGACCCTTATGCAATTGATTCCTTGATGACACTATCTTGGAAGCTTCGAGTTCCCGCGTTCTTCTTCCCAAGTTTTGGTGTAAACACATTTATAATTACCAACAACATATTTTTGGCATCATGCTAGAGATGACAACTTAGTAAAGAGTGATGCTAAGAAATGTCAACAAGCATTTCTGGTGCCGTTGCCGGGGAGGGGCACATGGCTAAGAGAATTGACCAAATAAATACTTATTGATAAAATCATAATACCTCTGCTTTAGCAGGCTTACCCTTGTTTGTCTTTGTTCATATCTTATATAGGGTTTTACAGGATTGGTTGTGATTTATCAATAATTTTCATCAATTAGAATCAACCAAATAAAGAGAAAGGTCAACACCAATTTCTAAAGCTATGGCTGGTAAGACCCGACATCAGTTCTCCACTCCAAGCGCTGAGAACATCCGCACTAGGCCAACACTCAGAACTACCAACCTCAAGTTTGAGCTCAAACCAAGCCTCATCAACATGGTGCAAGCTACCCCATTCAATGGAAAGGCACATGAAGATGCTAGTGCTCATCTTCAGAATTTTTTGGAGATAAGTAGCACGGTCATCATTAAGGACGTTGCTTAAGACATCATACTACTTTGCCTATTTCCATTCTCACTTGTGGGATGGGCGAAGCAGTGGTTATACATCAACAAAGATCACATCAACACGTGGGCAAAGTGTTCAAAGGCCTTCCTAGAAAAGTTTTTCCCTATAGGCAAGACCAATGCCTTAAGAGGAAAGATTTCCAATCTCCAACAGCAGAAGGGAGAAACCATTCTAGAGGCATGGGAATGTTTTTAAGAATATATTTTAGACTGTCCTCATCCTAGGATGGAAGATTGGTTGCTCATGCAAAACCTTTACCATTGATTAACTAAGAAAGCTCGTGAACAACTGGATGCAACTACTGAAGGGTCATTTATGTCACTCACCCTTAGAAATGTTAAAACTCTTATGGAAAAGATAGCCTCTAATCAAGACTGGTCTCAATGCAATATTCAATTATGCAATAAGAGCAAAGAAGTACCAGAAGTGGTGTGTGCACTAGTCAACCAAGATGGACGTCTTGTTGAATTGGCTTGAACAATGAGCCATTACAAGAGAGATCGTCAGGCCATTCAAAATGCATTCAATGCTCAAAACACCTGTGGAGAATATTTGGGGGTTGAATTCCCTGAATATTAGGAGGATCCAAATATTGTCATCAACAATTCTGCTCCACAACAACAGAGACAAGGATAGAATCAACAATATGGTCAAATTACCAAGGTAAGTACCCATGTAATTACTACAATTCTTCTAATTCTAAACAGCCATCCTTGACAGACTTGATCTTAGAACAAGCTAGGATTAATGAGAAAATTTCTAAGAAGCTTGCTTTTAATGATAAGATCCTAGAAAACATAAATACTAAAATGGATAGTTTTTCTTCCTCCATAAAAGACCAACTTAACTATAATAAAAAGATAGAATCACAATTAGCCCAGTTGGCTGCTGCTCTGCCTTTTGCCACTAACCTTGAAAAGGTAAATACCATAACCACAAGAGGTGGCAAGTCTACTCGTGATCCACCATATCCAACAAGGACAGGTAAGACACCAGTGGTAGTGCAAGAAGAGGAGAAGAGAAACAATGGTGTTGAAAAAGTAGGGCCACAAGAGCGAGAGTTACAACAACATTTTCATGACACGACCCTCCTACCGTTTCCATGTAGAAATCAGAAAGCCAAAATGGATGAGCAGTTTGGCAAGTTCGTACAGGTATCTACCTACGCAAAGTATCTTAGAGACATCCTCAACAACAAAAGGTCACTACCTTCCACTGAGGTAATCAAGTTAATGGAGGATTGTAGTGCGGCCATCCTAAACACTTCACCTGTCAAGAAGAAGGATCCAGGATGCCCCACTATCGACTATTCGATCGGGAGCCAGAACTTTGAGAATGCATTAGTGTCATGCCCAAAAAGGTCTTTGATAAGCTCAGCTATTCAACACTCACACCAACATCGACATGTTTGCAACTGGCCGACCAATCGGTCCGCTACACTATAGGAATCGCTGAGAATATTCAGGTTAAAATACAAAATTTCTTTGTTCCTATAGATTTTGTAGTACTTGACATGCAGGAGGACAATGAAGACACCCCTCATACTTGGGAGACCCTTCCTGAGTACTACAAATGCTCAGATTGATATAGGAGCCAGGAGAAATTAAATTCTATATTAATAGAAAGGAAGAGTGGTTCGCTTTCAAGCCAAGACCGGAACAATGCTCCAATCTGGAGTGGCATGAGAAGCGAGTATCAAGGTCTCCATCTCTAGGACCTACTGACGCACCTGAAGAATAAACCCGAATGGAGAAGTCCGGTTCGGTGGACTTAAAATACCAAACCCTCATTGGAAGGTAACTCGATAGTTATCTATAATTATTTTTTGCATTATATTTTACTTTGGCATAATTACTTTTCAACACCTGCATTAGAAAAAGAAAATAAAAATTCATATCATGGCATCATAAAAATTCAAGCCCCATGTAAATAATTTTTATAGGAGCGTAAAAACCTAGTAAAGAAATATTTACCGTGTAGGCATAAAAATTAAAAATGTCATCATTCATCTTCTTATATTTCAAAGTATCATAAAATATTTTTTGCATTGTATTTTTATACATATATACGGTAGAAATAGGGGGGACACATGGGACCCACTCAAGCACGACCTATCACTTCTATCACCTCCATATCTTCACTTTCACCTACTTATCCTCCACTATCACTCTTTGCTGGCCATATCCACCGAAAGAGCACCTACAGGCACCAACATTTGCTTAAGCACGAAGCAAAGAGGGACCTAGGAAAATGGAGAAGCCATTTTGGCCATGATGTGGGGCCGAACCAGCCCCACCACTTGGCCGGCCGGCCTACTGCTGCGCCGCCTATAAATTCCACTCCTCCTGCTTGCTCTTGGCCTCACACAACTACAATTCAACCTTCCAAGTTCGAAATTCCAGTTCAAAATTTCGTAGCTGAAATTTCCTTAGTAGAAGTAGTATTGGAGTAAGAAAGAGTGTGAGAAAGTTTGAGTGTGAAAGTAGTGCTTAAATCTTAAGAAAGAGAAAGAGAGATGCTGCTGAAATTTGAGAAAGAAAAATAGAATTTAAGAGTAGGTAGTGTTGTCCAAATCAAGAGAGGAAATTAAAAATTATTAGGGGGAAGTCATGCCACAATATTTATTAGAATATTCAATAACAATCTTAGACAACTAACCTCTGGACGATTGACTTTTGGATAGCTAACCACCAACATTTTTATTTTTCCTAATCCCGTTCCACGAGTTGTGTTGTTTTTATATATTTTGCAGGAAAATGAGCAAGATCATCGGCAAGCTTAAGCGGGCAATATTGTTCCGTTCAACAAGAAGTTCTTCATCCTGAGCAAGCACCGACATGGAGGTCGATCCGTTGTCTCCCGCTGTTGGAGCGTCGTCTCGATCAGCCCTCGTGGAGAGGAACATTCTTTTGCAAGAGAAGCAGCTCAAGCTTCGGAGAGATAGGGAGAAGAACATCTATAAGAAACTGAAGACCTAGGATTTCGTCTTCACTCCTACCTATGATCTAGCCCTACTATAAACCACGGGTATGATCGCTGAATTCGAACTTATTTTTTAGACCATAGGATGGGAGGATGGTTGAGAAATTGATGAGCCAGAGTGTAAGCTTTTGACTACTGAATTTTTGTGCACTCTGCAACTCACCGATTTAGAAGTCTCATTTAGACTTTTTGGGAAAGAATTATCTATTCCCTGGAAAAATTTTAGTGAACTTCTTGGATTTCACTCTTAGTGCATAATTGATGTAGACTCCACCATACAAGACTTTGATAGGAATAAGTTTTGGAGGGATATTTCAAAAGAAGTTGTTTGCTACTGCCCTCGCACCAATGAAATTCACCATCCTACTTTGCGATTCATGCACAAATGGCTAGGATTTTCACTTTTTCCTAGAAGTGATTTCCGCATAGTTAGGAATGATGAACTAAAACTGCTTTATGCCATGATCAAAAGAAAGAAGGTCTCACCCATAAAATTCATGATGACACAATGATTAGAAATTCCTGGTCTTAAGGGAGATGTTGGGTGCACTTCTTTGGTCACCCGCATAACTAAAAATTTAGGTCTGCTAGAAAATGCTTTTGTTATTTACATTGATGTTGTCCGCTAGCTTATTGATTATGACTATTTTAATCATACACATATGTTAAAAAGGGTAAGAACAGGAAACTTGTCGTGATGTATGTGGATTATACAACCGAGTTCTCGTTACCAGACTAGAACCTCGATCTATATGTAGTGGATTCATTTGTCTTTGATTTGTAGAGAAAGGAGGAAGCACCTCGCAAGAGTGCCTTTGCGAGGATCACTCACAACCCAGTAGCCTCGATACCATGGAAACAATCACATTCTAGAGGGCCCTGCCTTCACCGGCTACACATGATTTGATCAAGTAGGACCTTCCCAGGTGCACCATCCTATGCATGCAGGCTAGGACCAATCGGGATCTTCCCATATGCACCAACCTAAACATGCTAGGTGGGAGCAGCCTCCTCCGGATCATTCGGAGAGTTCCTTGCATCAAGGCTCAAGTGCATAATGGCAGGATGGCAACTTTGATTACTATCAGCAGCATCCATATGAGGAGGTCTTCAGTGGCTACAAGGGAGGACGTATGTCCTTCTCTGCTCGTGGCTTCCATGACCACCACATGGGCTATCATGATCAAGACATGGGCCATCATCCACCTCCCATGGGTTACCATGAGCAGTAGATGGAACACGCTCGCTTCGACACTAGGCTTACCACCATCGAGGAGAGCCAGCATGAGATTTAGAACACTCTGCACCAACATTTCTAGTGGCAAGAAGAAGCAGGACAACGCCTTACTGCCATCCAGTAGCACCAGGAGCATGAGAATCAGAATTGGCAGTGCTTATTCCAGGGTCTCAACATGACCCACCCTTCTAAGAGACCGCAGGCAACAACCAGCTTGGGGGAGGAGCCCCCAATACTTTAAGTTTTTTTTCTTTCTAGTATTTTATTATTTTCTTTAGTTTATTTAATTTTTGAATTTGTATCATTAAAAAATTACAAAACTATGAAAACAAAAATAAAAATTTGTCTTCTATATATATTAGTGTCTACAAAGTTTGCTTTAAGTTTAATTTGCTCAAGATATGTCTTCGTTTCTTGTTTTCAAGAATCAAATAAATGAATAGAACTTGAAGATGATCTCACATGATGGAAATGATGAATAATTGCTCTGTTGTAATTCCTTTTAAGTACCTAGTTTTTAGCCTGAAATTCTCTCGAGTTTTGGATGAAATTGATTTGACATAAAAATTTGCTCTAAACTTGAAACTAGTGGCTAGCAAATGCTTGATCTAAATCTAGGTAATTGACGGATATGATATGAGAAGGTCTGGGCTACTATTTATCTTGTTCCAAGTGAAACTAAATTCTAAAGATTACTTTTGAAAACCTAAAAAAGCAACATGATGGGTTCTTATATGACAAAGCTTGAAATTCCTACCAGAGCCAAACATGATATCTAGGCTAGGAAAAACTTCTACTTATATGCTACTTGTTTTGCATTGAGTTTAGTCAAGCTTTGTTGATGCCTTATGAGAGGTTTGTCATACTCTTAAAATCAAGATCACGTACACACCACCCACATGCACTATTCCTACACTAGGGATAGGCGCAAAAACATGCTTTCCATCTACATCCACCCAAAAATATTTTACTCTTACATGGGGAGAAAACACCAAAAATATGCTTCATAGGTTTCCACCACATAAATGCTCCAAATTCTTCTTGTTATTTCTCAAATATTTTACTGCAGAAAAGAGGCACGTGCTATGCAAGAATTAGTCATACGTAAAAAATGAGAGAAAAGAAAAATATTTAAAAAATGGACAAGTATCCGAAGTATTAAAACAATGGGTACTTAGATGTTCGCTTAAAAAAATGAGATGAATAAGATAACCCATGTTTTCTTGCAAAGATGATTCCAAGTCCAAATGAGAGATGTGTTTTCAAGAAGCATAATAGAATTAGGCTAGCCACCATGTATCCACCATATTCCACACACATGCACATCTTGATTTGATTGTATGACCCAACTTTCTTTGGATCCTGAGGTTTGACTATACAATATATGTATTGCAAGTATGCTCTTTCATGCAATTTCCATTCCTATGAACTCCACATAAGCCTTAGTTGTAGAAAAAGAAAGACATATCATCATTTATTGCCTTGGTGAGGATCCATAAATACCACATATTTAAGAGACTTGAGAGTGTCATACAATAAAATCTCTGAGTTTTATTTTGAAACTTGCAAAAACTCTGGAACAATGGTTGAACAAAGAACTTGAGACATGGTGCTTGACTTGATCGTTCTGTCTTTTAATTGCTCAAGATCCAAGTGAAAGCTCAAAAGCCCCATGGTTAAAACTAATATGGGTAAGTTTGAAAGTCAGATCGATGAATTTTAATCCGGTGGAGAATTCTTGATTGAATACATGTGTACTTTTGAGGAGTTGCTTTAATATTTTCAAAAATCCCAAAACTCCTGATCCATTAATAAGATTAGCATTACACAGGGACGAGCAAAGATTAAGCTTAGGGAGAGTTTATTGATGGTAGTTATCATCCATCATAAACCGACAACTTGACTTGAATAAATGCATAAATAGGATCACCAATATAGGTTTAGGGGTTTAAACTGATAATTTCCACAAGTTTTGGTGAATCTGTGTTTTCAGCAGGGTTTATCTAAAAACTATCAAGAGGGATCAAATTGTCAAATAAAAACACGCTTATCCGTAGTAAAAACTAACCTAAAAGGTTCTAGAAGACTCGAAAGACACCACACTGAAGCGGAGGCTGAAGGCGCTGACATGTGGGGTCAACTGGCCCCACTTGTAAGCCGCCCATTCCCCTAGGCCCACCTAGCAGTCCCTCCTTCGTACGTCGGTTCTCCACCGCCTTAAGGATTGCATCTACACCGTCCTTTAAGTCGATTTGATCCAAAGGCTCACGTTGGATGCTCCGGCCTATATAACCAGCCCCTGCCCCCCTCCAAAACACGCTGCCATAAGTCAAGATCAGACTAGAAATTAGGGTTTCCAAAGAGAAAAGAATAGAGCTCTAATTCTTCAAAGTTCGAGTATAGGCTAGCTAGCAAGGTTCAAGTAGAGTGTGGGCTATTGATCAGGATTCTGGATCTACCGTCTAGAGACTGGTATAGCCATTGTATCTCTAAATTTATGACTTTGCGCTACTTCAATATTATGTTGCTATTTATTATATTTCTAGTTTACTCTAGTTATATGCTTGATATAGTTATGATTGATGATGAATTTATGCATATGTTCGCAAAGCTCTTAGCTCAGCACTCAAGTGAGTTTAGAGGGTCAACACATGTAAGCATGGTGCTTAGATATTGTTTGTCTATGGATGCATTCTGCATTCTGAGTCATGTGGTAGATCGCAATTGTGACACTCCTGTTGAGTCCTTTGTAATCCACTCTCCGTTTGTAGTGCAAGTAGAACGCGGTTGCGAAGAGAGACAAGCTATGTTCTTGATCTTTCTTAGTTATATTCCTTATGCATAGATACAAAGTTAGTTATACTATAGATGAGAGTGTATACACTTGGATGTACAGAAAGCTTAGTAAATAAGGAATGACTTAGAAATCTTTTGCTCTTAACGAATCTCCTGCTTAGCCATACTATATTTTATGAGTCTCTATTTCTATCTCTGAAATACCATTATTACCTTACATTTATTATTTATTTATCATTTGACTTACCCCTACCATAGCATGAGAGTGGTTTTATCATAAGTATATATATTTGTCAATATTTCTATGCTAGCACAACTCCATAGCTCCTCCCTATGGATAAAATATAAATAACGATGCCTGTCATACTACCAGGTGCAATGCTACAATGGTATATTATCTGTGCGCTTGCGGATACTTTAATATATATATATATATATTTTTCTCTAAGTTTTCAAGTGTCATTTATAATTACCAACAACGCATTTCTGACATCATGCTAGGGATAACAACTTAGTAAAAAGTCATGCTAAAAAATGTCAACACTCAGCATTCGCAATAAATCTATCTAGACCCTCATAAGTAGGGTTAGTACTGAATCGTTTGTTCGTCTAAGTGTAAGCAGGGCCATTGTAGCCTAAAAAACCAGTCTTTGATAAGATAGCAGAACTCAGAAATCAAACGATAATTAGCAGTCCTATGACCAAATTTTTCATTAGCATTCATAATCTCATTCAGATCACCCATACATATGATTGGCAGACTCGGGTATGTTACAACAAAATTTTGAACTTGCCTCCAAATACTTGTGGTTTGGAGATGATGAGGATCCCCATAGACACACTAAACCAAACTTCTTCTGGAGATGCTTATGAACACACAAAGCAAAGAAGTGGTGACTAGAATCTAAGACTTCTAACTCAGACACCATTTTTGGAAAGCAACCATAGACCTCCTGACTGACCCTAGACTGGAACAATGTGTACATCATAACATGTAATTTATTAATAAGATCAGTTCTGCTAAAATGAGTATTTCTAGTTTTCAAAACATAAATTATCTGAGCATTTGTTGACACAATTAGGCGGGCGAGGTGGAGCATTTTAGGACTGCCAAGCTCCCGCCTGATCCTTGACAGTTCCACGCTAGAAGACTCATGACAGCCGCGGCGCCTTGAAGGCTGGTGCCAGAGCCTCACTATTGTCTCGAACAAGAATGGAAGCAAAGCAAATCCCAGCTTGTATGTGAAGGTCAGGAAGTGCAACTTGTAGCTGGGATGCGTTACATGCCGTGCTGCTATTATTAGCATAAAGTAACTGATCAGTAGCACTCGTATCCCTTTCTTTCGCATTAACTCTCTCCCTCTCTCTCGCATGCGCATGCGAAGCACAGCAGTACAGCCGTGCATTCTTCCTCCCCATCTTTTTCTTGACATTTAGGGCTCGTTTAGTTCCAAACTTTTTTTGGATTTGGCTACTGTTTGGACATTGTAGTACTTTCGTTTATATTTGGTAATTAGTATCTAATTATGGACTAATTAGGTTCGAAAGTTTCGTCTCGCGATTTCTCATCTGACTGTGTAATTAGTTTTTTTCGTCTACATTTAGTACTCCATGCATGTACCGCAAGATTCGATGTGATATTTTGGGGTGAAAAATTTTAGAATCTAAACAGGACCTTATTAGTCTTGTATGAAAATTTTGGTAACATACATGGGCTGCTGAGGAACAGTAAAAATTTGTGGGGACAAGTCGTGCACAGTTTTACTAGGGAGGGGGGAGTTAGTGTGAGCATCAGTGACAGCGGCATACAGCCCCTAGGGTGCTGGGCGCGTTCAGCGATCACCTGCTGACCCAGCATAGCTGAGGCCTGTCTTGGCACGCCCGCTTTGTGGACAGTGTCCCTCACTGTGTAGAGCCCGTCGTCTTCACACACGTGTAGACTACTTAATAAGTGGGTGTTTGCTTCTCCCTCTAAATTTTAGTCCTTTCTATCATATATTTAGAAACATATAAGAAATATTAACTATAGACTAATTACAAAACTAATTGCATAGGATTACGATTAATTTACGAGACGAATCTTTTAAGCCTAATTAGTTCATGATTTGACAATGTTGTGCTACAGCAAACATGTGCTAATGACGGATTCATTAGGTTTAAAAAATTCGTCTCGTCGAGTACTAACGGATTATGTAATTTGTTTTTTTATTTGTATCCGAACACCTTATACGACACCCTCATTTGACACCACCTAAATTTTAGTCACAGGATCCAAATACCCCCTAAGCCAATCAGCAACACTTATTATATCCTGGTGAACCACACCCTCGTGATGAAGCATGTCATCCTCAGTGTGAAACCTGGCTGCTCTCATATAGATTGTGCCTAGAGATAGTCAGCCTGTTCGGTTGGCTGGTTTGTATCGTTGCTTGGTTGGTGAAGAAGTACTACTGACTGGTTTGTGTGAAAGAAAAATAATGTTTCGATTGAAAATTTACGATCATTTACGACTAAGCTACAGCCAAACGAACAGGCTGAGCGTTCCCATCTACTGACTGATTCCCTGTGTGGACAGTGAGCGAGCAGTGATTGTTGACCAGAAAATATGGACCTACATCCCTGGCTTTGAGCGGCAAAGGCAAGAGTTGGCTTACACCCCGTTTGGATGTTGGCATTGATAGGAATCAGGAAATTGGAATTGCATATTTTCAATACTATGTGTTTGGACGTCTTGGAATTCACTCTTCGAATTTGACCTCAAATTCCACATGGTACTGCCATAGTTACTAACCGGCTGGTCACAATACCGAGTTGGAGAGGTCTGTATTGGTCGGAATCAGCTGAACGAAGCATGACCTCACGAGCTGCTGCCTTACGCCATTGTAGCTCAACAGCGCCGCCTGTTGTCGGGGACCTAATACTAGGGTACCCCAGGAGGTGGGACCAATAACCATCGAACGTTAAAAACTTCTAGACGGACAAGGGCGCCGCTACGCTCCTTGCCCGAATGACGGAAGTTTGGTTCCGTCTCGCCCGACGCCTTTGGGCCAGCCCCGCCTTGCCCGAGGGCTAAGGGCTAGTATCCGCCTCACCCGACGTCTTTGGGCCAACCTCGCCTCGCCCGAGGGCTAAGGGCTGGCCTCCGTTCCTGCCCGACGTCTTTGGGACAGCTCCGCCTCGCCCGAGGGCTGAAGGCTAGTCTCCGCCTCACCCGACGCCTTCGGGACAGCTCCGCCTCGCCCGAGGATTGAAGGATAGACTCCGCCTCGCCCGACCCCCGAGGGGTGGGCTCGGTCACGCCCAAGGGATAAGGACTGGACTCTGCCTCGCCCTGACGACCGAGGACGAACCTCGCCCCGTTCGATGTCCAAAGACTGGTTTCATCTTACCTGATAACTTCTCCCCCGTTCCCTCATGATGATGGGTACAGAGCAAGACAAGACGTTCGGGTCAACCACGGCTTCAAGGACCATGCCCTGCGCTCCAGCAGGAAAGGTACTGCCAAGGAATGACTGGACGGGTGCTTTAGACCCTTCCAGGGCATCGCAGAGCCCAAAAGGTATTGCAGACGCGTGCTCCTCGCCCTGTAGAGTTGTAGGCGCCGCCTTCAGCTCTGGGACATAGAACCCGACGAAGATATACGACAACCGCTACGCTCTAGAAAAGGATTTACTATCTCCACGAAGGACGGATATTCCGTCACCACGCTATGGACCCAAGGGAGCGGCGCCCGCTTCCCGACCCCTCGGGTCCACCAAATCAGAAGACCTTGCCCACGGCGCTACTCCGGACCCCGACCCTACGTCCCTCCAACAGAGACTCATAGGAACCAGAAGACGTGCGGAGCAAGGCTAGGGGAGGCTCATAAGTCAAAACCACTGTACTACAGCCCGTACCTTACGCAGGGCAGCATTCTATAACCGACCTGACATTCTACATAGGCATCAACAGTATTGTAGCCGCTTATCATCCTTTCACACCCATCAGAATGGGTAACCGAGCTGGGTAGACATGAGCCATAAGGCTAGGTAGAGCACGCATCCTAAGCCCTGACCCTTGTAAAACCGTCCCCTTCATCTATAAAAGGGGATGTGCTTCCTCCAACAAGAAAGAGACCGAACGACACAAGACACACACACACACAGTCAAGTTGCTACCAAGCTCTTGGTCTCCTTTCGACCCTTCCATCAGAGACTTGGGACCTGTCCCTCTCTCGATCGTTTGTATCCCCTACTACGAACCATTCACGGTGCTAATAACACGAGCAGCAACAAACTGGACGTAGGGATATTCAGCCCGAAACAGTATAAATCTTATGTCCTTTAGCGCACCATCCGAGCCTAACGCGCATTACTATAAATTTACTTGCCGGTGCTTGTACGAAACACCGATAGTTGGCGCGCCAGGTAGGGAACTTTGCGCGTTCCAAATCAGGCCTTGGATGGCCACCCACGCAATCAGCTAGGGCCTCGGGCGCACATGTGCGTTTTGGCGACCTAGATTTTCGTCATCACACTAGGAGGAGAACTGGCGCTGACCCACACGGCCGCATAGTCTCTCCCTTCCATCAACCTCAGTCGTCATGAGGCTTGAGGGCCCACCGGGCAACTCCCTTGGACGCTAGTTATCTAGGGAGGCCTCGCGCAACATCGCCCTATTTCCGGAAGGCCCCGTACGGAGCACCCCGACAGCATTTCCGTTCGGTCTCCGCAACGCTGCGGCGACCGCTGGACACCTTTTGGCACTACGCATGGTTCAGCCACCCACGGACAGCGAGTTCGTGGGGACAATTGAACCTGATACGGAGACTCTCCATAGGCTCCTCATGGAGGAGCCTAGGATCATTCTCCAGCTCAGACTCCAGTAGGGAGAGCCATCACCCTTCTCGGGAGTGCTTCATGGCATGGACCCCTGAGGGGCACATCGAGGACATCTCCGGGGAAGAGGCTACCCCGACAAATGACCCTGATGGCGGATCCAGGGGGAGGCAACACCCCCATCTCATTTGGGGATGGAGCAAGCTGAGAGCCCACAAGCTGAAGATCGATGAGGCCGGACAAGGGCTCGTCTAGGAGTACGCAGACATCAATCGCGAGATTGAACACAGCGAAGGCGGTGGGCGCGCACGCGCCATGGCCCGCACCGTACAGTCAGAGGATCCTCACCGATTATGGGGGCCTTCCTCACTTCGCTCGGGCAAGCCAAAACATCGCCACAGCGACGGCCTTGCTGCACGGCCTTCCGGAGGCCACGACGTCCGAGGATCGCCGCACCCGTCAAGAAATTCGCACTGTTGCTCGAGCGTGCAACGGCGTAGCAGGCGGAAAGTTCATTGTCTCGACGACGCAAACCCGACACCAGCCAACGCATGCCCTCAGTGCGTCCCACCAAGGACGCGTCCGTTCACCAAACACCGCCAGGTGGCAAGCAGCCCTCCGCCGTCCTGGTGCATCAACACCTCGGCCATGACCGCGACGTACGCAGCACCATCGACGCTCGCAAACGCGCCCACGGCGACGATGGAGAGGCAGCACGCCACGGCTACCATCCCCGACGTGGCGGACGCTACGACAGCAACGAGGACCGAAGCCCGAGCCTTGGCCTACCAGGCCCTTAGGCCTTCGGCCAACACATCCTCAACGCTATGTTCCCACTAAGGTATCGACCGCCTACCAACATCCCTAAATATTCTGGGGAAACCAACCCCATGCTTTGGCTCGAAGACTATCGGCTTGCATGTCAGGCCGATGGTGCGAGTGATGACGATTTTATTATTCGCTATCTCCCACTATTCTTGGCCGATTCGGCACGAGCATGGTTGGAGCACCTACCGTCCAACGCCATTCAAAGTTGGGCAGATCTGATAGAGATCTTCGTGGGAAACTTCCAGGGCACGTACAAATGCCCTGGAAACCCATGGGACCTCAAGAACTACCTGCCAGAAGGCCAATGAAACCCTCTGTGGGTACATCCGGCGCTTCTCTCGGCTGTGCAACGAGCTCCCTAACGTCGCCGACGCCGACGTGATAGGAGCCTTCCTATCTGGGATAACCTGCGAGTCTCTAGTACACAAGCTAGGGCGCAAGGGCCCACGGACCACCAAGGAGCTCCTGGACATCGCCACTAGCCACGCCTCAGGAGAGGAGGCGGTCGGAGCCATCTTCGACTGTTCCGACGGCAAGGTGAGGCAGGACGAGGATGCCGGCGAGGGCGCTTCCAACCGTCCCGCCAAAAGAAAGAATAAGAAGCAACGGCGCGACAATTCGCTCATGGCCGTAGCCGATCGCAAGGGTGGCCGGAAGCCCGCAGAGGGCGCTCCGAACCACTTTGAGAAAATGCTCGAGGGGCCATGCCCAAACCATGCCTTCCCGTCCAAGCATCTATACAAGGATTGCGGCCTCATGCGCAAGTACTTGTCCGGGGGCCTCAATAAAGGGGAGCAGGGGAAGGAACCTACCCCCACTACAGACGACACAGAGGAGAAGGACGATGCCTTCCCAATGCCGACCAGCGCGCTCATGATCTTCAGAGGATCAGTGGCCTACGACTCCAAGCGCCGTCAGAAGGTAACACGCCGCGAGGCTCTATACAGCTAGATCGGCCACGCCTGCTTTCCTCCGGTGGTCGGAATCCGCCATAACCTTTGATCGGACCGACCATCCGGATGCCGTCCTACACCTGGAAAGGTACCCGCTTGTTGTCGATCTGATCGTCGGCCCAAAGCGGCTCACGAAAGTACTGATGGACGGAGGCAGCGGCCTCAACATCATGTACACCAAGACGCTCGACAAGATGGGCGTCGATCGAACCAACCTCCACCCCTGTCCGAGCGCCTTTCCATGGCGTCGTGCCTGGTAGGCAGGCCGTGCCACTAGGGCAGATCGATCTACCCATCACTTTCGGGGATCGGTCCAATTATCGGACTAAGACCCTCACCTTCAACGTAGTGGGGTTCCCGAGAACTTTCCACACCATCCTAGGACGACCATGCTATGTGAAGTTCATGGCCGTCCCCAACTATACGTACCTCAAGCTAAAAATGCTAGGCCCCCACAGGGTCATCATCATCGGCACCTCCTTCTGTCGCGCTTACGAGTGCTGAAGTCGAATGCTGCAGCCATGCCACAGCAGTCGTTAGCCTCTGAAGAGCTCGCCACCCTTAGGGAAGAGGTCGTTGAAGAAGCACCCGATGCGAAGAGGTCAGTTCGGGTCGTTCAAATCAGCGAAAGGACCCAAGGAGGTCCTCTTGGACCCCAGCAACTCCGAGGGCAAAAAAGTCCGCATCAGGGACCACGCTTTCCTCCAAATAGGAAAGCGCGCTTGTCGACTGCCTCCGTGATAACAAAGACATATTTGTGAGGAAACCCTCGGATATGCTGGGCATCCCGAGGGAGGTCACCTGAGCATACCCTCCAAATCCTCCCAGGCTCCAAGCCAGTGAAGCAACGCCTGCGCCGCTTAGACGAGAAAAAACGCCGAGCCATTGGTGAAGAGATAGCAAAATTGTTAGCTGCTGGGTTCATTAGGGAAGTACACCACCCAGAATAGTTAGCAAATCACGTTCTTGTGCGAAAAAAGAGCAGGAAATGGAGAATGTGTGTCGATTACACAGGCCTCAACAAGGCGTGTCTAAAGGATCCATTTCCTTTGCCACGAATAGACCAAATAGTCGATTCCACCTTGGGATGCAAAACCCTCTGAATCCTTGACACATACTCTGGTTACCACCAGATCGCGATGAAGGAATCCGACCAGCTCGCGATGTCTTTTATAACCCCCTTCGGATTGTTCTGCTACATTTCAATGCCGTTCGGTCTGAGGGTAACCAGAGGCCGTTCTCCTAACGGACCTCGACTATGGAGCACCAAGAATCAGAGCATACGATGAACAGGGGGCCGAGGCATCTCACCAAGACGCCATGGACCAGCTAGATGAAGCCCGTGACATCACCCTCCTCCATTCGGCTAAGTACCAGCAGGCGTTGCGACGGTACCACAGCCGATGGGTGCGGGGTCGAGCCTTCAACATCGAGGACCTTGTCCTCCGCCTTGTACAAAGCAACAAGGACCGCCACAAACTCTCTCCGCCCTAGGAAGGGCCCTACGTCATCGTGGAAGTACTTCGCCCGGGCGCCTACAAATTGAAAACCATCAACGGCGAGGTCTTCACCAACGCCTGGAACATTGAGCAGCTACATTGTTTCTACCCTTAAATAAATGCATACTCTTCCTTATCAGTTTTTGTCATTACAAAACCTCGATCCTTAATGACTTCCGACCCCTAGTGAATTGCGAGGGGTCAAACCTCACTCAGGGGCTGACATGAATGATACAAGTGAGTACGCTTGCAAAAACTTCCTGTGTTATATTTGCAAACGTTCTCTAAGTTTTCTGTTCTTCTCGTAAATAAGTCCTAAGGACTAAGATTTCGGGAACAAATTCTGAGTACAACTGGTAGGACCATGGGAGACCCACGCCCCAGCGGCTGCAACCTCTTTGCTCACCAGCACGATCAGAATTAATTCACCCTGCGCTTCTAGTTTCTTAAGACTTAAACCATGGGAAGGGTCGGAGGGCACTAAAACCTCTTCTACAAAAAGAGGAAGTTAAAAAATTGCTTGCCATAACAAAAGATGAAAATTTGTTCTTCGCATAAATTCACCACTTACAAAGAGATTTCATCACAAAAAGGACTAATACACTCATAGATTCAGAAGACAGTTCGCTCGGGGGCCACCCCGCAAACTCATTCGATTATAGTCCCTACCTAGCTCTACTACGAGTACTACTGCAGCCGCCGCGCCAAGCTCTCCATCGACAACGTTCGGGCATCTACATGGGCCAGTTCGTCTACTGCGGCCGCCGCACCACGCTCTCCATCGGCGACGTCCTACCACTTCGCAGGGTCCTCGAAGGCACCGTCACCTGCAATGTTGAGCTCCACGCCGGCAACTGCAGCGCCTCCACCGGGGCGTCCGCGGACTACGCCATCGTCGTCAGCCGCAACCCCGACAGCGATGCCTCCGCCAGGGCATCTAGGGACTATGCCATCGTCAGTCAGCCACAACCCCGACAGTGACACCTCCGTCGGGGCATCCTAGGGACTACGCCATCGTCGTCAGCTGCAACCCTGACAACGGCATCAGGGCAGGAAATGCCTCCCGCCAAAGGAGGGACACAGCAAACGACGGCAAAGTCGACGACGTACGGCGCCCTCCAGCGCTCCTTCCCCTTTGACAAGCAGCGACTCCTCAGCAAGGGCGGCTTACACCATCTCATCTACGTTGGATGACCTCCGGCTCGACATCACGCTCTAGATTCACGAGCGGATCTATGAGTTTTCTCTCCCCCTAGCATCACCCTCTCTTACTTATTAACCGAGCATTCAGTGGAAAGGAACGAGGAAAGGGGGTGGCGGCTCAGAGGTTGGCAAGGAGGTGGGACAAAAACTCTTCCCCCCTATTTAAAGAAGGGGCTTCAGCAGATGAGGAAAGGCGAAAGGTTCGGCCGAAAAGATCTCTGCCTTCCCCTATTCAATACAAATGCGAAATCAATGATGACAGGAATATGAGGTAACGCGCCGGAAACGACTGGGACGCGCTCTGATCGACGGGACGCCGCCTGGTAAGCCAGAACCGGGGCACACTCACCTACAGGCGACTCTCCGCTTCCCCAGGCAGGACCAGGGATGATCCAACAATGGAGCCTCCATCCAGGGGAAAGCCCAATGGGCCCCCTGGGTCGATCGGTCGGCCCCAGTCAAAACAACAAACTGACCAGCCGTAAGATAAGCACCCTTGTTTATTTACTTTGAGTATTGAATTCTTTGCCGAGCTTCTGACCCCAGCAATGGCAGGGACATGTACATCACTCGGGGGCTGCCGAGGGCGTGTGTTTGTTTAAACACCCTCTTAGTCCGATCCCTCCTTACGTTTGGGAAACCAAAAGCATGGCATGGGGGAATATAACGATGAATACAACTGGACGAACCACCAGGCCCTACGCTCCAGTCGACTAAGGAGCCTTTTTGGTTCACCTAGCGTAATCATGTTCACAGTTCCTCACACTGCTAGCCTTAGCTCCCACCTTCCCGAAAGGACTTTAGAGGGGTCCACCCGTAGAGCCCTCCCCTTCAGGGGGAACCTGGCAGGTCGCCTAAAAATCAATCACAAAAACAGAAGTAGCAATAATTATGCAGTTTACGCCGGCCTCGTCGGAAACATCAGGACCCGAAACCTATCTCGAACATGTCTGGTAGGAGCTTCCCGTCACTCATGCTACCAAGGTAATGCTACTGATCCTGCCTTTATTTCGATTAAATTTTACTTTCAAACATTGCGTATGCAAAATATTGCATCCCAACGGCCTCATGCCGCGTCACGAAATGACAGTCGCCTCATTCGATATGGTGGCAACAGGTCGAGGTTCGAAGGCCGGCCCGCGAAGGGCTCGAGGCCAGCCTCACGCCGAACAGAGCCAGGGAGAAATAACTGAGACAAGCCCCAGCAGGCCCTACCCGACCCTGCTGAGAAGCGGACAGGGACGTCTCAACCTTTTCTCGTTTGATTCTAACCCCGAGCAAAACCCACTAGAATCTCCATCGAGGAGAGGCCATCGGGCCACCTGAGCCTATCGAATAGCTCGGGCATCTGCTAGGAGGCAGGTTGAGAAGTTGTGGAATGCCACCAGAGGGCTCTTCCGACCCCATCAGCGAAATGATGGACATGGATTCCACATGAACGTACCTATTAGCGAGCTCATTGAGCACAACACTCAAGCCACCGAGGCAAGTGTTGTTTACTCAGCCCCTCCGATTACGAAAATTGACGACGGGGTAACACGCAAATTATGGCCGACCCCTATCAGACCCTGACAAGGCCTAGGGGCTCGAGCCGCTCAATACAGGGACACAGGTTCGAAGGCCCTCCCTTGCCGAGCCCATAGAGTCCCCATTTGGGGAATTCTGTTGGAAGACAGGGCGGGGAATATTGCAACACCATCCAAGGACTTCGCCGACCCTGTCACAAAAACCACGGAATGGGATTCCATCTGAACGTTCTGGTCTCCAGTAACACCTGACCCCAGCAAATACAGGGGGTCAGACCTTACTCGGGGGCTGGTTAAGGTACGGCTACCTCCCTTCCTTTTTTTGAAACAATCATTACATCAGATTCCCTCCTCGCATCAAGACCAGTGGCAAGATTCGGGGGAACAGATTGGTAAGATCGCAAAAAATCAAACAAAATGAAATTATGAAGCAAAATCATGAAACTGCTTCCAGACTCGAAAGTACTGACACTTGTTCACATATTACATATAAGCTGTGTTCAAAATTATTCGACTAACTACTTCCGCAAAGGGAGAACCATTTCTTTCAGATTATCCGCTAGGTTTTTCGCAAGGGGAGCCACCACCTTCTCAATTACGTCCAACTCATCATCCTCATAGGTAGGCGGGAAACCTTTGCTCATCACCTCCAGGTTGATCTCCTTCTCGTAATGAGCATGGGCGATGGTGAAGGCCTGGGTGATGCCGGTGTGAAAAGCACTCTCCTCAAGCTGGCCCACCCGAGCCGTAATACTAGCGGCACAGGTCGCAAGCGAGCTGGTCCCCTCCTCTTGTGCCACCTGTAGGTTGTCGCAGACCGCTAGAACGGTAAGGGACATGCGATCATATTCATTACCTTCAGCTTGAAGAAGCCGCTGCGCCTCGGCAAGATTGGTGCGCAAACCGGTAGAAACTTCCTCGGCATCCAATCGTCGGGTCACCTCGACTCCAAGATCTGTCTGGCGTGCCTTGGCCTCCCGACGCGCTTCGTTGCGCTCTCGGGTCGTCCGCTCGATCACTGCGGCATCCTGGTTCACCTTTTCCTGCAACGTCGTGGACCTCTCCTCGGCCTTCAGCTTGAGGTCCCACTCTGTCTGTAGCTCTGCCAAGAGCTCGCTGGTTCTCTCGCTAGCCGCGGCATTCTTCTACAGCAGCTCGTCTCGCTCCTTTTGGAGCCTAGCGATTTCCTCATCATCTAGCTTTGTCCTCATCGATAAATCCTCAAACATCCCGTGGGCCTCCTCCGTGTCCTAACACGCCTAGGCCTCCCGCTGCTGGGTAGTAGCAAGCTGCGCGCCCACATCTCCTCGTAGCCGGGCCTCTTGGGCAAGGCGATCCCATTCCGCCTTCTGTTCATGAAGGAACTAGGATTTGCTCCGACTGCGAGCAACGATGACCTAAACAGAAGACTGGTATCTAAAATACGAAAACACAAAAGTACTTAAAGGAGGAAAACAAGGAAGAACGAGCAGATACCTGGCTAGTAGGAACGACAATTTCACGTAGGGCCCCTCTGACCTAGTTCAGGGCATTCATCATCGTTGAAAGCCCGAAGTCGAGACTTTCCCGCTCTATGCTCTCGGAATGGTCGTCGAGTGTGAAAAGGGCCGACATTGGGTCCTGAGCGTCCATCCACTGAAGTGGCGGCTCGCCCCGCGCAGGGGAGCAGGCTGCCTCTCGACAAAGGGGCCAGGGGAGACTCCCTCCTGGTCCTCCGTACCACCGCCACGACGCCCGAGGGCCCTCCGACCGGATCCACCTCCATCTGGGCCACTTCGAGCGCCATGGGCGGATCCACCTAGGCCCCCAGTGGCGCAGGACTGCACTACACCCTCGAGCGCCACCGTGGCTGCGCCCGGCTGATCCTAGCTTGGCACGGTCACGACCACCTCCACCGACGATATGCGACCCTCGGCCGGCTGTACCACGCCTGCCATAGAGGATGCCGCCTGCTCGGCAACCACCGAGGGCGTGGGCGCCACCACAGGCGCCGTCGGATCGACCAACATGGCTCCAACTTCGGCACCACTCCTGCCCGAAACAGGGGCGACACCGGGTAGCGCCATCCGTCCCACCTGAATGGCGAGGCTCTTCTTGGGCGCCAGCCCTAGGGAGTGGCCCATCCGCAAGAACCTACACAAAGGTAAAAGCCATTAGATCAAAATAGAAAGGGAAAAAGGATTAAAACAGGGGGATCAGCGGCTTACGCTGGCGCCTTCGGCTGACGGAAGCATTTTGGGGACGGATCCCTAGATCCCCGCCCCGACTCATCTAGGCGGGACCGTTTCGAGCCTGCCCCCTGCTCTGCGGCAGGGGGACTCATCTCCCTTACCTCATGGGGCGTGGCACCAGAGCCGCTCCCCTCCACCGTCTCATGGGGCGTGGCACCATAGCCACTCCCCTCCACCATCACCTCGGGGTCGGCGGTGGAAGACCCGCCTTCCCCCATCCACCGATCCTTGGCCGGCACGCCGTGTGAAGCGGCGGACTCTCCGGCCTCCACCGACCTCACCGATTCGCTTCCCTCCGCGTGGAACGGGAAGGGTCCCTACATGGACGGGTGGGCACTTGTCAGTGTGTCCTCGTCCTCCAGGATGCCCCAATCCACATTGACGGCTATCTCATCATCATCATCATCATCATCGTCGTCATCATCACTGCTCACGTCCTCTCCCCGATCTCGTGCTTCCTGCTTCAGTCGTCTCTCCTGCTTCATTTGCTCCCTTGCCTTCTTGTCCCGCTCGGCCACGAGGCGATTCATCGCCGCCAGGGCCTTGTTCCTTGGTAGCGGAACCGGACTGTCTTTGAAGACTGCCCCCCCCCCCCCCGTCTGGTCCCAACATTGCAAAAGCGAGTATCAAAAATATGGAGATTTAGAAAAAAAAGAAAGAGCACGGGAGAAGAAGCCTTACAAATTCGAAGAACCTAGGTTCCGACCGTATTGGGGGATGTCCGGGCACCGGATACACAATGTCGAGGACGCCGCCTGCGGAATCCTTCGTCGGCTCCGTCGCCTCCATAATGCGCTGCGCCACTTCCGAGAAAGGGAGCGCCTCGTCAACAAGCATCGTCCCCTCGAACGACATCCCGGGCATCATCTGATGCAGGGGAAGCGCGCGCGCCATCAGCGGTGCCACCCTCCTTGCATGATAGGCGCCGATAATCCCCACACCCTTTACGCCCTATTCCTTCAGGGCTTGGAGGGCGGAAAGAAGGTCGGAAAGGTGCTTCTTGTCTTTGAACTAGACGCCCCAAGTCCACGACTCTAGAGCCTCTTCAATAAGGCGCCCGATGTACCTCGGTAGGGTGGCACTCACATCATCCCTAACATAAACCACTGCGAGTGCCATCCCTTGTTAGAGGTCGCCAGGTATGGTGCAGATCAACGCTGGCACATCCCATCGGCACATTCACCTCCTTCCCCCCGATCCGCCACTTCGACAAACTAACGGTAAAGAAATACCGCCACAGATCAAAATGGGGATCGATCCCCAAGAAACCCTCGCACAGGGCAACAAACGCCACCATATGTTGAACCCCGTTGGGAGTTAGATGCTGCAGCTCCACCTCATAATAATCCAGCAGCCCCCGAAGGAATCTATGCGCGGGTACTGCAAATCCCCGCTCATGGAAGATGGCGAAAGACACGACATACCCTTCGGGCGGCGCCGGCTCACCCTCGTCACGAGGCAGCAGCCACTCCTGGACGGCAGATAGTGGACGGAGAAGGCCACGGCGGACAAGGCCCTCCAAACGCCGAGAGGTGATGCGAGATCTACCCCACAGCTCCATTAAAGCGATTGGGGAGAAAGGTGGGCGCGAGCTCGACGGCGGCTACGAGGCAGACACAAGCTTGACGATGGCTGCAACACGGATGCAAGCCGGTCGATGGTGGCGGTGCGGGCGCAAGAAGCTAGAGCGATTGGCGGCGGATGTGTTCAAACGCAAATGCTAGGGAGCGAAATACGAAACCTTGGGGGCGAACCCCGTGGTTTTATAGGGGCAACGGACGCAAGAAGGGCAACTGTCCGCCTCGATCTCCGGGTCTGCCACGCGCACCGCCGCGTCATGTCGCGGGACACGCGCCCGCAGTCCCTATCCTCTCCCACCAAAAATCACGGTGGACGGTTCGCCTTCCCTAGGCGAATCCGAACTCTCTACCCACCTGGAAAACGCAGGTCACGAAGACTTTTTTCTCTTTGGCCCACCTAGGGCCCAGAAGCTCGGCGGCCGGCCCAACTGAGGACGGGTCCGCGAACGATCCGAAATCAAGGGCGCAAGCATTACTGGGATCTCGATCCACGGTCGAGCCCCAGTTAGGTCAGCCCTGAATGAGATCCCCGTGAACGGGATACCACGACCCCCTCGAAAAAATATCCAGTTGACGAAAAACTAAGTCCTTCAGCCTTACCCACGAAGGGTCCGATACAACCCCCCAAGCGACCCTACTCGAATCACCCGGGGGCTCGGGGGCTACACCCATCGGGTGCGCTCACGCGCACCCTCTGGCAAAGTAACTCCGACGAAATCGAAAACACTCTCCAGGCGGTTCTATCCGAATCACCTAGAGGCTCGAGGGCTACTATCGGGGACCTAATACTGGGGTACCCCAGGAGGTGGGACCAATAACCATCGAACGTTAAAACCTTCTAGATGGACAAGGGCGCCGCTACGCTCCTTGCTTGAATGATGGAAGTTTGGTTCCGTCTCGCCCGACGCCTTTGAGCCAGCCCCGCCTCGCCCGAGGGCTAAGGGCTAGTCTCCACCTCACCCGACGTCTTTGGGCCAGCCTCGCCTCGCTTGAGGGCTAAGGGCTAGCCTCCGTTCTGCCCGACGCCTTCGGGACAGCTCCGCCTCGCCCGAGGGCTGAAGGCTAGTCTCCGCCTCACCCGACGCCTTCGGGACAGCTCCACCTCGCCCGAGGGTTGAAGGATAGACTCCGCCTCGCCCGACCCCCGAGGGGTGGGCTCGGTCACGCCCAAGGGATAAGGACTGGACTTTGCCTCGCCCAACGACCAGGACGAACCTCGCCCCGTTCGATGTCCAAAGACTGGTTTCATCTTACCTGATAACTTCTCCCCCGTTCCCTTATGATGATGGGTATAGAGCAAGACAAGACATTTGGGTCAACCACGGCTTCAAGGACCATGCCCTGCGCTCCGACAGGAAAGGTACTGCCAGGGAACGACTGGACGGGTGCTTTAGACCCTTCCGGGAGCCGCAGAGCCCAAAAGGTATTGTAGACGCGTGCTCCTCGCCCTGTAGAGTTGTAGGCGCTGCCTTCAGCTCTGGGACACAGAACCCGACGAAGATATACGACAACCGCTACGCTCTAGAAAAGGATTTACTATCTCCATGAAGGACGGATATTCCGTCACCACGCTATGGACCCAAGGGAGCGGCGCCCGCTTCCCGACCCCTCGGGTCCACCAAATCAGAAGACCTTGCCCACGGCGCTACTCCGGACCTCGACCCCACGTCCCTCCGATAGAGACTCATAGGAACCAGAAGACGTGCGGAGCAAGGCTGGGGGAGGCTCATAAGTCAAAACCACTATACTACAGCCCATACCCTGCATAGGACAGCATTCTGTAACCGACCTGACATTCTACAGAGGCATCGACAGTATTGTAGGCGCTTATCATCCTTTCACACCCATCAGAATGGGTAACCGAGCTAGGTAGATGTGAGCCACAAGGCTAGGTAGAGCACGCATCCTAAGCCCTGACCCTTGTAAAACCATCCCCTTCATCTATAAAAGGGGATACGCTTTCTCCAACAAGAAAGAGACCGAACGACACAAGACACACACACACAGTCAAGTTGCTACCAAGCTCTTGGCCTCCTTTCGACCCTTCCATCAGAGACTTGGGACCTGTCCCTCTTTCGATCGTTTGTATCCCCTACTACGAACCATTCACGGTGCTAATAACATGAGCAGCAATAAACTGGACGTAGGGATATTCGGCCTGAACCAGTATAAATCTTGTGTTCTTTAGCGCACCATCCGAGCCTAACACGCATTACTATAAATTTACTTGCCGATGCTTGTACAAAACACCGACACCCGTCATCGTCGAGCTGCCTAGCGTCGACGTCCGCTGCAGGACCTCGGCTGCACCGTCCATCACCATCAAGCTGCCCAACATCGTTGCCCACCGTTGTCGTCCGCTGTCGGAGCTCGGCAACAAGGCTTGCAGCTTGCTGCCATCGAGTTGCCCTGTGTCGTCGTCTGCCGCCGGAGCTGCCCAGCGCCACCCACCGTGGATCTCGGCAGTGCCGAACACCATGGATCTCGTCCGTGCGCGCTGCCCGCCATGGATCTCGTCGTGTGCGCTGCCGCCAAGATGTCGTCGACGCCGCCTGCCATGGGTCCCTGCAGCGCCAACCGTCGTGAGCTCATCATGGTGGGTCCGCTCCTCGCCATGTACGTCGTGGATGGCTGCCGGCTCCATGAGCAATCCTCATTTTCATTTCCGTTAGAGGGACATCCAAACAGCTTTTGATATTGTGTTTGTTTTAGGGCGCGTTTAGATGCAAAAAATTTTAGGTTTTGGCTACTGTAGCATTTTCGTTTGTATTTGGCAATTAGTGTCTAATTATGGACTAATTAGGTTCGAAAGTTTCGTCTCACAATTTCTCACCTAGCTGTGCAATTAGTTTTTTTTCGTCTACATTTAGTACTCTATGTATATGCCGTAAAATTCGATGTGATGGGTACTACGTAAAAAATTTAGAAACTAAACAGGCCCTTAGTTTCCACCTGGCTAATTCAGAAGACATCCAAACAACAGAAATGGAATCATAGTCCAATACCATTTCTTCCATTTCATCGTGTAATTGAATTGGAGATCCAATTCTTGTCCCAATTCAATGTCAACATCCAAACGGACCTTAGGGATTTGGCATTGGCATGGGTCCAGTCTAGGGGACAAATTCCGTACGGTCAGCGACAAGCTTCAAGGGCACGGTAGGCAGGAGCGCACATCGGCACATGGCGCGGCACTGGGCGAGCGCGCCACACCCAAGCCAATAATGGAGCGGAATCCAAGAAAGGCAAGGTCCGGCTGGCCTGTTCGCTCGACTGTATTTGCTTAATAAGCCGTGAGCCAATAAACAGTGTTTTTTTCTTAAAAAAAATTAGCCAACGGTATTTTTTCTCACACGAAATCATCCGACCATACCTTCAGCCTCCAAACCACCCCAACCGAACAAGGCGCGTGAGCATAAGGCGTACCTGATCGTCGTCAAGGGAAGCAAGATCCGTGAGCACAAGGAGTACTTTATTTTATCGTGAATCGTCGAGACTGGGAGAGGCCATAGAATTTAGGGGCGGCGGCGGCGGCGAGAGCCGCCGCGGCCCGTAGCATCGTGAGCAGGTCTCCAAGCACAGCTAGGACTGCCTATGGGAGCGTGATGCCGTGGCTGCAGGAGGAGGAGCTGCCGCCGCCTCAGGATCTTGACCATGTCCTGAGTGCTCAGACAGTACCGTCGAGGCATACGGGGGGCGGGGAGTACAGCTCGCTCGAAGACCATTTGTGTGCCACCACGGCTAACGCCACCGACTTCCTTGTCGTCCTCGCAGGGCCTGCCGCCGGCTTGCCCCCCACCGCCGCCAATGTCATCACAGATGTGAGGACGGACGAGGGGGAGAGAGATTGCAAGGGGGTCTGGAGATTGATGCATACAGCGGTGAGATGAAACGGTGGTGAGAGCAGCAGGGGGGTTAGGCATACTGATGGTTGGATTAACTGGTGGTGAGGGTGGTGGATCAGGCGGAGTGGGAGGGATAGGGAGCTGGCCCCCAGTGGCAAAGTTGTAATTTCGCCTAGTGGGCATCGGGAAAAGCAACTTGGGCAAGAACAAGAGAATAGTAAAGTGAAATAGTTCATCGACGGGGTAAATCATGTTGGGGACGATAGACAAGAAAAGCACAAGGGAAGAGCAATGGCGTTCGGCTGGTACGGTTTTGGCTGGTTTTGGATGATTTTGGATAGTTGAATAGTATTCTGCGAGAGAATAAGCTGAAACACACCCGAACGGGCTGGAGGAGAATAGGATAGTTAACCGAGTAGTGATCAACCGGCGATGAAGCGGCGAGCACCACTAGGCTTGAAACAGAAGGAATCAACAGGCGGTTGAGCAGAGCCTCACAGATATTGATCGGAGATTCGGAGCACAGCTAGCTTGAAGCAGGAGTCACACCGATACAGCTGGAGGCTCGGGAGTCCTTGGTGGTGGGCAGCCCAGCGTCGAGCTTGAAGGCGCACTCGGAGCGGGAGCGGCGGGAGACGGCCAGACGCGGACGCGGCCGTCCTGAAGGGCGGAGAAGATGCGCCCGCCCGCGACCGCCAGCGCCTTGACGGAGCCGCGCGAAACTCCGCAGGTCCAGAAGCAGCCATGCCGCGAAGTCGCCAGGAGAGATTCGAGTTACCTGGAAATCGCTGATGAACAGGGAACCAAGTTCGAGCAAGTCGAACCAGGGTTCCGTGCGCAGCGGCAGATGACAATTAGGCGATGACAAGAAGATGGAGCATGCAGATCAGCGGTTTGGTGACGATTTGGTTGAATCTGGATTGGATGTGCGTGAAGATCGGATTGGAGGTGAAGATGGAGCTACAGGAAAGGGGAAAGGGAAAAGAGCCGGCAGTCCGCCCACTGTGCTAAGGCCATGTTGCGTTTGCTTGTCTGCCTGTGATTCGTCCAACGCTGCCTGGCTGCCATAAGCTAGGAACAGTAGGCACTTGCACTGTTCCAGTGAGGTTTGCAGTGGCAGGAGGACATGGCTTTTGAGCTTGTGATTGTTGGCCCTGAGGTGTTTGCCCCTCTAAATTTTAGTCTTGTCTCATCAAATGCTTAGACACGAGTATCAAATATAGATTAATTACGAAATTAATAGTATAGTTTATGATTAATTTGCAAGAGGAATCTTTTAAGACGGCTTAGTCCATAATTTGATAATGTAGTGCTACAGTAAACATGTGTTAATGACGAATTAATTAGGCTTAATAAATTCGTCTCGTGGAGAACTGACGGATTCTATAATTTATTTTTTTATTAGTATCCAAACACTCTATGCAATAGCCTCACGTGACATCTCTTAAATTTTTAGTGACCGGATCAAACACCCACTGAGACTCGTCTACTTGTGTTTAAAGAAAAACCGAGAGAGAGGCCCGCACTCAAAGACACAGCTGCTCACTCCGGCCCCCGCGAGCTGACGACCGTGGCCTCGCAGCCAGCGCCGACCCGTTGGCAGCGCTAGCAGCTTGCACCGCCCGCAGCCAACCTTCACGAGAAGCCACCGCGGACCGATGGATGAGCACCTTCGTTGTAGCCGTGAGCCTGTAACATGGCCCTTGCTCCCTACAGCGTCTCGGCGAGAGCTAGCGTCTTCTCTGTTCGCGTCCGCGCGCTGGCAGGAGAAGGGAGAAGATCCATCAGTCCTTCACGAGTCGTGGTCAGCTTTTGTCGTGAGTCGTGACCAAGCTAGCTAGCTGCAATGACATCGCAGTTCCGGCCTGCCAAAGAAAATTTGTTATCATGACCATACGGTCGTGAACTCCCTTGCTACTGCTGCATGTTTGCCTGAGCTGGCTGCATGCCACATGCATGTGTAGATTGCCAGGCAGCAGCAAGGCGCGAGTGCTGCTCCTGTCGACGTGATGGTCTTGTATTTTGTGTTCCTACATTCATTAGAGTAGGGGCGAGTTTAGTTGGCCGGAATTTGGATATGCAAAGTTTGTATAGTGTCAGATTTTTTACTGTAGCATTTCATTTGTATTTGGTAATAATTGTCCAACCGTTGACTAATTAGGCTCAAAATGTTCGTCTCGCAAAGTACAACCAAACTATGCAATTAGTTTTTAATTTCGTCTACTTTTAGTATTACATTCATGTACCACAAGTTTAATGACGGGAAATCTTTTTTTATATAGTGTCAAAGTTGGTAACTAAACAAGGGGCGAGCTCCGTTTGCTTGATGTGGTTCCTGTTGTTGTACCTGTTTACCAAGCTTTAATGTGATGAGGCAGGCACCACACACACGGTCCATGGATGGCGTGGTTCCCCTGGGGGCTGGGCGCCTTTGTTTGGTTGTGGCTTATCGTAAATGATCGTAAACTTTTAGTCGAAACTGTATTTTTCTCTCACACAAACCAGCCAACAGCACTTCTTTATGAATCAGACAACCAGCAACGATATGAACCAGCCAACCGAACAGGCTGTGAGATTTCCTGCCCTGGCTCCACAGCACATGAGCGGGGCGGGGACTTCTTTACGAATCAGACAACCAGCAACGATATGAACCAGCCAACCAAACAGGCTGTGAGATTTCCTGCCCTGGCTCCACAGCACATGAGCGGTGCGGGGACGTGCATCCGGCCGGTGCCTATTATCAGCCGATCTAGATTCAGCCCGAGATTCCATGGACACGGTATGTACCGTGGTGTTTGTTGAGTCTTCACGACTCCCTAGGCCTCGCCACACTTCACGAACCCATCCCGCCCCAGGCTGCTAGTGGAGGGCTGCGGGCACTCGGGCAACGCTAGTTGTTAGCACGGGCAGCATGGTTGGCCGTCGGCGTTGGTTGGGAGTTCACGGTCGCGCGCTCACAGGGCCCACGCGAGGAGCGGCAGCTTCGAGTGCGGCCTCTCTTTTTTATGCAAATAATGGGTGATGCTAAGATAGACGAGGGGTTAAATACAAAATTGTAGACATAGTCAGTGTTACAACGACGTGCTACGTCAGATAAAATGCCAACATGGCTGGCGTGGACATCCGGTGCACCAGTTAACAAGTTTAGTAACCGCTTATGCATTTAACTCTTAATTTAAGTATGTTTAAATGTATTTTTCTTGATTAGTAAATACTAAAATAAATTAGGAAAATCTTTAAATGGCTTTGGTGTATTTTGAACATTGATTGTGGGCCTTGAAACACCAAACCTCTGTTGTTCCTTGTCAACTTAATTATTTTCTTGATGTGCCCATAATCAACTTTTGGTTATTAATTAAAATGGCTTAAGTAAGTGATTAATCCATGTAAATGCTTTGCATGTTAATCTTGCTGGAATATGGTAATGTAATTACTTTCATGATAGATAACTAATTAACTTAATAATTAATTAACTAAAATGCTTTTATAATTATAACTCTAGTTGTACCACAAAGAAAAGTTGTACTCAACTTTCTTAGATTAGTTTAAATTTTGTTATGCACTTGTGTGTCTTTCATCATACATCATGGCATGCATTCCATCGTATTAAGTATGTATCATTTATTACGTGTAGTGCATACGAGAGTGAGAAGGTTTGTGTTGATAAAGTTTCGGAGAAGGTTCATCCACCAGTGGTATTGGTGCCAAGCTAGTTTGACTCCTGTGATCCTCTATGAAATCTAACCTTCTCTGCAACGCAGGCAAGCCCCGGAGCATAAACCCTTCTCTAGCGTTTACAAATCTTTATTACACTTTATGTGCATTAAGTAATTAGGAGTTGCTCGAATTCCGTTGCTGCATGATTACCTTGATATTCAAGTATCCTTAGTTCTACCCTGTTAGTATGAATGGGTCGATATCTCTGATGCTTAGTAATGCTTAGACTACGATAGAAGTCGAATGATGGTTTCATCGTTCGCGAGAAACAAGTTTTACCTTTGTTCTTCTCGGCTTCATTTGTGGGTCGTGAGAATACCATGAAAATTATAATGTTTAAATTGAGAATGGGTGAGACTCGATGTTATGGGTAGTGTTCTTGGCAGACAGGTTCGCCTGGTCGTGCTCGTCCCGCCTGTGTCGATTAAGGACCGTTCGTTGTAGGACTGTTGTGGTCGAGACCTTGCAGTACTAGGCACGTACTCTGGTAAGCCTAATACCTCAGCTATTCCATTATGTGAAAAGACAACCATGCACTAGGCGTGGGAGATGGTGAGAGTAGAGTGTACATATCTTGTGAATTCGTCGAGGAACAGCGTAGGGAGGTAGAGTACTGTGCTCTCGGGTAGCACGGACCGGTTCACATTTTGGAGGATCCGAGTGAAGTTGATATATGTAGGTTTAGGACCTGCATATGTCATGTGGTAAGAAAACCCCACCTAGGCCTAATCGATTTGAATCGTCGTGCTCCTCGGTTATGGAGACTCGATCCTCCGACCACTCATCATAGTTAATCAATGAAATAATGGTACTAATGGATATGAGATGAGATAAGATGAGATGAGATGATTAATGAAGTGATTGAGTTAGATCAGGTGTAAATTGGATACTACTAATAACTTAACACAAGGCTAAAACATTGAAAGTAAGGATCCACTTAGTTATTCTTGCTTCCAACTTTCCCTTTAAGCATGCGTACCCTTGGAGTCTTTTCTTTTAGTCAGGTAAGACTTGTTGAGTACCATCAAGTACTTAGGGTTTGTTAACCCATGTTATAGGTTCTGACTTGTGCTGCTAATAGAGGTCATGTCGGTAGGCTTGACATGATCTGGCTGCCTCTGCTACCTTAGATACCTCATCTAAGTTGTTTTTGGAGTCCTACTCATCTTTTTGAACTCAAGTTAAATTTTACTTGAACATGTTTTGTAAACTAATGTTATAAGTCTTCCACACTCCGATGTTAAGTTATTTTTGTAACAAGTGTTGTAATGTTGTGGTAACTCCATGTTGATCCTGTATGAGTTATAAAATGTGGATAATTTGGAGTTCCCCGAGGACACCCAATAGACTACCGGAGTAATCTGGCTCTCATGTGCAGCAGTCAGAGGTCTTTAGGACAATGACAGGTGCACGTGGGCCATTTAATTTGGGGGGTTCTACTATAGAGACGTGTACAAAGAAGAAGGTGCTCCTAACCGAAGGGTCGTGAGCCTAAGGGACAACCTAGCTAACTTTGCTTGCAAGCTACGTCGTCTTATGGTGCACGTCTGGGCGTCGTCAAGGTCCTCTGGCCACATCACGACATGGTGTGATGTGGTGCTACTGTGACGATCGTAGTGGCACTGTAGGCATGTGGTGGTTTGCCAGCCGTCCCGCATGACGTGTTCTCTATCATGGTCTTCTCATCGTCTCCTAGTTTCCTAGGGCGTCATACAGGAGTTGGTGACCACCCACGGGTTGTCGATCGCCCTGTTGGCTTGAGGAGCTGAGGGCCACGATCCCGATCATTGGGGTCGTGGCTCCCGTCGGTCGTGGTGGCCTCTAAGTCAAGGCCTCCGTCGTGGATCCCATCCCATAGTGGGTACAATCGTACATGTGTCTTGTTGGTCCATATTTGGATGGTGGGTCATCGTACTAACAGCTACCGCCGTGCGGTGTTGTCTTATCCATGCTGCATGGCGCAGGGATGGCGTCTGACCAGATCGAGGTGACCGCTGCCCCTCGGTCCTTGCGGGTTCAGTGCAACATGTCTACTCTTCTTAGAGAAGGCATGCTTGGTCAGGCTCGACCCCTCCCCGTTCTTCTCAGGAGTCAGAGCGGTGGGGAGGTCGTGAGTCTCTTGCGTGTCGTGTGGCTAAGTCTGATGAAGGAGTTGCGGCCAACCCTATCCTTGGCCTCAGGCCTGTTCTGCTCGGCTTAGCTGGGCCTTGGACGTTCGGGCCTTTGCTAGCTGATGTGTCGTGGGCCTCTCGGCCTGCTAACTAATCGGTGCCTTGAGACACCCTAGGGTTATAACCCCGACACTCCTACTATATAAAAAATTTGTTATTTTCTTAGCATGTTTTATGTTTCCTAAAAACCTTATCACTGTCGATTTTGTACTACCATTTCAAAATCTAACAGTGATGGGGAGTGTAGTCGTGAATGTGATGTCTTGACCCTAGTAGCAGAACAGATGGAACAAGGAAGAAAAGACCATGCGAATTTTTGTAGTACAATTGTCTAAACTACAACAAATAATATGAGAGAGACAAAGACTGACGTGCGTGGGTAGAGAGAGTACCAAGTCAAGAAAGAGGAAATTGCACTCATCATACAACAACTATCAAGTGGGTGCATATTAGTCCAATATCTTATAATTTGTCCAATTTAATGCTGCACCTATCTAGGTGGGTGCAGGTTGGTCCAACATCTTATAGTCTGTTTAGTTAGATGTGAGAACTTGGCTTATTAATACATATATGGTCCAAACATGTGTTCAATTTCATTGGGAGCTACTACATCATAGTGTGTTCAACTCATCCAACCACCAGTAGAGAAACTACTTTTACTCCCGGTTCGCAACCCCCTTTAGTCCTGGTTTTGGAACCGGGAGCACGAATTCGGGACTAAAGGGCCCCTCCTTTAGTCCCGGTTTCGCGCCCGGGACTAAAGGTGGACCTTTAGTCCCGGTTGGTAATACCAACCGGGGCTAAACCCTTTAGTCCTGGTTGATAATACCAACCGGGACTAAAGGTTTTTTTTTCTTTTTTTTGTTTCTATTTCTATTTTCACGCTGCTACCAGGTTTTTTTGTTTCTATTTCTATTTTCCATTTTTTCTATTTTCACGCTGCTACCGAACTAAAGGTTTTCTTTTTTTTGTTTCTATTTCTATTTTCTTTTTTTTCTTTTTTTAATTGATGATTCGTTTTGGTTTTTGAATACGCATTCTACGCTGCTAGAATATACGTACGTTTATAATGTTCAACATTTTGTATAAACTATAGTACAAAGGACCTTTAGTCAAGGATCAGCGGTACAATCCCATAGAGCAGATCCTGTTCAAGTTCGTGCTGCATGGTTCGAGAGCTGAGCTTTTAAGTTAGCTTTCACTTTTCTGAACAAGCGAGGTGGTGCTAATAGGTGGGACTGGCCAGCAATTCCAGTATATTGCATACTGGGCCGGCCCATCGAAGCTCCTATAAACACCCGGGACTAAAAGACCTTTAGTCCCGGCTGGTAATATCAGCCGGGACTAAAAGTATATCTTTAGTCCTGGCTCGTAATACCAGCCGGGACTAATTGATTTCCTACGTACTAGTGTAGCAGCTAGCTAGCAGTCCTCGATGGTCAGTCGGGATCAGCCGGGACTAATTGATTTCCTACGTACGTAGCAGCTAGCTAGCAGAGAGACACGTACTGACGTGTCCTGACGGTGAACAGCTAGCTAATGTAGCAGCTACTCTACGTACTAGTCCCGGTTGAACAAAATGTCGCTCCCGTATTCGGTTGGAGACCTTTAGTCCCAGTTGGAGACAGCAACCGGGACTAAAGGTTCATTTCTAATCTCGGACGGAGCCTAACCGGGAGTAGACTTTTACTCCCGGTTGGAGGGACCAGCCGGGAGTAAAAGTTAACATTTAGTCCCGGTTGATAGCTCCAACCGGGACTAAAGATCCCCTGCAACAAAAGGCTGCCACAGTAGCCGTTGGGCAGGACCTTTAGTTCCGGTTAGAGCTACCAACCGGTACTAAAGGTTTCTCTAGTCCCGGGCACGAAAAATACCGGGACTAAAGCCAAATTTCGAAGTGGATCAAAAGTCGTTTCTCTACTAGTGAACACTTAGCTGGAATCACTGGGACAATGACTTAGGCAAGGTTTGTCTCTCTTTGGATTTAATTTACCCATTTTTAATTCAACTAAATCCAATAAATCTTAGCCCATTAAATGTTACAGTATAATATAGTTTAGTCTCATATGGGATTTTGACCAAATATCAGCTCAACTTAAATAGGTGAATTATACGTGTTCCTATTAAAAAGTTGAAGGACGCGCCACACACGTGTGTGTGCCGCCGCTGTGTAACACCTCGGGTGTTTAAATATTAAAATATGCCATGTCATCATATGCATAGCACCTCATTCATGTGGAAGTGAAAATTATGATATGCATACATTAAAACAAGTTTACCTTTATATGGTATGTGTTGAATTGTATTGTTTGAATCAAGTTAAAAATTTGGTTTGGATTTGAATTTTCAAGAAAACCCTAATTTTCATTATTTAAATCCTACCCTGAAAACTCATTTCAAAATTTAAGCACATTTTGGGGTTGAGCCTTAAAGCAAAAGTGTAGAGCTTGGCAAGTTATACAAAGTTTGTTTTTGGAGTTTTCAAAGTTGTTATGAAAATTTTGAAGTAATTTAAAAAGGCAAAATTCTTTAAAAGTCCCCTAATTGAATTCAAAAGTTCATTTCAAAATGTAGACCAAATTAGGGGGATAGTTATAAAAGCAAAGTTGTAGAACTTTGGATTTTGAGCAACTTTTATTTTTGGAGATTTTTGAGTTGTTGTACAAATTTGGGAGTAATTTGGATTTTCAAAATGAATGGCAATTCTGTAATTATGTGGAACAGTGCCACGACCACCGCCCCACCGCCGGCATCCTTCTCCCGGCTTCCAGTCGTGCCTGTGGCTGCTCTTGGCTTCGCGCTGGCGTGGAGAAGGCCACTACGTGTCGCCTCCTTGCTTCCTTGGCCACTCTATAAAGCCGTGGTGCCGTCGTCGTTCTTCCTTTCTTTGCTCTGCTTTTTCCGTCGCCACTGTTCAACTTCCGACGAGCTCGCACCGTCGCCGTAGTCCTCCACCGTCACAGCTAATCTAGTCCTAGCTCTGTCTCCTTCTTGCGCATCCATCCAGCCAGCTTTGGTCGACTGATTCCACCTGGAACCCGCTGTGCGAACCTTTCTTCCTCGTGACCGGCAACCTCACCGTCTCAAGCGCATCTCCGTGGCCAGCGCTCTTCGGTGAGCCATTGCCCTTGCTTTGTGTACCTACAGCTCTGTCTCGATACCATGGTGCTTAATACCTTGTTGCTTGGTCATTTTGTCCAGCGCAGTCGCCGGAGCACCACCATCATCGTCGCTTGTTCCGCCGTGGCCGCTGTGAACGTCGACCCACGTCACCGTTGCTCCTCCGACCTCGCTCTTTGCTCCAACACGTTCGGGGTGAGCTACTAATGCTTCTTGTACCCTTTGTTTAATTGCTACTGGTCTCTTGTTGCCAGCGAAGCATAGCCGCGCGACTATGCCCGCCATGGCCGTTGGCAAGCTCGTGCGCCGCTGTAATTAGTCTCGATAGTGCGCTCAATCGATGCAGGGTGACGAGGGGAGTGTGTTGGTGCCTTGGCCGTCTCTAGTGACCTTGTCATTGGCGAGAAATCGTCAGTCAGCACCGTCATCAGCCGTAGTCAAACGCCGAAGCTTGAAGATGACATGTGGGGTCAGTTTGTCAGTGATTGTGAGTTCAAAATGGAATTTTTCTATTTTCAGAAATGGGTGAATAGTATGAGATTTTGTTATTTTTGTGTAGATTTATTTAGAGCTCCAAAAATTATGAAAATTTTTATGTGACCTCTCTGTGATGTATATTATTTAAGAAAAATATGAAATGTTGATTTTAGCACTTTTTGAATGTGATAAAAGTTGCTCAATTAATTAATAAATGGGTTTCCATGATTTTTCTAGGCTTAATTAATTATCCAAAAATTATGAAAATTGTTTTTCCACTTAGTTATCATGTGATGAACATTTACAAAAATTTTGAGCTCAATTGGAATAAGTTGATTTATTTCATAATTTTGAATTAAATAATTAATTCATAAAAGTAAATAGTAACCTTTAATGATTTAGGTTTTGTTTGAAATTTTGGATTGAGTGATGACCTTGAATCATTAGTTGGTAATGATCCTTGGCAATTGATGTATGTGTTACGAAAAAGGTTTAGTTCGGTTGACTTGCAACTATACCGCGAAGGAAAGTTGTATTCGAATTGTTAATTTTACATCCATCATCAAGCATCATGTTTCGTATTCCTGCATCATGTTAAACATGGTATTGTTACTACAGTGTAGTGAACGAAGGTGAACACGTGGTAGTTAATCAAGTTGCGGAGGAGGTTAATCCATCTGTTGAGGTCGGATCTGATACTTGTGGAACGTCACAGGAACCTAACTTTTTCGTCAACGAAGGCAAGCCCCGGATGCATTTAACCCTGCCTTGTGTTTTACAAATTTTATCGCTTTTGCTTTTCTATACTGCATTAAGTGATTAGGAGTCAAGTGGAAACCTAATTGGTGCATCACCAACCTTCTTTTTCTATATCTACCTTGATTACCTATTTTATTCGTAAATGTCTAGTTATGCTTAGTCATGCTTAGTCGGGTGATTACCTGTCACCTGAGAATTTTAAATGGATCTTTGGTTACTTATGTTATCATGAGATATGAGTATGGAAGTAATAAATCTAGACCAGGCGGACTCGGTGTGTGAGAGCCACAGGACATGGAGGTCTTATGAGCAGCTTCTTTCCGCCTGTGTCGATTAAGGTTCGTCCGTTGTTGAATTGCATGAGATGAGACTTTGTAGTACTAACCACATACTCCGGTAAGTCTTAACTCGGCTATTCTATTACGAGAATGGCTACTCACGCACTAGGAGTGGAGAGATGGCGGGAATAGCGTGTACCCACTGTGGCAATGGGCTAGATTGGTGGAGTACTGTATTCTCTGGGTGGCACGGACCCGTTCTTGTTTTAGAAGATCCGAGGGTAGGTTAATATACGTAAGTCGGGGACCTGCATATGTCGTGTGGTCTGGAATCCTCAGCTGGGTTTATAATCGGTTCGAATCAGTCGTTGCTCCTCGGTTATGAAGACTCAACTCACTGTTCATCATCGTCGGTTAATAACTGAAAATTGAGCTGAATTTGAGAAAGAGTTTAATATGAAGTTCATGATCTCATTACAGATCATGGCAGATTCATATATGGTTCTTATGAAGTTTAAATGTTGAAATACTAAAATTTTGTTAAAGAGCTTTTACGCAAAAGAACTTTGAGTATTGCTAAAGCCATACCTTGAATCCCTGAGCCTGCATTCCTGAGTTCTATCAGTTTTTATTTTGGTTAAGTCTTGCTGAGTACTTTTGTACTCATGGTTCAGTTGGCCCTTGTTGCAGGTGAGCCTCATGAGCAAGTCTGTTTTGGACCTTGCTGCATGACTATTGTTCATGTCGATGACGATAAGTGAATGTGTGATCCTTGGGCAGGGTGCTTATTTTGTGTGTTATGTTTATGTTAATTATGCCACTCTACTACTACTATGGTTTGTAATAATTATCGAACTTAGTTTGTAAGGTTTGAAACAACTGGTTTATAAACTAAGTTATCGTAAGACTTCCGCTAGTTTACTCTGATGTGTATATTTGAATAAATGTTGTAATGCTGCAATGACTCTGTGATGTGATCCTGCTCAGGAAATCGTGGATGATTCGGGGTTCCCCGAGGACACCCGACAGACTTCTTAAGTTACCAGGAACATATACATAGTCGTCAAAGGTCGTTGGACAGTGACAAGTGCATGTGGTCCTATAATTTAGGAGGTTCTGCCACACGCTGAGCCGGGCCACGCCACGACATCTGCTCAGGTGTGCCGAACGATCAAGTTTTTGGGGAGTGCATGGTTGAAAGTGCATTTAGGCCCCCTAGTGGGTTTTGTCACATTAGTGTTAGTACAATTAAGAGTGTAATAATATTTGTGAGATGTGGACATATTATAAGTATACGTGGGTGCATGACAACACAAGGAGACCCAATTCAAATTGTTGCGGCGTATTGAACATCGAAGGCTTACTTTAAATTTCTATTTTGAATTTGTATTGAAAAAGTCCACATACTGGTAAGCTTAAGGAGAACCAAGTGCTTACTACCTGTCCTTTTGAACAAACAAACATATAAAACGGTATTATAGTATAGAAAGAAAAAACCAGTATACCGAAATTCGTAGATATATAATCGAAGAACAGAACATATCGGTTCCGGTTAACCAAACATAGTTGTAGCTCTACCTCCACCATGGACAACCCACTTATCAACTTTAGCGAGCTATAAACGACCATGGGTAGGGGTGAAAATAGATGAAAACAGTATTATAGTATAGAAAGAAAAATAGCCAGTTTGGTATTTTCCATGTTTATGAAATCAATGGCAGTTTTTATATTTGGCCAAATTTAAAAATGGTATCATAATATAGTAAACGTTTCAAGCTGAGTGATGGGTGAGAGAGCGTTCTAGGGTATAGCTTCCGAGTACAGTGATTCGGAGTGCACAAAGACACGCATTTACAATGCTTGGACCGTATATGCACCAATGAGCTAAGTCCCTGCATCAAATTAAATAGATTACAAGATGTTGGACTAACATACACCCACTTATATAATTGTTGTATTAAATTAGACAAATTATAAGATATTGGACTAACATGCAACCACTTGGATAGTTGTTGTATGGTGAGTGCAATTTACTCCCTGATGAATGCAAGCGCCGTTTATCAATTTGCTACCTCCTCAGATCCTCTCCCACTACCATGGCATTAATATCGGTGACTTTTTTTGTTCTTGAAATTAAACCAAGTGCACTGAGCTGTACTCCCTCCGTTCCAAAAAAATAGTCGTCGTTTGAGAGCCGGACATAGACACCAAGACCGACAAGAAAAGACCTTCCTACCCTTGCATCAGAACCCAGTCCCCACACATCAATCTCTCGTGCTCCTCCCCTATTTCTCTATCTAGATTTCGGAGACCGTGGACCACCACGCCTACTCGTCGAGCTTGTGTGGCACACGGAGAAGGCAAGGAGGGCCACCGGTGTAGGAGAAGAGGAGGGAGAGCGCCAGATCTAGGCGGAGAAGAAGACAAGGGGGCGCCGGTTGATGAGAAATCCATGTCGGGGCAGTCGCTCCGCCACAGGCTGGCCTCCGCTTCCGCCAACCGCGGCCATCTCCACTGTCGCGCCAGGCTGAGCCGCCAACTCGGCCCCGACGCTGGATCCAGCAACTCCAGCTCCGGATCCCGGTCGCTGAGGGGTGGGGATGGGTGCAGCTCCAACGGAGTAGAAGAGGAGGGTGAGCAGGCAGAGAAGAAGATGGGTGCGGCGGGAGAGGTGCCTTGCCTCGGCGCCGGCTAGGTGTGCCTCGATGCTGGGGGCCTACGCTCGACCTCGCGGGGGGATGGGGGGCCTCGCTCAGGTGCGCCTCTGCCTCGTCCTGATCTAGGAGGGCGGCGAGCGAGCTGTGGAGGCGCAGTTGCGGCCACGTCTCACCGGCGTGGATGAAGACGAGCTCGCATGCGCCGGAAAGACAAGGTTGAAACTACGAGCAGATGGATCGAGGCCGAAGGCGTACGGTAGGTGGGCCTCCCATCTAGAACGACTCTTTTTGTGGGACAAGAGTCTCGAGTCTAAAACGACTCTTTTTCCGGGGCGAAGGGAGTACATAGCAAGAGAAGATAGAGGATGTGCAAGTGTTCAACCATTGAGCTAATTGATGACGTGGAACACTTTGGTGCTAGATAGGAGTTGCAGTGGGATTTTACTCTATATATAAGAGATATATATTAAAATTTGTTCATCAATTTAGTATTTCTCTCACTTTACTAATATTCTCAAAGGACATGCTTCTCCTTTCCTTCTTTTTATTTTCAACCGCAAACAGTAGCACAGCAACACTATTTCTGTTCCATATCCCTTCAAGAATATTTTAGGTAGTACAACACCTTTTGTTCTTACGTACCCGTATATAATAATAATCTAAGAAAAGGGAAAAAAAACTGCAGTCAATGTTTACATATAGTACGTAATTTGACATTCTCTCCCGTTCAAAGTCGCGTACCGGCAGGCTGGATCGATCGATCAAATGGCTCGGCTTTTTGCCGGTCTAGCCCCGTCCGCAGTCCCAGTTTCCAAGCAACGAACTAGTGTGAAGGACCTACCGCCAATACAACAACAGCGCGGCACACGTCGGTTCACCAAACACCGACGCTGCCGCCTGCAGGACCGACCGACCGACCGACCATCGGCGTTTCAGTTTCAGGGCTGGCCCCTTTACAGCTTACACCTACCACTAGCTAAATTTTCAGGCGCGACGGCTCCATCCAGCTCCAACTGGTCAGCAGATTTGGGTCTAGCAGAGCCACCACCAACCAGCGGGGTCAGACTTTGTGGGTCCAGATTTTGTTCCCTGTAAAGATTTCAATTGTCATTTTGCTCTTTAACTATTATCGCGTACAACTGTTTTGGATTGTGTTGTGCGAACAACAGAATGTCAATGAATCCAAAGAAAAATGTGCTCTGCTTCTGGTCTAGTAAGATTGATACAAGTTAATACGTACTCCGTTTTGTGAAAGCACTGAGAATGTACTCTGTTTCTGTGACCAGAGCTATAAAATATACTTATGTACAGAGTACGGAGTTTTCTGTTTCTAATAACACAATATAAACTGTTTCTAAGAACGGCGAGAATTGCACCGGAATATTCCAAATTTCCAACACAAGCTGGGCACAAGAATGAGGTTTCGTTAAGAAACTTTATTTACAGGAAATGATTATTCGACATGGTCATGAGACATGAGATGACAGAATGGTAGTATATGTTATATATATGACTCGTTGTTTCAAATCAAACAAGGAAAAAAAAAAGAATGAATCCAATTCCAATCACAGGGCGCCTTGCATGCCCCTGCACCACAATTATACATCTTTCTTTTCTTGGCCTAGGCGCGTAGCTCCAGACCTTGAAAAAAAATTAATGATCCCCTCCGTTCCATCCGTGATGAACTGATGAAGAGGCAAAACTACTCTACATACGCCCTGATCTGCGAACCTAACCAGTGGTTAGCTTCACAGTTGCAGAAAAAAAGCCTATTATGGCCATCGTCGTTCATGCAACCAGCTAGCTGCTACTATTACTAATTGCAGCAATGCGAGGGAGGGTTGGATCCCGACTGCTTCTTGTCGCCGAACATGTCCACCACCATCTCGATCGCGCCTTCTCCCTTGAACGGCCTCGCGGAGACGGTGAGGACGTTGATGATTTGGATCAAGAAGACGAGCAGCAGCACCACCTTCGCCATCCCCAATGGCGCCATGAACGTACGTCGTCGACCGTGCAGACAGGGATGACGTGATCCAAGCGGCAAGCCGGAGAAGAGAGACCAAGGGTGAGTGAGATGCCTAGGGTTACTGCTCCAGAGAAGCTGGATGCCTCGATCGTTGTTCCTTCAGGTTCTTGTTGTCGGAGCTTGGCCTTGGATGTGTTGTTGGATGCATTGGTTGCATGCCGCGGGGCTGTGCTTATATAGGTGAGGATTTGGTGCAGGGGGCGTGAGCCTCGTCGCACTTGGGGCCCTTGACCGGTGCATATGCGCATACGTGTAGCCCCTCGCTGCCGTGTAGGAAACGGTCGCTGTTTTCCGAGTCTCGCCCTCGTACTTTTCGCCGGACAGGTTCTAACCTCTTGACCTCGGCATCGTCAGGCAGCTAAACTAGTGCTACCAGTACACTACTTATTGTGCAGCTCCTCTGCTCCTATAGTCCTATGTATGAATGGTCGGACCGGTCAGCACCTTTGATCCTCCGACTCAAAACCGACTGCCACGATCATCATGACTCGCTCCCTGCGGCCTCTGATCCCAAGTCAAATCTTCCTCATGCGCAAGCAAATGCATGATGATGCTTCATGGCAACTACCACTCCTGCTAAGGATTCAAGTTGATAGAATATGAAAAAGTCTGGTCCGGTCCGAAATTGAGAATTTGAGATGCAGGGGGGAGGGGAGTGTTTGTCTGAATTAGAATGACAATTGTGGGGGTGGTGGGTCAAACAATGAAATTTCATCCGTCCAATCCAAGAGCAACAAGTCTTGACCAAGTACTTATAGTACTGTAGTACGTACTCCAATAGTCCAATAGTAGCGCGGCAGTGGTTTTGTCCCCGCATTCGTGCGTCATCAACCTTGGACGACACGCACACAGAGTATGTCCATGCCCAACCCGTTTCACATTCTCGTTGAACAAGCGCGCAACCAAACATTGTACGTACTACATGCATGCTCAAATTCTTCTTGTTTGACCAGCTGAAAACAAAATCTTAAACAAAGATTCAAAGATTCAAAAGCACGCTTTCCGTCGCGGTGATGCACGTTCCGGGCCGGACTAGGCTTTTGCTCCGGTCGTCGAACAAAGCGCGAACGCTTCAAGGACTCGGCGGGCGCCCATCGGGCCAGCAGGCGGCGACTCGCAGTTCAGACCGGAACCCCGGCCGCGTAGGAGAGACCGGGGACAAGCGGGCTCCCGCGATTGAACGTGTCGCGCACGGGTTCTCCTTCTCCGTCCTTGCGTTTGAACCAGCCGGCTAATACTGGCCCTGCAAGCAACAACACGTGCGAGACTTCAAACCGGGCATGCGACCGCGCGCGCGTACTGTACTGACCGACCGGCGTATATAGCAACGAGTTGGAAGCCGTACGCATGTCTGAACTCGACGGCGTCGCCGCTATATAAACGAGCTCCACGCCCAGGCTCTCTCCCAAACGTAGGCATCGTTCCAGTAAGCACAAGGAGAGAAACTTGGGATTGAGCTCCCAACCCAACTATCAAGCAAGCTTGCCCTGCTGCCTGACGCTCGTCTCTGACTGGCTCCATAACCCGCCTTAGTACGTGCTTCCTTCGACTTGCTTCACAGTTCAGAGTTCAGACCACCCGTCCATCACTGATCAGCAGCAACAACAACAATGGCGACGACGGTGAAGATGGCCAAGGTGGTGTTGCTACTCGTCTTCTCGGTGCAGGTTATGAGCGTCCTCGCCGCTGCGGCGAGGTCCCTGGAGGGGGACGCCGGCACCGGCACCGGCAGCTGGCTGGAGAGCGCCGTCGGGATGCTCACGCAGTTGTTGCTTGGCGCTAAATCGTCGGGGTCCAACTCGGGCACGCACTGCTGCTGATCAAGCGCGCCTGCACTGCACCCCTGACCATTCTTCTTTTGATTCATTCAAACGATGCATGGAGGCCATGGACACCAACCAAAACGGAGACGTGTGTGACCGTGCCTCTGCACTCACCAGAGTTATATATTTTTTCCATTTCTGCCCCTTAGCTTCGTATAGTTTGCCCTGTGTATCACGTATCAGGGGATCAGACATTTCTCTTGGAAACCTTAAGTTGTAATTACCATACCGTGTACATGATCCTTTCTTTTCAATGCAACATTCATTCGTTTCTATTATTGCCAAATAAACAGTTCGATGGCTATTTGCGTAATTAATTATCAGCTCGACACCGTGAATTCTTTACAGTCCTGTTATCATCGATTATATTGTTGACGACGCGTCTACAACGCGGGCAGCAGTAAATATTGGCCTCGTACACCACGTACGTCCCATAAAAAATGTCATTCTCACTTTTCGATAAGTCATACATTTTTAGCTTTGACCAATTATAAATAAAAGAATATTAACATTTATAATGCATAATCAGTATCATTAGATGAATAATTGAATATATTTTTATAATAAATTTATTTAGTGGTATAAATTTTGCTAATATTTTCAATAAAGCTGACTAAGTTTAAAAAGTTTGACTAGCACTTATCCCATAGCGTCGTTATTTTTACGACGAAGGGAGTAGATCCCAACATAGACAGTATGCATCTATGGACCTCGTCACTCTGCACTCTGCAGTTTTTTTCCGAACCCACTCTTTTTTTTGCCAAGATTTTCCGGCCCCACTGTAGGGTCATGATGATGGACTAGAGGGGATGAATAATTCTTTTTAAAAATAATCGCTTAGGCTAACTGAAACAAATGCGAAATTATAACTATCGGTCTAGCCGAGACTACGCCCCTCTACTTAAGTTCTCAAGCATCTTCAAAGGAATCCTAATTAGGCAACAAAGGTGCCAGGACTAGCTAGAGCGTGCCTAAGCAATTTTAGGAAGTAAGGTCACACAAACATATGCAACTAGTACTTTGGCAACCGGGGAAGCTCATACACAAACAAGTAAGCAAAATTATAAAGCTCCTAAACTCACTAGCAATGCTCAATAACAAGGCTACACAAGCCAAATTAGAGAGCTCAAATACTTAGCTACACAACCTAAGCAAGGAAACTAATTTACCATAAAAGTAAACTAGTCACATAAGGGAGCTACTTCTATGCTACGCAAGCAAGAAGATAACTAGCAAGCTACACAAGCTAACTAATTACAAGAGCAACTACACAAGCACAATATATGAAAGTAAATACAAGCTTGTGTATGGAGAATACAAACCAATGGGAAGAATAAAGTTGATATGATGATTTTTCTCTCAAGGTTCACGTGTTTGTCAACCCGCTAGTCCCCGTTGTGTCGATCGCTCACTTAGTGGTTTGGCGGCTAATTGACATCATCCACCAAGCCCACACGTTGGGCACCGTAAGAACCTATCCCAAAAGTGTGGCTAGCTCAATGACATGCTCTACTAGTGTTGCTCTTCGCGGCTCTCGTAGGGTGAGCATGATACCCCTCACAAATCCTTCTCTAGAGCACCGCAGAATCTTCTTGCGTGCTTCACAACGGAGAACTCGCCACCATGTCGTCTAGGAGGTTGCAACCTCCAAGAGTAACAAGCACCACCGGCTTACAACTCGAACACCTAGTACCACTCGATGCAATCTCTCAAAGCAACGCAATAGAATCACTCCCTCACAATCAAATCAAGCTCTTGCAAGCACAAGTGAGTTAGAGGGCATCCAAGCGTACCTACACAAGCCACCAAGATGTTAGAGTGCTCAACAACCAGCCCAAGGCCGGCCACCACTTCTATCTATAGCCCAAGGGAGAAAAGAGCCATTGCCCAAAATCCTCCCTGTGCTTCGGACTGGGTCTGGTCCAACCGACCAGACTCCAGCGCCGAGTCCGATCACACCACAGAATGCCACGGTGTTAGGGACTCCACAACTAGACACTCAGAACTGCCCAATTTAACATAATCCCAAGTATACTTGTCAGCCATTTCACACTAAGTGCACCAGAGATCAAGTTAAACCCGGTAGTCTGTTGAGTACACCCCATGGGAGAACTCGAAAATCCACATTTTCATCAGGATCATAAATAAGTGAATAAAGTTTACATCATTTATTAACCATTTCATACACCACAAGATTACATAAAATCATAGTTAAAACAGATTTCATATAAACAACGGAAGAAGGATTATTTTATACAAAAGCAGTGGAAATTAAACAATTTTGAATATTGAAGCAGAAGAAGAGATGTAAGAATAAAACTTCTACAATCGCGACGACAAAGGAAGCCTCGCTGAGCCCACCAGGAGGTATCCACACACAACCATAGTTGGCTCCAGCATCCACCTATTACCTACAATAGGGGGAATAAAACCATGAGTACACAATGTACTCCGCAAGACATACCTGACTAGGTGGGAGTAGTCTCCCAACTTCCAAGGATATACAGGGGGCTATTTGGCTAGCTATTTAGTTGTTTTTGCAGAGAAGCATTACTAATAGTGTATCATTATATTCAAAGTTTTAGCAGTCACATCAAGTTCATTACTTAACCATTCTAGGTAAGCATTTGAACTACTTTCAAGCATGTGGTAAGCAATCAGAATATTTTTCATTATCCGGCAGAAACCTCATCATCTCCATGTTCTAGTTGTATTAACAATGATGGTAGTGAAATGACAAGTGGTATCCATATTCGAGGAGGGTGGTGATTGCAATCGATGTACAACCAACTGGGCAATCCCAAACACGCGCCCGTACTCCTCTCGACAGAGCATGTACAAGGCAACCATTCCAACCATATGACCAAGGCCTAAAATGACCTGACGACCCCAGGGAACCCACCCTATGAGGCCCGTCTCATGAACCGACGATGGGTTCCCCCTCATAAGTTTAGTCCATGGACATTCCCCTCCCAAAAACAGCCGCTAGAATGGCCAGAGAAACACTCCGGTGAATATTTTGTGCACCTTGGTCATAAGAAAGTACTAAGCTTCACGGTAAACTGCAACTTAGGCCCCTGTTATGTATTCGGTACTTTCAAACTTGTCAAATGGCCACCAACGAACGGTCCTTAATCGACACAGCGAGAAAATGGGTACCTAGAGCCCGGCCCTGCGGCACCCACCAACCAATCAAAAAATCCATTTTTCCTCTTCCCACCCAGTCTCCAATTATTATTCATATCCAAACCATGTGATAGCAGTAACAGTATAACCAGAACCTATTTTCTCGTGAGTGACAACCCATCACTCGACTTCTACCGTAAGTCCTATAGCATAGCATACTACATGATCCTATCATACTAGTAGGACTCATAGGGTAGTATATTTTTGCGGGTGGGTTTCAAATAACTTATCGACAGAATATCGTCGGCAGTCCACCGAGGGGCACCCCGCGATGGTAGATTGATCGGTAGAGGAGTGTGTAATTAAGAACAAGAAGGCAATAGAGACACATGAGTTATATAGGTTCAGGTCGTCGGTACGACATAATACCTTACTCCTGTGGTCTGTTGGTTTGCATTAGCTATCGTATGATTTGCCATCCATTCATAGGGGGTCCCTGCCCGCCTTATATAGTCTGGGGGGGCAAGGTTACAAGTCGGTTAGATCTGAGAGATAACCGAAAAGTAATAACAGATTACAAGAAACATGGGATCGTACATATCTTATCAGATCTCGTAACATCTTTAGGATATCCTCTCCGTGCCTTGCGGGGGTCGCCGAGCAGCATCGTGCCTCGCAAGTCTCCTTCTTGCAGGCTGGGCCGCCCCTGGAGGCATAGCCCATGTGACCTGTCGTGGGTATCCGGGGTCGTACCCCCCACAGCTAGTCCCCGAGCGCCTTGTACCCGTTGTGCAACGCCGTCTTGAGACTTTCCGAGCAGGTGCGAACCAAAACCGAGCTATCCAAATCATGATCCGACCACCATAAGGAGTTGCTGAGCAGTTGTGAGAAGCTGCCGAGCAGCATACAACATCGCCGATGTATGTTCTGAGCACGGCTTGTCATAAGGGTGTAAGGAGCTCAAATCCAAAATTAAAAATTCCTGCATGGTTAAGTGAAGTGTGCCCACTTAGAATCCGAAAACAAATGGTAAAGATACCTGGTTTTATCCTTTGGATGCTCGGAGTCTTTCAGAAAAACAAACACATTCACCGCAAGGTGAAGTGTGCCCACTTAGTCCTCGAGCCTGACAGTAGGTGACGTAGTCACGTGGTGCCAGGCTCAGAAATTAGTGAACCGTCCGAGCAGGTAGCCAGTCCTCGAGCGTAGCCTCGAGACAAAAAACAAGCACATTCACCGCAAGGTGAAGTGTGCCCACTTAGTCCCCGAGCTTGACAGTAGGTGACGTAGTCACGTGGTGCCAGGCTCAGAAATGAGTAAACCATCCGAGCAGGTAGCCAGTCCTCGTGTTTCTAGCGTAGATATCGGATAAATCAAATCACAGCGTGAAATTCGGAGTAATGGCCGTACAGTATCAGTTACTAAGCCTCATTAAAATGTGGAGAATTCAGAGAATGTGGCGGCGATAAATGAGCGGCGTGGGCTACTATGATGCGATAGCCCAAGTTGCGGCCCATTAAACCATTTTGGAGGAGTCAATGTAGCGCTGATCGCGGGAACGGTTTCCCAAAAACCCTCAGAGTCAAGGCAGAGTGGGGGAAGTGCTTTATAACCGCGCCGCCACACACATCGCCTCCTACCTCTGTCAAGCCACCCTGCTTCCTGCCTTTGCAATCCCTGTGCTTCACCTTCCGCACCAATCGCGAGCATTCACCTCCAAACCTAGGACCAAACCATAGGAGATGGCGCCAAAAAAAGGAGCCGCAAAGCCGAAGAAAGTGGCCACTGGAGCCAGCCGTGATGAGGAGTGGGTGCCGTCGAGGACATCGATGGCGGATCTCGATAAGATGGTGGCGGTGGGCATTCTCCCCGACTGTCTTACTGCTGGATGGTGGCCAGCTAGTGGTGAGCCCTTCCCGACACCACATACTGATGAGGCTGTAGTATTTGAGGATTATTTCTGGCGAGGATTAGGGTTTCCTGTCCACCCCTTTCTAAGGGATCTTATGGAGTTTTGGGCGATTAGCCTCTGTAATCTGCACCTCAACACCATTCTGCATGTTTCTATCTTTATCCATTTCTGTGAGGCGTTTCTCGGTGTTCTTCCGCACTTCAACCTCTTCAGGCACTTGTTCTGTCTGAAGAAGAAGGGGGATAGCGGTTCCAAGGTGGTCGGCGGCATTTACCTGCAACTCAGGGATGGGATGGCCAGCGAATATATCAGCGTTCCACTAAATACCTCCCTCAAAGGTTGGAATGCCAGATGGTTCTATATCAAACAAAGTCACCCAATGATTCGCTGCGACGTCCACCACATCCCGGTTAATCATACTAACTGGTCAGAAAGACCCAACAATGCTGAGATGGAGCAGGTAATGGAACTGCTAGACTTGATTAAGGGCGTTGAGCTTCGTGGTGAACTGGTGGCGGCTAGCTTTATAGTGCGGCGCCTTCAGCCCTGCAAAGAGAGGGCCCACCCGACATTTGACTATAAAGGTGACAACGATGGTACCCGTGAAAACACAGACCGTCTGACGAAGAAGGAAGTGATAGACTGTGCCATGGATCTATTTACTTCGAATGTCTCATTCAGCTGGCCAAAAGGAACGAAGGCTTTCAACTGCACCAACTCGCCTCCTCAGGTAACCATTTCGCTTCGCGTCTATCAGGCATTAATTGTTGAGCATAGGACTGACTTACTTATGAAAAGATTCATTCGCAAGATAGGGCAATATACTTTTCAGACGTGCCGAGAGCCGATTGGCCAAAAGGAGTAGATCCTCGGTGGCCACTGTAGCATGAAGAGGGTGAGCCGAGCTCCTCGTCGGATAGTCCATCCCCAGTGTCAGAGAAGGTCCGCGGGAAGAGATCGGTAGTAGACGAGCCGGTCCAAAAAAGGAGAAAAACCGCTAGCTCTCATGCAAACAAACCAGGCGGCATCTCTCTTGGAGAGGACCGAGCAGTTCGGCCACGACGAACTGCTGTGCTGGAGTGGTCAGACGATGACGAGGACCAGTCAGCACTTCCGCCGAGCGTGACGGAGGTACCGGTGGATGATGACGCTCCCAAGCATCGAGCAGGGGAAAGTTATGGTCGGGCAACGGTGGACGCCCCGGTGATGCAAACTACCGAAGTCCCCGAACAATGCACAGAAGGGGGGCCCCGAGCACCAAGAAGAGCGGCAGCCCGCTGCAGAGGCGAAGGAGTCCTCCCACAAAGCTGACCAAGCAGCCGCGCCTAGGGGGTCAGGCAGGCATCGTCGATTCAAGAAAATCAATCAGAAGACCAAACCGTAAGTATATTTGCCTTAGAGTAATAATATTGTTCTTTGATTTCACCTTGTTTTTGAGAAGCCGATATTACGCAGTGCGACGCCAAGGCCCGTGACCTTAGAAGAAAAAATGATGACTGCTCCCGTCCGGGAGTCCCCTAGTGTTCGATGAACAGAGGACGGGCCAGCCGTCGCTCCCAGCAGACCCAGCGATGGTGAATCGTTGGCGCACACGACTGGCACGTCGGCGACCGCAACCGTGGCTACGATCAAAAAAGTCGTTACCTTAGAAGCAGAAACTGTGGCTGTTGTTGATGCGCCAGAGGTTACAGATGCGACTCCATCAACGGCTGAGGAGCAAACGGCGTCACCCGCAGGGGTGCCAGGAGTGGTTGGAGCGGCGGTCCGACCACGGAGCCCCCCGATGGTGCCTCAAGCAACGGTGGAGGAGGACAAGGTCGTGGAGATCGAGCGTGCCGCACCTAAACCCTAGTCCGTCCGGATTCTCCGGAAACATGGGGAAGAGGTGGTAGTCGTCGAGGAAGAAAACACCACTAGGGAGATAAAGAGGTTGAAATCCACCGTCGCCGGAGTTATGACTCAAATCGAGGTGAGTGCCACGCCAATAACACCGATATATGTTGTCGGAAGATCAGGGTTTATCTCTTTCATTGTTAATCCACAGGGGATAGCTCGGACAGCCGATCAACGGCACCAACTGATAAAGAGGATGGAGCCCCTCGCCGAGGAAAATAAGATACTCCGGGAGGCTTTAAGTCTTTTAGAGAAAAGTATTCAGAGGGCCCAGCGTGAGCGGGACCTTGCGGAGTCGAATTCGTGGGACCTTGAACATCAAAATGGGGTTCTGTCCGAGCGACTAATGGCTTCGTCCGAGCAGTTGAAGAAGACATCCGAGGAGCTAGCAATTGTATCCAAGTAACTTAAGAAGATGTCCGAGCAGTTGAGCAAGAAAAACGGAGAACTTGATAGTAAAATTGAACAACTCGACTGGAAGTGTCAGCAGTTGAAGGATGTATCCAAGCTAAAATCCGGTATTCTTTTTCATATAATGTGCTTTGCAGTAAGTGGCTGTATATTTTTCCGTTTCTTATATTTTGTGCTTGCAGAGCAAGATGCAGAACTCAACCAGCTTCGCTAGACCGTCGAACAAATCCGACAAGAGAAAACGAAGGAGTCGGAGCGAGCCGACAAACTGGCCGAAGAATTGAAAGGTAGGTTTCCCCTAATTGGAAGTGACGCCGTAATACTTTTTTGCCGTGATGAACCATGGTAATTCTTGTAGATTATCAACATAAAACCAAGGCACAGTTCGATGTGCTGGTGCGAGAAGCCAAAGTCTAGAAGGACAACTTCAACACTATAACTGCCGCAATAAAACCAGTGCTCGACTGCGTCGATGTTGAACCGGCGCCCCGTCCTAATGGTAGGCAGCAAGGGCCAGACACCATCGTTCAGAGATGCAAGGCAGCGTGGGAGAACTTCAAAAACTTCAACCGTGATGCCGTTTTGACCGCCGCTACTCATGCCCTTGCGGTGGTTCGGTCCCATTATCCGTCCGTCGACATCTAGTCAATAGGTGGTGGGTTCGCCGATGGGCTGAGCGACATGTAGACCTAGCAGCTGGAGGATGACGTTGAGGATGTGGCGAAAGTGCTTGTCGGCGATATAGACCTGTTTGGCGAAACAGAAGCTGTTGGCGAAGCTTAACGAACTGCTCGGATATTACCGCCTGTAATACTTGATTTATCTGGCTATGAAGAATCGGCGTATTATCAACCCGATGCAGTTATGCGCACTATAAGCTGTGTTCGAACAGTTAGTTTTCACTAAACTTGATGCCTTAGTTAGGTTGTGATCCGTAACGCATAACGCGGAGCCCATGCGTATGTTGGAGAAACATGCGTTGTCATAAGATCGTGGCCTACCGCCCAACACACCGAGCATCGAGCTCATGGTACGTTTGGTGGGATGTTAGAGCCTTGGTGTCCTCCAGAGTTACTATTGCGAAAAAGCGTGCTACCCAGTAGCCAACTTGAGTAACGTGGTGAGAGAAATGGCTAAAGCAGTGACCGAGCGGTTAGTTCATATCTGAAATCCAGGCCCTGACTAGCCCATAGTCCATAACATCGAGCGCAGAGGCACTGACACGTGTAGGACGAGCAGGCATGGCCAAGGAACCGCAGCCTACCAACCGTAACGCAGAGGGAGGAGCCCCTAAGCACGTGTAGGATGTAGTCAGGGACTAGGTCATTTCCATAGAAAACAAAAGGAAAAAGGTGTGCTGCTTGACGATCGGTGGGCTATGTTGCGAAAATTGGAACGCAACACCATCGTTGTTTTTGTAGAAAAACCTATGTGACCCGGAGGAAGCATAGTAGGTGATTTTTTGGAAAACCATGTTCGGTGATTGGGAGTTAACGTGTTCGGCGAATTAGAGAGGTCATGTTGAGAGGTCGTGTTCGGCGAATTGGAGAGGTCGTGTTCGTCGAATTGGAGAGGTCATGTTCGGCGATCGAGAGTTAACGTGTTCGGCGATTTGGAGAAATCGTGCTCGGCGAATTGGAGTAATAGTGCTCGGCGATTTGGAGTTATAGTGCTCAGCGATTTGGAGTAATAGTGCTCGGTGATTTGGAGTAATAGTGCTCGGTGATTCATGCATACTAGTCGAGCGTATTGGATGCCGTCGCGGAGTGGCTTATATCCTGCTAACGGTAAGTGTAGCTTATGATGAACGAAAAAATGTAGAGGAATTATGGAGACCAGAACTTTATTAGTATTAAAGTAAAGAATACATATCTATGTTATGTCAGGGGTAGAAACGTATAAGGTGCTCTATGTGCCAGGAGTTGGGAACATCGAGTCCATCTATGTCGCATAGGCGAGAAGACCCTGGTCGAGTAACACCTTTTATGATGTAAGGGCCCTCCCATGGTGAAGACAGCTTATGAAGCCCTTTGGTTTTTTGTTTCCGACGTAAGACGAGGTCGCCGATCACGAACGAACGACCTTTGATGTTACGGTTGTAATACCTCCGCAGACCTTCGAGGTACTTGGTTGTGCGAACGTAAGTAATCAGACGCTCTTCCTTGGCCCGATCAATGTCTTCTGTCCGAACAGCTGTGGCTTGGTCTTCATCATAGTTTTCTACTCTGGGTGCTCGGAATGCAATATCCGCTGGAAGTATGGCCTCTGAGCCGTAAACCATAAAATATGGAGATATGCCGGTACTGCGACTAGCTTGAGTGCGCAGTCCCTAGACCACAGCTAGTAGTTCTTTGAGCCATCTGCCCGGGTGCTTTTCCTATTTTTGATAGAGCCTTTTCTTGAGGGCGTCGAGGATCATACCGTTAGCTCGCTCGACCTGACCGTTAGCTCTAGGATGAGCAACGGAAACGTATTTAACAGAGATGCACCTGTCCTCGTAGAAGTCCTAAAAATGATGGCCGGTAAAAGTTGTCCCGAGGTCGGTGATGATGCTGTTCGGGAGACCGAATCTGTGTACGATGTCTTCGAAGAGCTCGACTGCTTTCTTAGCAGTAGCTACGATGAGTAGTTTGTACTTGATCCACTTGGAGAACTTATCAATGGCGACGTACACGTACCGGAAACCTCCTGGCACAGGTTTGAAAGGCCCAATCATATCCAGTCCCCAGCATGCGAATGGCCAGGAAGCTGGAATGGTCTGTAATTCTTGTGCCGGCACATGTATTTGTTTGGCGAAAAATTGACACCCCTCACATTGTCGAACGAGATCTTCTACATCTTTAATAGCCGTGGGCCAGTAAAAACCTGCCCGGAAAGCTTTGCCGACCAGTGTTCTTGAAGCCGCATGATTGCCACAGGAGCCAGAGTGAATTTCAGATAGTAGCTTTACACCGTTATCTTGGATGATGCACTTCTGCAGTATCCCTTCCTTTGCACTTTTCCTCATCAGGCTACCGTCCACCAACACGTAGTGCTTACTGCGGCGAATTAGTCATTCGGTTTTGATTTTGTTGGCGGGTACTTCGCTGTTGGAGAGGTATTTGATGAACTATCCCCTCCATTCGGCGACCTACGAAGGTATCATGAGTACCAACTGCTCGGCAGGGGTTACTTCTACAACTTCCTTGTCTTCCTTAATGGATGGTGTCAAGAGGTCCTGAACGAAGACCCCCGGTGGAGCCATGGTGTGAGAAGATACTATCTTTGATAGCTAGTCGGCTATTTGGTTTTGATCCCATACCACGTGGTGGTACTCGATGCCGTAGAATTTCCCTTCAAGCTTCCTGATTTCGACGCAGTAAGCATCCATCTTCTCACTAGAATAGGACCAATCTTTATTAAGTTGATTGATAACCAGCGCGGAATCCCCGTATACCATGAGGCGTTTGACGCCGAGCTCGATGGCTATACGGAGGCTGTGGAGACATGCTTCGTATTCCATGGCGTTGTTGGAGACCGCGAAATGTATGCGAAGAACGTATCAGAGTTTATCCTTTGTCAGTGTGATGAACAGAATGCCCGCACCGGCCCCATTGATATTAAGGGCGCCATCGAAGTACATCACCTAGTGCTCGGGGCAAGTGGCGGCGATGGGTTCTTGGATTTCGGTCCACTCAGTGATGAAATCGGCGAGCGCCTATGACTTTATGGTCGGCCTGCTTCTGAAGTCAATGGAGTAGGTGCCGAGCTCAACAGCCCACTTGATGATACGACCATTGGCCTCTTTATTTCGGAGAATGTCTCCCAAAGGGAACTCAGTGACCACGGTGATCTTGTAGTATTCGAAGTAATGTCGGAGCTTGCGTGAGGTGATTAAAATTGCATATAACAACTTTTGCACCTGAGGATAACGAGTTTTGGGCTCATTAAGTACCTCATTGATGAAATAGACTGGACGTTGTACCTTGTAGGCGTGTCCAGTTTCCTCATGTTCAATGACAATAGCCGTATTGACAACTCGAGAAGTGGCGGCGATGTAAACCAGCAGAGTTTCATCTGGTCGTGGCGCTGTCATGATTGGAGGTTTTGTTAAAAACAATTTGAGCTGCTCGAAAGCTGTGTCTGCCTCCTCTGACCAAGAAAAAAGCTCGGAGGCCTTGAGGAGCTTGAAGAAAGGTAGCCCTTTTTCACCGAGGCGCGAGATAAATTGGCTTAACACAGCCATGCAGCCTGTAAGCTTCTGTATATCCTTGACACACGTCGGCCGTTTCATGTTGGTGATGGCGGAGACTTTGTCAGGGTTTGGTTCAATGCCCCGAGCGCTGACGATGTAGCCGAGCAGGATACCAGATGGAACTCCAAAGATGCACTTTGAAGGGTTCAGCTTCCATCGGTATTTGCTTAGGTTGGAGAAGGTTTCTTCAAGGTCGGTGATAAGATTGTCGATGGTTCTAGTCTTGATGACCACATCGTCGATGTAGGCTTCGACGTTGCGGCCGATTTGTTGGTCGAGGCACGTCTGGATAGCCCTTTGGTAGGTCGTGCCGGCATTCTTCAGTCCGAAGGACATAGTGGTCTAGCAGTATGCGCCAAAAGGCGTGATGAACGATGTTTTAACCTGGTCTTCCTCCTTGAGGGAGATCTGATGGTAGCCTGAGTAACAGTCGAGAAAGGAGAGCAATTCGCAGCCGGCGGTGGAGTCTACGACCTCGTCTATCCGAGGCAAGCCGAAGGGGTCTTTAGGGCAGTGTTTGTTAAGATTAGTATAATCAACACACATTCTCCATTCTTTATTCTTTTTCTTAACAAAGAACAGGATTAGCTAACCAATCTGGATGATACACTTCTTTTATAAATCCGGCAGCTAAAAGCCGTTTTATTTCTACCCTAATAGCCTCCTTTTTGTCCGGCGCGAATCGGCGAAGTTTCTGCTTGATCGGTTTAGCGGTCGGCGAGACATTCAAGGAGTGCTCGATCTTCTCCCGTGGTACCCCCAGCATGTCTGCAGGTTTCCAAGCAAACACATCGGCGTTGGCACATAGGAAGGAGACAAGCGTGCTTTCCTATTTGGGGTCAAGGTGTGCCCCAATTTTCACCGTCTTGGAAGGGTCGTCAATGCCGAGGCCGATCTCCTTGACTTCCTTGGACTTGGCGGAGGCCCGTGGAGGCTCTGGGATCTCCATGTCATCAGCAGATGTGGTCTTGGCTTCGGCAACCACGCTGGCCATTTGGATGGAGAGGTCGGTGGCTTCGGTGAGGGCGAGACTTTTTGTCTCGCAGGCATAGGCGATGGAGAGGTTGGCCCACAGAGACAGGACTCCTGCAGGCGAAGGCATCTTCAACACCAAATACGCATAGTGCGGAATGGCCATGAACTTGGTTAGAGCCGGACGCCCTAGTATGGCGTGGTAGGCGGTGTCGAAGTCGACGACATAAAAGTTGATATGCTCCACTCTGTAGTTGGTTGCTGTGCCGAACTATACTGGTAGGGTAATTTCCCCAAGTGGTCTGGATGCCCTGCCAGGTACCACGCCCCAGAAGGAGGAGTCTGAGGGCGTGAGGTCTGTTGTCCTCAGTCCGAGCTCCCTTAGGGCCCCGGTGAAGAGTAGATTCAAAGCGCTCCCACCGTCGATGAGGACTTTTTTGAAGAGCACCTTCTGAACAGTCGTGTCAAGGATGAGGGGAAAACGCCCTGTGTAGGGTATGTCCACCCACTAGTTGGCCCTGCTGAAGGTGATGGAGATTTTGGACCATGGACGATAGCTGGGGTTGGCGGTAGTTTCTTCTGAGACTACGGCGAGCACTCGTCGGGCGGTGAGCTTCCGTTCCCTTCTGCTTTCGTTGGAGCCGAAACCCCCGAAGATGGTGGCGACTACCTTGTCGTGGTCCCAGAAGGCGTTATTATTATCCCCAGGTGGTCGGCGTCCTCCGTTCCCACCATTGTCATCGTTGTACTTTTTCTCCTGGAACTCCTTAGCCAAACCAAGGCAATCTTTCATCTTGTGTTTGGCGTTCTTGTGCAGGGGGCATGGACCGTTAAGGATCTTCTTGTACTGCTCATCGTAGTTACACTTTGCGCACGGCTCATTGACGTTGGCAACGAAGTGATCTGGTCGGCGGCGGCGATTCTGACCAAGTTTGAACCCATCTTGCCGATCACGTCCACTGTCCTGGTGGAAACTACGGTCGTCGTAGCGGCGATCGTTGTACTGTCGGTTGTTGTTGCGGTCGTCGTGGCGGCGAACGTTGTGCTGTCGGTCGTCGTTTCGGTCGTTGTGGCAGCGAGGCGGGCGATTAGTGCCCGTATCTTTGTTAAAACGCACCTCCGCTTCCTCGGCGTTGGCGTACTGGTTGGCGGTTGTGATCATCTCGCCGATGCTGGTAGGTGGCTTTCTATTGAACTTAGAATGGAGTTCTCAATGATGAAGTCCTCGGACGAAGGCGGTGATGACTTTGGCCTCTATGATGTTGGGAATAGAATTCCTCATCTCGGAGAAGCGTCTGATGTAGCTGCGGAGTAGTTCAGACGGCTTTTGGTTGATGCGGTTGAGATCATGCTTGGTGCCTGGCCGCCTACAAGTGGCCATGTAGTTGTCGGTGAAAACTCTCTTCAGATCTTCCCAAGAGCCGATGGAGTCCGGGGCGAGGCTTGTGAACCAGCTCATGGTGGCTGGCGTGAGCATGACAGGGAGATAGATTGCCATGACGTTGGTGTCTCCTCCAGCGGCGCGGACGGCGGTGGCGTAAGCCTACAACCACTAAGTTGGGTTCATCCTTCCTTCATAGGGCTCGACTCCGGTGATTTTGAAACCACGGGGCCACTAGAGGGTTCGGAGTGCCCTGGTGAACGCAGGGGGCCCTTCCGGGCTGCCGGGACCGACATCAGTAGTATTGCCAGCGACGATCGGCTCCAGAGCTGAGTCTGGGTTGCCGTATTCCTACTCGTACTCCTGGCGATGTCGTACTTCATCTTCATGGCGCCCAAAATGTCATTGGTCGATACGCCGTCGTGCGTCCCGAAGGTTGCTGAGGTGCACTTGGGCGTCCTGTTCGACCTCTTGGTCGTGCTGGCGATGATGCTCGGCGCGGATGGCCTCCAACTCCCCCCTGGGGAGGTGGTGACTAGTCGGCAAAGTGGCTTTGACTGGGGCGGCGATTAGATCTAGGATCAACTGATCGGCGGATCATGCTTGTGGAGCATGAAGGTCTCTGAACCTCTCGGATCTCGTTAACTTGACAGTGTGCTACTTTAAGCATAGCGGCGACCTTGGCGAGCTCGGGCGTATGCAGGAGGTGAGCAAGTTTGTTGGCGGCCACGGCCAAATTAGCGCTCGGAGTCTTAAAAACGTCGTGGCTGTCAACGTGGAGGAATTCTTCATTGAGGTTGCGATGGAGGGGCCTTCCTTGTGAATCAAACTGGTTATCACGAGCGGCCTCAGCCATCGTGATGGCGCGTTCATTATCATGCCATTGTACGTGGTTGGCGTTCCTATTTTCATGGGCGGCGCGTTCCTCGTTTGTTTCGCCGTTCCGGGGGGGGCTGTCGATACTGACGTTGAAAATCATGCCACCCCGGAAAGGTAGGAGAGGAGGTTACTTGGTGAAGGTCTCGGTGAGGGGCTCGGTGGATCCTTAAGATTTGGAGTCCAGATTTTCCTCAAGGATAGTTTGGAGAGATGCTCTGAGACCCTAGCCGGTGTGCAGCATGTTGATGGTTGGTGGAAACTGGTCGGCAAGCTGGTCAGCAAATTTGCCCCTCAGGGCGTCCTGATATGTAGCTTCGGTGTTGGCGAGCCCGAAAGGCAGGGCGGTGGGCCCTGGAGTCTGTCGAGCATTGAACATTGACAGATCGAGATCAGAGGGTGCTCGGTGCTGAACAAGGGTGTCTAGAGCCGACTTAGCAATGGAGAGGCAATCGGCGAGTTTTAGGCCAACCCGATCGATAGATTCAATCAGATCGTCATTGTTGACATGCCTCCTCTAGTAGCAAGGAAGCGAGCGGCGGGTGGCTGATGGAGTTGACCCTAGAAGTGGTTCTGAGATTGGATCTGCAGTTATTGGTGCGAGGGTGGTCGGTGCAGAATAGATCTGCACCAGCTCGAGAAGCTCTCCAACTCCATCGGTGTTGATGACCCACGTGATGGATCCGACCGTGAAGATCTGGCCGAGCTATGGGAGGGACGAAGAGCCTGCAGAAAAAACCATCTTGTTCGACAAGGAAACAGCACACACACCCCCCTACCTGGCGCGCCAACTGTCGACAGAATATCGTCGGCAGTCCACCGAGGGGCACCCCACGATGGTAGATTGATCGGTAGAGGAGCGTGTAATCAAGAACAAGAAGGCAACAGAGACACACGAGTTATACAGGTTCAGGCCGTTGGTATGACATAATACCTTACTCCTGTGGTCTGTTGGTTTGCATTAGCTATCATATGATTTGTCGTCCATTCGTAGGGGGTCCTTGCCTGCCTTATATAGTCTAGGGGGCATGGTTACAAGTTGGTTAGATCTAAGAGATAACCGGAAAGTAATAACAGATTACAAGAAACATGGGATCGTACATATCCTATCAGATCTCGTAACATCTTCAGGATATCCTCTCCGTGCCTTGCGGGGGTCGCCGAGCAGCATCGTGCCCCGCAAGTCTCCTTCTTGCAGGCTGGGCCGCCCCTGGAGGCATAGCCCATGTGACCTGCCATGGGTATCCGGGGTCGTACCCCCCACATAACTCCTAAAACTTAATGCACACACATAGTAATAAGTGCTTGAAAAATATGGGTTATGCGCTAGGGCTTGCCTGGGTAACTTATTAATACTAAGTTTTCTCCATCTTTGGGACGTGATCCAACCTCCATCATCTGGACATGGTCACATTACACCGGCTTCTAGTTCAACTTCATAGGCCATCAATCGATCCATCAACCACCAACACACCTGAGTGATATGCATAGATGCAATGCATGCTTCAGTCAAACAAGCATAACAAGACATTGACAAACACTACAAGACAAGTAACACATCATCACAGTGAAGGGTAACTAAACGTTAGAGGTTCGACTCTCATTCTCTCCTAGCAACTTACTTGCGAGTACTATTATCACATGAGCGAGCAAAACAACCATTTGCATTTTAAACATACAAGTGAAAGCTTATCATAACATGCCAAACACACTTCTACTTACTAAACCCACTTTGCCTATACATCATGTAAAACAAGTAGTATAGACAAACGTATATTAACCCTAATCTAAACACCTAATATATATAAAAGCTTAAATAATTATAACTAAGGAATAAAAAGGTGGCGCACCAAACATCTCTTTTGGACATGAAAAATTATGGGTGATACATCTTAACTAAACATAACTACTACATAAATTTCATAATTCCTGGATAAGCTAATTATTTACTAGCAGTTAATTAAGATTTAAAGGCAATAAAAGCATGTGACACATGATAAATCAATAACTTAGTAAATAATCATCCATTACACATGAAATTTTTACCATAGCACAAGCATGCAACAAGTAACCTACCATAAAAATTTTGCAGCAGTTGGATTCATATAACAACATATATGAATTTAGCATTTAAAAGTATAGGCAAATATCTATAGCAAAATTTTTGTACTAAAACATATCATATTATGTATCTAATACATAGATCTAGTTGTGTGGAGTATAACAAAACTATTTTGACATTTTTATGATTTTCTACAATTTACTATAAATTTTCAAAGTTTCAGCCAAAAAAACATAAAAGAAAAGGAAAAACCATAAAAGATAAACACTTTGCACCGAGGCCCTATGGCAGAACTGATGAGGACATCGCCACGCTGGACACATCGACGCCATGGTCTTCCCCAAGTTGCAATTCGTTTCCAACTCAGCTGCCACGTCGTCCTCGGATTCAGCAGACACGTCGTCACTGTTTCGGTCATAACTTCCTCATACGATATCGAAACGGGCCGTTCTTGGATGCGTTGGAAAGGGGACGACGATGCCGTTGTTTTGGATCTGGTCCCAGCTCCAGAAGGTCCGTGGATCATTCTGTGTGACCACGGCAAGGTGCTGCGTCACCTATTTGGGCCAACTTGGCCATGTATCGTGTCGGGCCTTAAGCCCAAGTTGTGGGCGCCCAACCCCTGGCCGTCCCCAACCCTAGGTCGAGTCTTAGACTATAAACACAGCCGCTGCCGCTGCTACACAATTGGGTTTTTGTTTAGAGTTTAGTTTTCCATCAAGAAACTGAATCGTTCATTGTAACTATGGTGACAAATCCTTTTACAGTGATCCAGGGCCCCCCGTTCTTGATCTCCTCCACTATGTCGATTAGTCCTTTGGAACCGAGTTCTTGAATCCTCTTTTGATATCCGCGTCATTCATATTTGCAATTTCAGATTGCGTGTTTTACCTTCTTGCTTGTGCTCTTCGATTCACTTGCAGGAAAAGCCTTCTTGGCGAGGTCAATCAAGTTGTGCTTGGTTGATAACCAACGGAGCAGTGGTGTAATGGTTGCAGGGTTCGAATCGTGTCTGATTTGAAGCTGGATCACCAACGTCGAGATCTTCACAAATCAAACTTACCGGCTACCTCCCGGAAGATCGGGCCTGTACACATCAATTGGTATCAGATATTTCAGGTTTACCGCAAGGTATAATCTCGTTTGCCTTAGATTCATATTTGTTCATTACCTAGAGTCCACAAAAAGCCCAAAACTATTTCAATTTCCGCTGTCCTATCGCCCTTTGTGCCTTTGCAATTTTGTTTCAGATTCGTGTTGTTGAGTTTGTGTCCGTGGTCGAGTCTTGTTGTTGGTTTAGGATTGTGTTCGTGGTCGTAGTTCAATCGCTCGTTGCTGTGATTTTGTTTTCTGCCGCTATCCCATCCACCGTTCCCAAACAATAAGTCGAAGCCACCACATTACTCGACTTGCCCCGCTAGCCGCCTTGTGTAACTTCTCACCGCCGCGCAAATCCTAGATAGGTTGCCAGCCGCTCTTATTTTGCCTGCATCGCAGCCCTCCTTACATCATCAGGCGAATACCTACTGCTATGATCGGTGTTAGAGTTTAGGGACGCTTTGCCCTAACTGCCGCCGCCGTGTTGTGCCTCCCGGAAAACATACCTTGAGATACCTTCGGTAAAACAGGCATAACTTTTCGCTCGTTTATCAGAAAAATTTGAAATTTTTTGTGCATCTTCTTGACACCATTTGGACCCGACCCAAACTTGGCTTTGCCCTATTTGGTTTCATCAGAATTGCCAAAAAAATTCAGGAAAATATAGAAAAAAAATTGTCAAAGTTTTTGCACGCTTTTTAGAGAACGTGCTGAATTTCTGTAGACCACATCCCACCTCAGTTGTAGGTGCCAATTTTTGTGGTTGCATCTTTTGTGATCCTTGTTCAGAGAAAAGTATAAAAAATAGTAAAAAAAAGTTTGTTTCCTACTAGTGCCTTTTGGAAAAATTCGGGAAAATTCAGGAAAAAGGAGATATCTGGGCTATTTGCTTGTTCTGTGAGTTCTTTCGATCGTCCTTTGTTTTCACCTTGTTGCGCTACGTCTCGACACGTCTTAGCCAGCACCTGTGATTTGTACTTTGGATCCAGATTGAACAATCGCTACTCTGCACTCGTTAATTGCTAATCCTTGCTGTCATATCGTGTGCCTACCCATAGCTCCACATATTCTTCTGTCAGCACAGGTTCATCTTGCAACTGTTACCCACGCTCAACAACAGATTGCTTCGCCACTTTGGTTTTGCTCCTATTTGGCGTTGGTAAGAATACAGGCAAGACGGTGGTAAGCCGCTTGTGATTTTGCATTCCACTTTCACCACCATCACCACCACTTGTTTCCTTTTAGTTGATAGGGATAATACTTTGGTGTTGTCTTTTTCTATCTTCTAACCATGGCAGGAACTCCGACGGACTTCAATGAGTGCGTGTCCAAGGGCGAGCTTGCAACATTCATGACTGAACAACGCAATCTTATGACCGAGCTGACGCGCAACGTGAACAATCTGGTCACCCGCATTGAACAGCTTGAGCAACACCCTCCACCTTATCGTGCTAATGATGAAGATGCGGATGCTTTTGGTGATGAAGATGTGTATACTGACGGTGGTGCCCGTCGCCGCCTCAACTTCAATTGTCGTGGTATGGCAGGTGATAATCATGGTAATAATGATCCTTTTGCTAAAATTAAATTTAGTCTACCTCCTTTTGCTGGTAATGTTGATCCAGAGGCATATTTAGATTGGGAGCTTGCTGTTCAACAAAAATTGATTCTCATAATGTTCCTGCTGAGCATAGAGTTAGACTTGCTACTAGTGAGTTTACTAATTTTGCTTTGTTCTGGTGGAGTGATCTTTGCAATGCCAATAATGCTGCTGCTGTGCCTCAAACTTGGAATGTTTTAAAGCAACGTATGAAATCTCGTTTTGTTCCTCCTTATTACCAACGTGATTTACGTTTGAAACTACAAACTTTAAAACAAGGTGATAAAGGAAGTAGAAGCATACTATCAAGAATTGCTTATTGGTTTAGCACGTTGTGGTATAAATGAAGATGATGATGATGCTAGTGCTAGATTTTTTGGTGGTTTAAACCATGATATACAGAACATACTTGATTACAAAGAATGGCGCAATTTTTCCCAATTGTATCATCTTGCTATTAAGGCCGAACGAGAAGTACAGGGACGCAAACAACACCAGCCTTTCAGGTCTAACAATGGGAGGAATTTTCAGCAGCGTTCCGAGCCGGAGACGCCTAAGCTTCCTGTTGCACCACAGCCATCTACACCTCCATTTTCTTCCGGGGTAAGTAAATTGTCTAATGTGCAGTTTCCACAGCTGAAGAAAGGTGGCACTCCAGGTGCTTCTACTAGCTCCTCTTCGTCCAGCTCTAAAATCATTTGCCACCGATACAAAGGCATGGGACATGTCATGAAGGAATGCCCCAGTCGTCGCGCTTTCATTGCTACCGAGGATGGATATGTAAGTGCTAGTGATGTTGATGATGATTTAGCCCTTGCTGCTAACATTGATGCAGATCCCACCGAGGGCGATCATGACAAGGAGGCCATCACCATTAACTCTGTGGCTGCTGCCGTGGACTACCCTAGCCTTCTTGTGCAGCATGTGTTGAGTACACGTGTGGGTCATGAAGAAGAGATGAAGATCCAACGCCACAATTTGTTCCACATGTATCTCATTGTGTAGGGTTGTCGTGTTCTCACTATCATTGATAGCGGGAGTTGCAACAACTTGGTGAGTTCAGATTTGGTTGACAAGCTTGGCTTGACCACACGACAACATTCGTATCCATATAAACTTCAATGGTTCAATAATAGTGGTAAGACTAAGATAACTAAATCGGCACGCATTAGCTTTTTCACAGGCTCTTATCATGATACTGCTGATTTTGATGTTGTCCCTATGCAAGCTTGTTCCATTTTGTTAGGTCACCCATGGGAATTTGATAATGATGCTTTACACCATGGTAGAACTAATACATACACTATCATACATAAGGACAAGAAAATTACATTGCTGCCTTTGTCTCCTACGGATATTATTAAACATGCTAATGAGATCAAAAATAAACCTCCAACAGACATTGCTAAAAATAATGGGATTAAGTTAAAAGGAGGTGCTTTTCTTGCTACAACTCCTGCTACTGCTGAGTTATGTGATAATCCTGATGCACCATGTTATACTATGTTTTGTCAACCTCTTATGTTTGGTGCATTGCCTGCTGTCACTAACCTTTTGCAGGAGTTCGCTGATGATGGGATGGAGTCAAGGACGACTCCAATTCTACAAGGAGGGGATGATGAGGACATCGCCAAGATGGAGTCGAGGACGACTCCAATTCGAGAAGGGGAGGATGATGAGGACATCGCCACGCTAGACACATCGACGCCATGGTCTTCCCCAAGTTGCAATTCGTTTCCAACTCAGCTGCCACGTCGTCCTCGGATTCAGCAGACACGTCGTCACTGTTTCGGTCATAACTTCCTCATACGACATTGAAACGGGCCGTTCTTGGATGCGTTGGAAAGGGGACGACGATGCCGTCGTTTTAGATCTGGTCCCAACTCTAGAAGGTCTGTGGATCATTCTGTGCGACCACGGCAAGGTGCTGCGTCACCTATTTGGGCCAACTTGGCCATGTATCGTGTCGGGCCTTAATCCCAAGTTGTGGGCGCCCAACCCCTGGCCGTCCCCAACCCTAGGTCGAGTCTTAGACTATAAACACAGCCGTCGCCGCTGCTACACAATTGGGTTTTGTTTAGAGTTTAGTTTTCCATCGAGAAACTGAATCGTTCATTGTAACTGTGGTGACAAATCCTTTTACAGTGATCCAGGGCCCCCGTTCTTGATCTCCTCCACTATGTCGATTAGTCCTTTGGAACCGAGTTCTTGAATCCTCTTTTGATATCCGCGTCATTCATATTTGCAATTTTAGATTGCGTGTTTTACCTTCTTGCTTGTGCTCTTCGATTCGCTTGCAGGAAAAGCCTTCTTGGCGAGGTCAATCAAGTTGTGCTTGGTTGATAACCAACAGAGCAGTGGTGTAACGGTTGCAGGGTTCGAATCGTGTCTGATTTGAAGCCGAATCGCCAACGTCGAGATCTCCACAAATCGAACTTACCGGCTACCTCTCGGAAGATCGGGCCTGTACACATCAAGAACCTCCTAAATTATAGGACCCACATGCACCTGTCACTGTCCAACGACCTCTGACGACTATGCATATGTTCCTAGTAACTTAAGAAGACTGTCGGGTGTCCCCGTGGAACCCCGAATCATCCACGATTTCCGAGCAGGATCCCATTACAGAGTCATTGCAGTATTACAACAGTTTATTCAAATAGATACATCAGAGTAATATAGCGGAAGTCTTACAATAACTTAGTTTACAAAACAGTAGTTTCAAACCTTATAAACTAAGCTCGATTAATATTCCAAACCATAGTAGTGGAGTGGCATTATAACATAATACAAAACATGCAATTAAACTGCCCTGCCCAAGGGCCACAAATTTACTTATCATCATCGGATCGAACAACCGCCATGCAACACGGCCCAAAACAGACCTGCTCATGAGGCTCACCTGCAACAAGGGTCAACGAACCCTGAGTACAAAAGTACTCAACAAGACTTAACCGAAATAAAAATTGATAGAACTCAGGAATGCAGGCTTAGGGATTCAAGGTATGGCTTTAGCAATAATCAAAGTTCTTTTGCGTAAAAGCTCTTTAACGAAATTCTTTATGTCAACATTTAAAACCTCATAAGATCATATACAAAGCTGACACGATCCGTAATGAGATCATGAAACTTCATAACCAACACCTTCACAGACCATCCTCAAGTTCTAGTTATTTATTAGTACGATGATGAACAGTGAGTTGAGTCTCCATAACCGAGGAGCAACGACGATTCGAACCGATTAAACCCAGCTGGGGATTCCAGACCACATGACATATGCAGGTCCTCGACTCACATATATCAACCTACCCTCGGATCCTCTAAAACAAGAATGGGTCCGCGCCACCCGAGAATACAGTACTCCACCAATCCAGCCCATTGCCACGTGGGTACACGCTATTCTCGCCATCTCTCCACTCCCAGTGCGCGAGTAGCCATTCTCATAATAGAATCACCAAGTTAAGGCTTACCGGAGTATGTGGTTAGTACTACAAATTCTTACCTCATGCAATTCAACAACGGTATGGGCCTTAATCGACACAGGCGGAAAGAACCCGCTCACAAGACATTACCAGGTCGTGTGGCTCACACACACCGAGTCCACCCGGTCTAGATTTATTACTCCAAATTCCCATATCACATGATAACATAAGTAACCAAGGTTCCATTAAAAACTTGCAGGTGGCAGGTAATCACCCGACTTTCATCGTTCTATGCATAGCTAAGCAAAACTAGGCATATACGAGTTTAGAACTGGTAATATGGTAAATATGGAATAACAAGGGTGGTAATGCACCAATTAGGCTCTTACTTAACTACTAATCACTTAATGCAGTATATGAAAGCAAAAGCGAAATCAATTTGTAAAACACAAGGTAGGGTTTAAATGCATCCGGGGCTTGCCTTGGTTGGCAGAAAAGGTTAGTTCCACAGAGAGATTACAGAGTTAGACTTGACAACATCACCATTGATGGATGAACCTTCTCCAACACTTGATCAACACGAGCACCATTGAATGATGACACTCATCCAAAGATTAGTCAACGCGAACCTTCTCACTCACGTATGCACTACACGTAAATAAATAATGCATGCTTTAGCATGATGGATTGTATGACATGATGCATGGAGGTGCATTGGTGAAAGCATAAAAGATTAACTAACTTGAATACAACTTTCCTTCACGGTACAGTTACAAGTCAAAACTAACTAAACCTTTTTTATAAACCCAACTACTTACTTTAAGTACCAAGAATCATCTTATGCTAATGACCCAAGGTCATCACTCAATCAAAATTTCAAACAAAACCTAAGTCATCAAGGTTTACTATTTAACTAACATATGTCTATTTCAGGACTGGAAACAACAGCTTCATGTTTGGATCATAACTAGAGTTATACAAATCCAATAGCCATGCAACAAGACATTCTGGAAAGCTTATGAAATTTTCTACAACTCATCTTTAATCATCTTAGCATGATTCTCAAGTTAACTAAGTCAATTATACCCATTTACAGAAACTGGTCCCCAAATGACAGAGAGCAGCCATTTCTGAAACCCAACTTTAAACAGGCATAACTCACAAACCACAAGGCCAAATACCACCAAATTTTAACAGCAGATAGATACATGAATTATCTACAACTTTTGTATAAACAAGTTTCACAACAAAGCAAATTATCATAAAGAACTTTGCTAAGTTCCTAGATCTGTCCATAAACCACGTCGGCAAGAAAATAATTATTAACTTATATTGCAAACACATAATTGGGCAAAACCAACTTTACCAACATTTCACACATGACTAAAGAACACCAGAAATCATGGTGCTCACCTCTAAATAAATTTTCTTAAAACATTTCTTAATTTATTTAGACATCAAGGTATATTTATGAACATATACCAAAAATGCACAATAACTTCTACAAAAATTATAGTAGCTCACATATCCTCTCAATAGTGTACTATACAAATTTCATACCATTTGCATAAGTATAGCTGCCTCTATGAAAAAGACAATTTGCTATTGCAAGAAATCATGTGAGAGCGAGATAAACCAAAAACTCACTCATACTTCATCCAATACTCATGAAATTTTTACCACACATCAACTATGAATTACTACCTTACTGCAGTTATGGAAAATAATAAATTCAACTAGCATGCCACAAAAATTTCACTTCATTTGGAGCCCTAGATTTGCAGTTATGGAAAATAACAAATTCAACTAGCATTACAACCTTACTGCACAAATCTATTTTTGCAGCTAAAATTTTAAACTAAAACATGCCATATTATAGATCTACTGCATAGACAATTTCACAAGGATTCCAAAAAGTCCTCTTTTGCCATTATACGAATTTCCTATGAATTACTATGAATTTTCAAAGTTTCAACCGATTTCAAAGCAAACAGGTCCAAAAGGCACTATTCACATGAGTCTACAGTTCACAGAAAAGCCCCTCACAAATCTCGAATTTGAAGCTGAAGTCCCTGGTCCCGATTTTGAAGAACAGAGGACGCCGGAGAAGCTCGATTTCCGGCCGGCTGATGCTCGTAGGCGGCAACTGAAGGGGTGGTCGAGCTATAGGGTGGTGAGGCGAGCTAGAGGATGACCGTAGTATGGCTAGAGGTGGCCTGTGGCCTGCTGGCCGCACGAGCAGGCGGGACGACGGCGGCTGCTCCGGCGGCGACGGTGATACGACGGCCGTGGTGACTGGAAAATGGGCGCGGGAGGGGCGGCGTGAGGCGTTGGACACGTAGCGACACTCAGTGCAGATGCAAGAGGGCTGTAGGAGAGGGAGCAGCGGCGGCACGGAAGCTGGGCGGCGGCGGCCATGGCGACGAGAAAAACAGAGAAGGAGAAAGAGGAGAACGGCAACGTCGTAAGCTTTATAATGCGGCCAAGAAGGACGAAGAAGCCACGCAGGAGCCTTTCCCACGCCAGCGCGACGCCGAGGGCGGCCACAGTCGCGCCTGGAAGCTGATAGAAGCACGCCGTCGGTGAGGTGTCTGCCGCGGGCACTGTTCACCAGAATTACAGAACTGCCACTCGCTTTAAATCCCAAATTACTCCCAAATTTTCATAACAACTCAAAAATCTCCAAAAACAAAAGTTGCTCAAAATTTAAAGTTCTACAACTTTGCTTTTATAACGATTCCCAAATTCGGTATACATTTTAAAATGCAAGTTTAAATTCAAAAAGGGAATATTTAAAGAATCACGCCTTTTCAAATTACTTCAAATTTCATAAAACAACTTTGAAAACTCCAAAAACAAACTTTGTACCTCATGATAAACTCTACACTTTTGCTTTTAGGCTCAACCCCAAAATGTGCTTAGATTTTGAATTAGGTTTTCCGGGGTCAAACTTAAATGCTGAAAATTCGGGTTTTCGAAAATTCAATTCAACACAATTGTTTTGAAATTGATTCAACCATACAAGTCAACACATATCATAAAACAATATTCACACCAAGCATTGCAACAAAAATTATTAAACTTTTATTAAGGAAGAATTTGAATTGTTTAATAGATTCCCACATTAAAATTCACAAAGTTTCTTAATCACTATTATTTCATGTAACATATAACACACTTCATAACAACATTTACATGCTATAAATTAAACATGAAATGCATTCATGAGTTGATACATGATGATTATGCATAATGATGACATGATCACCTTTTAAGTACTTTATAACATCAGGGATGTTACAGGCCCCTGATCTTTTCTTGAATCAACCCACAGTCTAGCAGTACTATTCATGTGTCATGAGATTTACATTGGGAACCCTAGAAAAGCTTCTATTTATGCATGAGGTCCTTCTCTTCTTGTTCCTCGTCTTCACCGAGCAAAGGAGGGCCACGGCAGGACTGATTTTCGGCCATGGAGGGCTTCACGGTGGTGATGAATAGGGCAGAGGGGTGTGTGGGTCCCACAGAAATCTGGGGCTATCTATGGCCTCGCTGGAGGTGGCCCGAGGCGGTCCAGTCGTAGACGCTGGTGGCCAGCGGCTACGGCAGCAGGCGGTAGCAGCGCTGTGGGGCGTGGCTACCGGAGAGGACACAGGGAAGGAGCGTGGGAGGGGCAACGCAGGCAGTGGAAGGCGGTAGCGGTGGCGGCTTGACCAAGCGTAGCTGGTGGTGGCCCGACCATGCATGCGACAGTCGAGGTGGGCGACTGCATGGCGGAAGCGGCGCTACAGCGGCTATGGCAAGGGGGCTCTGGCCTCGGCAGGCTCAGCGAGAGTGTGTGCGGCAGATCGAGGCCCGAGGTGGAGTTGGTGATGGTGGAACATAGCGCACCACCTAGCAGGAGCTCTCGACCGGCCATGGTGACATTGCATCGAGACACAGAGCAAGCAAGAGGGAGAGCAGAGCGAGCGGGAGGCAAAGGGGAAGTGAGGCTTGCGAGGGGATTGGCCTCCACTTGAAGGCGCTAGGGTGGGCAGGCAGGCATGGGCGAGTGGGCGAGCAGGGCATGGGCGGCCATGGTGCACCTATGCATGACATGGGTAGCCAGGGCACGAGCGAGGTTAGAGCAGGGTGTGGGCGCACAGTGGCCATGTGGCCCTCTTTAACATCTGGTGCAGCGAGTTTGGTCAAGAACTAGGTCCCACGCCCTATACAAAAGATCTTCACCAAATGCTAAACTTCCACTCTTATTAAGGGACCAAGATCACTAGAGCAGCAGATTAGTAGGTAATTAGGGCCAAAGTTAGCAGTGCCAGCGAAAACACTAAGCACTTAGAAAGTTTCTCCTAGGAAACAATATTTTATCCAAACTTTGATGCACTAATTAACCTATCAAACAATTAAACTAGGCATGAACAAGCACTCTACCACAAAGTACAAAACTTTATCTCAGTTTTCCACACCAACATATTTTATAGTTTCTATATAAAATAATTATTTATTTATTCTCCAATAAGCTATTGAGCAATTAAAACAAGGTAAGGTTTTTGGCATTTTTAATAATTTTCTCCACATTTTTCCAACATGAACCCCAAATAACTTTTGTCCGCAAACTCATTTAGAGATGTTTAAACACAAAAACAAAGTTGGTTGACCTCACACATGTTGACTTTATTCACAAAAGTGATTCCAACAGATATGTACTTATCATTTCACGCAAGAGTTCATCACCAAACCTAGGTAAACCTATTTATCTAGTTTTATTAAGCCATAAACTATTGTTAAACATGTACGTAACATCGGGGGTGTTACAGGGTCTAGTCCCATTCCCCTCCTAGGTTTGGAGTAGCCTATGCTACTGCTGCCGCTAGAGCCAAGTGACCAGACCCGAGTCCGGTCCAGCGCGACTCCAGGGTCTGGTGCAAGGCTAGCCATGTCTGAGACCAAAAGACAGCGACCAAACCCATGCTTGATGGATTGGACCTCTGCTATGCAGAGTCCGATCACACTGATCACCTCCAAATCTTCTCTAAGTTGATCTGTTTCAACTCCAACAACTTCTCCTTTGTAAATGTGCCAACACCACCAAGTGTACAACACAATGGGCTTGTGTGTTAGCATTTCACAAGCATATTTCAAAGGATTAGTCACTCAATTCACACTAGTAGAAATATGCACTTCTATGGTGAAAATCATAATGACGAATCCTGAAACTATCATAGAGGGTCGCTTTTTATGACGAATATTTTGGTTTCGTCATAGATCAGTGGTGACTGAAGGGACCAGTGACGCCTAAGAGGGGGGGGGTGAATTAGGCAACTTAAAATTCTAACTCTAAACCATGGCCTCTTTTTCTAACCCTAGCAAAACCTATGCAATAGATAAGCTATCTAGATGTGCAACTATGGTTTTGCTAGTGTGTTGCTATCTCTACCGCAAACGTAGTAAAGTAATCAATGTAAATGCGGAAGCTAAAGAGCAAGGTAGAGATATGCAAACTCCCGTCGATGACTCTGGTATTTTTACCGAGGTATCGAGAAGCACGCAAGCTCCCCCCTAGTCCTCATTGGAGCCCCTCGCAAGGAATCCCTCACAAGGGCCAAGCTCCCGGTCGAGTACCTCCGTGGATAGCCTTGGGCCTTCCCCGCGCGCAAGTGGGTCTCTGATGTGCCTCTCGGCAAGCCTCTCTCGGATGCTCCCCGCCGTCTTCACTATTAAGCTTTCGGCCAAAATGCCAGGGGCCTTGTTCCCTCTGGTACATGGTGGCGGCCACACCACAAACGCGGTTGGTGTGATCTCGCAAGACTTCAAGCCCCTCCGATGTACAACACTTGTGCTCGCAAGCACAGGGTGGCAAGAGGTATGCAAACCTCACTAAACACTAGGCAAACACCTAGAGTAAGCGCATAAGCGGTGGTCTAATCAACCTAAGCACTTCGCAAAGCACTTATGCTAATCGCCTAATAAAACACTAAGCACTGTGCATGTGGAGATCACTAAAATGGTGTATCAACACCCTTGGTATGTTTCCTCGGCTCCACACTACTAAAATGGCCGGTTGGGGTTGTATTTATAAGCCCCGCTGAGAAAGTAGCCGTTGGGGTCGAATTCCCATGAAACTGCTACTGACCGGACGCTGAATCGTCCTGACCAGACGTGTCCGGTCGTCCCAACCATTGAGCCAGCAATTTACTGATCGGACGCTGGCCAGCGTCTGGTCGCCTGCCACCGGACGCATCCGGTCATAGATTTGCCGCTCTAGAACCTTACTGTAATCGATCGGACACTGCTGTCCTACGTCTAGTTGGTTGCCGCCAGCGTCTGGTCCAGTGACCGGTCGCCTGTCTACCGAGCCACTTGCCCAGTGTCTGGTCGCAGCGTCTGGTTGCTTGTCCAGCGTCCGGTCCTGCATCCGGTCACCACAATGAGCTCATTTCTTCGCGATCTTTCATATGGCTTGGTTCCAATCTTCATGCTTGGACTTTGCTTGATCTTTGGGTCTTCTTCTTGTGCTCCTAAGGTCTTGCTTGAGGTGTTGATCATCGGATCATCATGTCGCCTTCGTCCAAGTTACGTCTTGCACCCTTTTGAACTACAAAATAGACACTTGCAAATTCATTAGTCTAATTTGGTTGTGTTGGTCATCAAACACCAAAATCCAAAGTAAATGGGCCAAGGGTCCATTTTCCTTACAATCTCCCCCTTTTTGGTGATTGATGCCAACACGACCAAAGCAAGCAAATAATAAGAATTTTGGAAGTTAAAAACTACCTACTTGCTAGGATGCATTGCAAAGGGCAAGGTTATATGATACTAATTGGCAGATACTAATTAAAATTTTACTTAAAAGCTTGTCTTGCCCTTGCAAATGTCCCCTTGTGATATTGTGGATTAAAGCCTAGCTTTCTAAAAAAAATCTCCCATTACTTAGACTAACCCATAATTCACAATTCACTTTCCTCCCTTTCTCGGACCATTACTACTAGTAACTAAATGCTTGACTTTGGTCCTTCACATTCTCCCCCTTTGGCATCAAACACCGAAAAGGAAGACATTTGTAGCACAAGGGAGGGTCAAATTTCGTGATACTTTGTGTATAGAGTGAAAGTGGATCACAAAATTTGACTTTCACATTATATAGACTAAGCTCCCCCTAAATATATGCATACATATGGTAGAAAGCAAAGCATATGCATAATTAACAATTTATTGTACAAGAGAGTTTAATCTATATAATGCATGGAGAAAGCATATAAATATGAAATGAAATCAACATGATGATGCCAATCAAAGAATGATGCTTAACTCCGGGGACTCCAATTTCCTTACAATGAGACTACTACACATGTGATAGGTTTTGAAAAAATTGATACCATTTGAACAAGTGTTAGTCTCAAAGCATCCAAGTTGTAGAATTACTCCCCCTAAATATGTGCACACAAGTGTTGAATACTTGTAAAATTTGTGCACATTGATTTAAGTATCAAAATACCACTTGAAAGATGATATTTGGGAGAGATTATCTACAATTTGGTCTTTGGCACATATTAGATAAATAATTGTAAAGCAAGCTATGTGTCGTGCTTCTAAACAATTTTAAACCGTGTAGGTTTGCTCCAAGGGTTGATAAAGAAACCGAGCAAGCCTACCATATGATATACCTATTGAATGCATAACAAAAAATTTAAGCATGTAAATGCAAACATAGGCATGAAAAATAACTAGATGCTTTAAGAGTATATCAATTGAAAAACAATACTAATTGAAATGAATACTAATTGAAAGTAATGACATCTAGTTACCTAACATGGGAAGGGGAAATTGGGTCCATAGTATTCACTAACCTACTTGGCAATAATTTTGTCCATCATGATGCACCCCATGAAATGCACCCAAACTTTGCCAAGTCTCCAAATTCCCCGAAGACCGACGGACTTCTCACTTCCCTTTCGGGATCCAAACCTTCTTGGTGCTCTTCATGTTTGAAATGATCTCCTTTGGCACCCAAAAGCGTTTGACCCCATTGTTAGCTTGCTTGTTCACCTTGATGGCCACCACCTTGTCATTTTTCTTCTTCTTCAAGAGATAAGGTGTGGAGGCCTTCTTGTCCACCTTGTTGGTGTAGGTGTTGGAGAGCTTGCTTGTTTGCTTTTTCTCCTTCTTCTTTGCTCCTCCCCCATTCTTCACCTTGCACTCATAGGACTTGTGACCTTCCTTGTGGCACACATAATAAACCATGGTTTATCCTTCATCAAGCTTCTTCACTCCCTTGATGGTGTTATCTTGATGAAGTTGGGTTTGCTTCGCCTTGCCTTTCACTTGAGTCAAGTCCTTGGTGAGGCGAGCTACTTCTTGCTTGAGTTGCTCATTCTCCTTTGCAACCTCTTGTGTGCATGTATCTACAATAACTTTCTCAACACAAACTTGGTTGCACAAAGGTGAGTCTAAACATAAATCATTACAAGAAGTAGAGGCATCCTTTTTAGACATGTTAAAGATAGAACTTTTCTTTTTAGATGCCTTGGTGGGGTTTGTGCTAACGGCTTCAAGATTAGCAACTTTATTTGTTAGCTCATCACAATGTTTGCACATGGTTTCCATTTTAGCAAGCAAACTATTATATGCTTCTTGTGAGCTAGCTAACTTTTCTTTTAATTTTTCATTTTTCTTTAAAAGTTGCTCATCATTGATTTGGCATGTATTTGTTGTTGCACTAGCCTCAAGTTGCTCAATTTTAGTAGATAGTTCAACATTGAGATTTGCAAAGTTTTCATATTGTTCAAGCAAACTTTTGTATGCTTCTTGTGAACTACCTAGCTCTTCTTTTAAATTTTTGAACTTCTTTTGTTGACTAGTGCAAACTTTAGCATATTTAAGATTTTGTTGCACAATTGTATTATAAGAAGGCAAATCATCATCACTATCGCTCTCACTAGAGGATGAGCTTTCATTACCTCATGCCATAAGACACACACGAGAAGAGCTTGATGATGAGTGCTTGCGCCCTCACCTCTTGTGATGATCTTCTTCACTTGAGGAATCATCCCATGACCTTATTGATGTGAGGGCTTTGTTCTTGCACACCTTCTTCTTTGCCTTGGGTGTGGGCTTGTTTGGACAAACTTCCACAAAGTGCCCCAACTCACCGCATCCATAGCATCCTTTCTTTCTTTGCTCGTCTCTTTGATTAGTGAAAATGAGGTCTTGAATTTGGATGGGCACACCCTTGACATTGAGCCTTACGATCATCTTCTCCACCTTTTTGATAAGTTTGATTGATTCTTCATCAAGGTTGGAGGTGGAGGAGGAAGATTGATCATCATCACTTGATTCTTGTTCATCATCATCCTCATCTTCTTCTTCTTCACTTGAGGAGCTTGAGCTTGAGCTTGACTCAACTTTCTTGCCCTTCATCTTTTTCTTCTCGCTACAAGCGAGAGCTTTGCCTTTGCTTGATGAAGAATCTTCTTCTTGCCCCATCTTACGTGACATTTCAAATGCCACTAACTTGCCAATGGCTATGCCCAGGGTCATATTACTTAAGTCCTCCATGTTGTGAAGGATGGTGATGATGCTAGCATATTTCTTTTGTGGTAGCACCGAGATGATCTTCCTCACAATGTCCGCATCATCTAGCTTTAATAATCCAATAGAATGGAGCTCATTGATAATTAGATTTAAATGAGAATACATATCATGAACAAGCTCATCATCATTCATAGTAAAGGAATCATAGTTTTGCTTTGCTAGACAATGTTTTTGCTCACGGACATTGCTTGTGCCATCATGGAGCTCTTGGAGTTTTAACCAAATTTCATGTGACGTATTTAAAGTGAATACTTGGTTAAAAACATCCATACTAAGTGATTCAAACAAGCAATTTTTAGCTCCAGCATTGAAGTGCATTTCTTTGTCATCACTCTTTGTGGGTTTTTCGGGATTCTTGATGGGTTTCATCCCATTATGAGTGACTCTCCATACACCCAAATCAACTGCCTCAAGATGGCAAGCCATTCTAGCTTTATAGTATGGGAAGTTAGTGCCGTCAAATTGTGGAGGCCTAGCGGTATCCATCCCAACCACTCTACAATCATGTCGGCTCAATGGCGGTTAAGCCAAGGGTCCAAATATGAGCCAACCAGCTCAGATACCAATTGAAGGGACTATGACGCCTAAGAGGGGGGGTGAATTAGGCAACTTAAAATTCTAACTCTAAACTATGGCCTCTTTTTCTAACCCTAGCAAAACCTATGCAATAGATAAGCTATCTAGATGTGCAACTATGGTTTTGCTAGTGTGTTGCTATCTCTACCGCAAATGTAGTAAAGTAATCAATGTAAATGCGGAAGCTAAAGAGCAAGGTAGAGATATGCAAACTCCCATCGACGACTCCGGTATTTTTACCGAGGTATCGAGAAGCGCGCAAGCTTCCCCCTAGTCCTCATTGGAGCCCCTCGTAAGGAATCCCTCACAAGGGCCAAGCTCCCGGTCGAGTACCTCTGTGGATAGCCTCGGGCCTTCCCCTTGCGCAAGTGGGTCTCCGATGTGCCTCTCAGCAAGCCTCTCTTGGATGCTCCCTGTCGTCTTCACTATCAAGCTTTTGGCCGAAACGCCAAGGGCCTTGTTCCCTCCGGTACACGGTGGCGGCCACACCACAAACGCGGTTGGTGTGATCTCGCAAGACTTCAAGCGCCTCCGATGTACAACACTTGTGCTCGCAAGCACGGGTGGAAAGAGGTATGCAAACCTCACTAAACACTAGGCAAACACCTAGAGCAAGCGCATAAGCGGTGGTCTAATCAACCTAAGCACTTCGCAAAGCACTTATGCTAATCACCTAATAAAACACTAAGCACTGTGCATGTGGAGATCACTAAAATGGTGTATCAACACCCTTGGTATGTTTCCTTAGCTCCACACTACTAAAATGGCCGGTTGGGGGTTGTATTTATAAGCCCCGCTAAGAAAGTAGCCGTTAGGGTCGAATTCCCACGAAACTACTACTGACCGAACGCTGAATCGTCCTGACCGGACGCGTCCGGTCGTCTCAACCGTTGAGCTAGCAATTTACTGATCGGACACTGGCCAATGTCCGGTCGCCTGCCACCGGACATGTCTGGTCATAGATTTGCCGCTCTAGAGCCTTACTGTAATCGATCGGACGCTGCTGTCCTGCGTCCGGTCGGTTGCCGCCAGCGTCCGGTCTAGTGACCGGTCGCCTATCTACCGAGCCACTTGCCCAGTGTCCAGTCGCAGTGTCCTGGTTGCTTGTCCAGCGTCCGGTCCTGCATCTAGTCACCACAGTGAGCTCATTTCTTTGCGATCTTTCATACGGCTTGGTTCCAATCTTCATGCTTGGACTTTGCTTGATCTTTGGGTCTTCTTCTTGTGCTCCTAAGGTCTTGCTTGAGGTGTTGATCATCGGATCATCACATCACCTTCGTCCAAGTTACGTCTTGCACCCTTTTGAACTACAAAACAGACACTTGCAAATTCATTAGTCCAATTTGGTTGTGTTGGTCATCAAACACCAAAATCCAAAGTAAATGGGCCAAGGGTCCATTTTCCTTACAGTGACGATCCTCAAACCCTCCCTATCAATGATGAAATCATATATCATCACAAAAATGTCATAGAAGAGCATAGGGTTTCATCATAGATCACTCGCGTGACTATTCCTGCTCATCTGTGACAATCTTCTTTAAAACTGTGACAAATAGGGCTTCGTCATTGAACTAATTACACATCTGTGATGAATAATATTTGATCTATAACAAATAGCACTTCATCATAAATCTCCACATGGTCCTTTCCCCATTCGATGTGTACATGTGGGACCTACAGTTACTCATCTGTGATGCTAGCAATTCATCATAGTCTCTGCTTAGTCCTTTCTCCAGCGAATGTGTACCTATGGGACCCTTCTCCATCCGACGTGTACCTATGGGACCTATAGTTACTCATCTATGATGCTTGCAATTCATCATAAAAGTCTCTGCTCGGTCCTTTCTCCATCCAATGTGTACCTGTGGGACCCTTCTCCATCTGACCTGTGGGACTCGACAGCTTACGTGTCACATGTACTTATGGGACCTTTCTCCATCTCCATCTGACCTATGGGATCCAACGCCTTGTTGTCACATGTACCTATGGGACCTTTCTCTATCCGACTTGTGGGACCCAATGGCTTACGTGTCACATGTACCTGTGGGACCTTTCTCCATCTCCATCTAACCTATGGGACCCGATGACTTGCATGTCACTTGTGGACCCTTCACCATTCAACCTATGGGACCTGATGGCTTATGTGTCACATGTACCTATGAGACCTTTCTCCATCTCCATCTGACCTGTGGGACCCAATGGCTTGTGTCACTTATACCTTATGTGCCGTCGAGATTTAATAAAATCTAATTAAAAAAACCATGAGACCTAGGAGTCGAACCTGGGACCAGAGCAAGGAATAGACCGTCTTCATTGTTGATAATTCTTAATGACTAGTGGAGGGATTCCGCAATCATACAGAACTATCACGTAGCACTTCACTCGATGAGTACTGAGTGTCAAATTTATATTTTCCCAAAGAAGGTGGGAGGCTAGTTTATATATGACCGTTAGGATTGCTAAAGGAAGAGCTTGATCTGATCCTAAGTGGTTGAATGATAATGGTGATTGTGAATGAACTAATTAATGGGTACACTAATAATCAAGCTAAACTAGAGGTAGGATAGCTAGGTGGGAGAGCCAGCAATTTATCTAAGTAACAAAGGGTAAACAAATGACTAGGAAAAATGCGCTAGTACTTTGGGGCACAACCCGCCTACCAACTAGGAGAGTTAAATAGACAAGGTCTGCCATGAGCCCTATGATTTAATAACTAGACTTAATGTGGTGGAATACAGAGGATGGACAAGGCTGTCACCACTTGCCAACTACCACAATCTATTCGAAGGCCTAGCCGTATCCATAGGTCATCTATAGCCTAAGCACCATGCTTAATCTATAAACTTACTACTTCGATTCGAGCTTTGATAAAAATAAGATCAAAGCACCCTAACCAGACGGTGGAACCGGTACTAACGAAAGACTACTAAACAAAAGATAACCTATTGTTGATGGTCACTAACACCCATTTTGACCATCAACATTTCACCCAAAAGCATGATAAAATAAGGTAAATCATCATCACATGTGTTGAATTTTGTTTATAATTCACCTAGTTCCACTTGTACATGGAGAATTATTTGTATGCAGGAATTTTAACAAAATTTGTGTAAAATGGTGCAAAATATGGATAAAGGAGGCAAGTGGACGTGGCAGGGGGCCTTGGGCCCACTTGGCCATGTTGGCCGGCACCACCTAGGCACTACTTGGAGCCCCACCTGCCCCTGCCACATCATCAATCTGTGGGAGAGGTCCTCCAAGCCTTCTCCACCACTGATCTTAAGTCGATTTGCACCAAGGGACATGATGGAGTGGCCTTGGATCCATGGGACCACTGTCATGGACTTGGATCCCTCCAACCGACCTTGGAACCGCCTTACCTACCAAATTTCAACATGCGCTGGATTCACAACCGCCTTTGGGAGCCATCCATCGCTGTAGGATCAAGAGGCGGTGGAATCAAGGGCCGATCAACGCCCCTTGGCACCGCCTGGCGCACAAGTTTGCTCCACTGACCTACTTGATGCACTATAAGTACCCCCACTATCTCTCCACACTATAAAAGGGGCAGTGGTGCTTGGTGGAGAAGTGCCCCATTCATTTCCAACCTCTCCAAGCTTCTCCATGCTCTCCAAATTAGCTTAGCTCTAGAGCAGTAGTCTAGTAGTGGAAGTAGAGCAAGAGCAGAGTTTCTTGGAGTTCAGAAGAGCCTTCTAGGTCTGGTATAGCTCCTTTGTAATTCCTTCATTTAGCATTTACTTTATTCGTACTTTATTTAGTATTATTGTTTTGCTTAGTTGAAGTTCAAGTTCTATTGTTCATCATTAGTGAGCTTAGGTGCTTGCTCTCGGCATTAGTATCATAGGTTATCTTTTGTTTAATAGTCTTTCATTAGTACCGGTTCCACCGTCTGGTTAGAATGCTTTGATCTCATTTCATTGGAGCTCGGATCGAAGTAGTAAGTTTGTAGATTAAGCGAGGTGCTTAGGCTATAAATTACCTATGGATACGGCTAGGCCTCCGGATAGATTGTGGTAGTTGGCAAGTGGTGACAGCCTTGTCCATCCTCTGTATTCCACCACGTTAGGTATAGTTACTAAATTATAGGGCTCATGGTAGACCTTGTCTATTTAGCTCTCCTAGTTCGTAGGTTGGCTGTGTCCCCAAGTACTAGCACATTTCTCCTAGTCATTTGTTTACCCTTTGTTGCTGAAAGATAAATTGCTCGCTCTCCCACCTAGCTATCCTACCTCTATTTAGCTTGTTTAGTAGTTTAGTGATTAGTTTACACACAACCACCATTATCATTTAACCACTTAGGATACAATTAGGCTTTCCTTTAGCAATCCTAACTAATAAATATAAATCAGCCTTCCGCCTTCCTTTGGGAAAAATGTAAATTCGACACTCGGTACTCACCGAGTGATGTGCTACGCGATAGTTCTGTGCGCTTGTGGAATCCCTCCACTAGTCATTAAGAAGTATCAACACCTATGATACTAATGCCAAGACACAAGCACCTAAGCTCACTAATGATGAATAATAATGAACAAGGATTTGAACAAAGCAAAGCAATAATACTAAATAAAGTACTAAAAATAAAGTACTGAATAAAGTAAATGCTAAATGAAAGAATTATAAAGGAGCTATACCAGACCCAAAAGAATCTTCCGAATTCTAAAGACAACTCCGCTCTAGCTCTACTTCCACTACTAACCTACTACTCCAGAGCTACGCTAAGCTAGAGAGCTTGGAGAAGCTTGGAAAGCTTGGAAATGAATGGGGCTGAATGGGGGCACTTCTCCACCGAACACCACTGCCCCTTTTATAGTGTTTAGAGACAGTGGGGGTACTTATAAAGGGTGGAGAAGGTTGGTGGAGGTGACTTGGGCACCATGCGATGTAGGGGGCCATTGGCCGGCGTTGGATGCCACTGCCTTATGATCGTAGGGCCTTGATTAGCTCCCAAAGGCAGTTGTGTTGACAACACATGCGAAGATTTGGACAAGAAGTTGGTTCCAAGGTTGGTTGGAGGCCTCCAAGTATATGATAGTGGACCTAGGGATCCACGACCTCTCCATCTTAGCCTTTGGAGCAAACCGATGATGGATCAACAGTGGAGAAGCCTTGGAGGACCTCTCCCATAGATTAGTGATGTGGCAGAGGCACATGGGGCGTCGAGCGGTGCCTAGGTGGCGCCGGCCGATGTGGCATGTGGGCCGCTGGCCCCCTGCCACATCCACTTACTTCCTTTGTGTGTATTTTTCACCATTTTTGCTAAAATTCCTGCATACAAATATTTTCCATGTACAAGTGGAGCTAGGTGAATTATAAAGCAAAATCAATACATGTGATGATGTTTTACCTCACTTTGCTTAGCTTTTGGGTGAAATGTTGATGGTCAATATGGGTGTTAGTGACCATCAACAAGCTCCCCCAAGCTACCCCTTTGCTCATCCCGAGCAAAGATGCGAGTTTAGCATGGCATAGGTGTTGGATCAAGAGTTGTTACTATGTAACGCCCTGCAAAAACTTATATACAAACAAATACTATCTTTTGAATTGAACATGTTAACATTTAGAAATCCATCATCATCTCAGCAATGTGGGGCTTATAGCTTTCACTTTGACACAAGCAATTGTAAGATTGTGTAGCTAGATAGATACTTTTTTTCCTTACTTTGGATTAGCTCAAACTTCCTGGAGGTTTTCAATAGATTTGAAAAGGAAACTTGCCTAAGTTTCTCAGATGGTTCACTCAAGTCTCTCAATGGTGTTTGAAACCTCACCAAGGCCATGCATCTTAGCCTTAACATCTATCCTAAAGCTTATGTGGAGCTTTAGGTAGGGAGTAAAAGCATAGCCTACTTGAATTGAATATATTGCTAAGTCAAACACTTGTATCACAAGGAGCAACAAATCATACTAATTGATCAAGATGTGCATGTGTATGGTATATTTGGTAGAAGTGGTAATTCCTTTGAGAAGTTTCCCTCCTCTAGCTTCTTTTTGAGAGGGCATGGCTACTTTTCTTTCTCACTCTCTTCTCTCTCTTTGTTTTACCACAAGAGCTTTTTGCTCTTTATTCTCTCTTTTTTTCATAGCCCATGCCTCTCTTTTGATGAAAAATAGCTAGAGAGGTAACTTTGATTCTCATAGAGCAATAATATATGGAAAGCATGTGGTTGCGTATTCCCAGTGTAGGAATAGCATAAGTATGTGGGTGTACGTGATCTTGATCAAAAAGCATGACAAGTTTGTCCATTGTTCCATCCTCTTTCAAATAGAATAGCAATCCCAGAACCTACAAAAGATGAAGCACATTTGTTGTTCTAATTGATCCAATGCACAGTACTAGGGAAGAAAAGAATGAGTTCAGAAAGAAAAGGTAAGTCCTTGACAGTAATTCTTCCAATATAGACAGATAATGAAGATGTCATTGTACATATTCTTGTACGTTATTTGAATCCTTTCAATGTAGGAACCATAGCTCAGACTGATGATCACTCTTTGTCCTTAGGTCACCCAAGGTAGAAAAAATGCCCCAAAGCCGAGAGTTCGATCCAACTACTAACCCTCTAGTTGTGATTTCTAAAGATTGAATTTCAAGTTAGAGTAAAACATAATAGTTAACACTAAACCTAAGCAACTCTTACTTTTCCATCAGCAACTACTTCCAATGGCTAAGAGTAAGCTCGTCTAGACCACTCCTATGGTCCTCTCGGCTGGACCTACTGCCCACCCTATCTGACTCCAATCCTTATCCAACTTCCACTCAATCATCTCCATAAGAGTAGACTTATTGTTAGCCTCACTTTTGGAAAACTCACAGGATTGCTAGCTTTTCATAGAACCTGTTATCAAAACTTTCAAACTTCTGCTTTTAATATGGATAAGAGACTTGCTGCCCTGCCCTAGGAAGAGCAGCTATAAAAAGCTTGCAAAACACTCTTGCTTGGTTGGAAGGTATGGTAAAGGTAAACTGTATCTATTTTTATATAAAAAAGGAGTCCTAAAGGAGTCATTCAGAAGTGACTGAAGGGGCAAAAAAGCTCATTTCTTTCATTTAGGAATGGACACTGGACCAAAATGAAATGTGGGAATATCGAGATTGGTAGATTTGTTATATTGAAATAAGCCTCAACTCAACACGACTAGTGAATTCAAATTATAGTCACTTGAGGATTTCTTAAAATTGTTGTAGTGTCGTATTGTGGTTTTTCAGTAAAGACCCCGGCCAATAAATATTCATAGCCTGGCTCATACTGGGCGAACAATATTCACCTAGAGCCCCAGTTGCGACCGCAATGCTGTTCTTGAAGGACCTTACCTTAGAGCAAAAAGAGGGAATAGAAGTTAGGAAGACTACTGACGTAGGGCGGCAGGTGAGCTCAACCTCGAACCAAACAAGCAACGGATTGAGCAACTAGCGCGAAAGTCATTGCGCTAACACGCATCCTCTTGCTCCTTAACGACCGAGGGATGAAATATTTCGATAACTAGGGAGGCATCACTTGAGATCGATTCCTATAGATCACTATAGAATCTTCTAGAAGCAAGCTAGGCTACCTTCTAGCTAGCTCTACCATCTTAGAAAAATTCCTTCGCGCTTAGCTTAGTAAGCTAGCTTGGTAATCTAAGCAAGCTGGTTCTCCAAGCACTTATGGTAGGACATGGATCGATCATGACGAGAATGGACTTCTTCGTCATGTAATGGTTTAGAAGAGTCACGGTCTAGTTCCCCGCCGAGATTTTTCCCTTCTCGACTAGATGTAGGAGATATTCATTCCATTCAAGCAGGTGAGGAAGGGCGACATCGGCTTGACCCTGTCTTCTCTCTTGGTCGGGTCGGAGGCTAAGTTTCTCATTCAGTGGTGAGGTGTTCATAGAAAGCAAGGCCTCGCCCAACGAGTGGCGGATTTGGTTTGGATGGGGTCTCGTCTCGCTTGGACGCTGGGGAGATCCATAGATCTGGATAGAGTCTTTCTCGCTCAGTAAAGAAGAGTACGCGCGCTACGGCTTACGCAGTGGATCTTCGGGCAACCAAATTGATCCAATTCCGATCAACAACTTGGATGGAGGTATGGCTGAGTGGCTTAAGGCATTGGTTTGCTAAATCGACATACAAGAAGATTGTATTGTGGGTTCGAATCCCATTTCCTCTAGCACATAAGTTGAATGGGTGGGTGAAATTACGTGAGAGAAAGAACCTCAGATTGATGTAGTCTGCCATTGGACAGAATAGCACTACTTAGTGACTAGGACGGAGCGCCCCTTTCTTATTCTTGGTGGCGTCTCTAGCGAAGAAGACCTTCCAAACGAGCGTCGTCTAGTCCCTAGCCATCTCTAAGTTCTTGAGCAATGTTGGCGGTTCTTAACTCATTTTTTATACCGCCAACACTTGTATAAAATTCATCGAAAGCAATCAACAAAACTAGAAATAGGACTATCAACTAATCATTTCCATAAGTTTTGGTGAAATATTTGTTTGCAAGTGACAAACATGAAAATAAATCAAGATGGGCCCAAAATACAACATCGACACAATTCAGCCCAAGCAAAGCAAGGAGAAAAAGAGCAATGGACATGTACCTGACACAACTGAACCGAAAGTACCATGGGTACATGCTCCAGGTCTAGTCAAGAGCCCACCGTGTGAAGGCGGTGGTGATTGGAGCCAGTCAGGGTGCGGCCGCACCATGGGTCCGGGAGCCGCTCATCCACTCCTTCGTGAGGCGGTGTCTGGGTGCCATGTAGAGATGGTACATGCTGGTATTCTAGAGATATTCCTCCTATGAACTGACGTAGGGTGGCTATAAAAGCGAGGGGGAGGCTCCTTCACAAGGCATTCAATTCCAATACACAAGAAGAGAAGTAGAAGGGCTCCACTCATCTTAGCTTTTAGCTAGAATAATATAGGGAGTGAGAGGGAAGAGTTGGAGAAGTGCCAGGGTTGTCGGTAACCTCCCCTAGTGTACTCGCTACACTTAGCGAAATGAGTGTCGGAGCTAGTGACTCCTCCACTTGTACCTCTATGATCGTCTTACTACTTGAAGTAAGAAGTTCATGTTCTACTTTGGTACTAATATCTTAAGAAAGTTATCTTTGTTCATTATTTACTTGCAGGTTCGTCGTTCGTCCTTGTGGCAAATGCTCTAGTAGAAGGGCCCTAATAAAGACGGATAACCCTTGCTAGCGCGCTAGAGTAGTAGTCAATAGTGTAGACGTGGTGTCTAGGCTAGAGGCTACCTTCGTTTGCCTCGTTCCCCACGGTTGAGGGGTAGGCGGCAGGTAGTGACAGTATTGTCCATCCCTACCTTCATTTGCCTCGTTTCCCACGGTTGAGGGGTAGGCAGTAGGTGGTGATAGCCATGTCCGTCCCTTGTAATCCCCCACATTCGGGTGCGATGTAGAGCTACAGTTCGGGCTCACTTGGCAGACCAAGTGCTACCTGGTGCCCGAAGCAAGTCTATAGTGACAAGGTTATCTTCGCTTAAGATATCTATCCTTAGAAAAACCTCACTACCCAAGTTACCCTTCTTCTTGTTTTCGTTAGGTGAACTAGCTAGTAGACTTACACATCTATTCCTTTGGGAAAATACGATACCCTGAATACTTTCGGGTAAAGTGCTACAATGGTGTATCCATGCACTTGCGGATTCCTTCTGCTTATGCTAAGAACCACCAACAAGCAAGCTCCTCCACTGCGGGTAGGATGCTCATAGATGAAGAAAAGAGACTTTAGGCAAGTGGTTCTGGTAGCTCAGCTGGTTAGAGCAAAGGACTGAAAATCCTTTTTTGCTTGTTTCAGTGGGAAGAGCAAGGGGCATTGCCCTTGAAATCCTTCAGTGGTTCGAATCCACATCTGAGTGTTTTTTTGGTATGCCGCTCCGCGAGCAAGGAGCGCCGCGAGGAGAGCGAGAGAACGAAGTGGGCTTTGGTGATGTCGGAATTTGCACCTATTTGTATCTATTTAGTGATCAGTCCGCTAGTTTCTTTGATTCCACTCGGTGTTCCTTTTCCATTTGCTTCCAATAGTTCGACCTATCTAGAAAAACTATCGGCCTACAAATGTGGTTTTGATCCCTCCGGTGATGCCAGAAGTCGTTTTCGATATACGATTTTATCCAGTTCCTATTTTATTTATTATCCGTGATTCGGAAGTCACCTTTTCTTTTCCTTGGGCTAGTACCTCCAACAAGATTGGATCTCTCTATGAATGGAAAAGGGGTGCTTTGGATCGGGAGTAACTACTAGTGAAAGGGCTAAGGGGGGAAGGACATAGGAAAGAGGGATGCCTACAAAAAAAATCAATTGATTCGTCATGGCAGAGAAGGAAAACGGCGCATGGACCATACTCGAGCTTCGGATCAATGTCCCTAGAAGCAAGGAGTATGCCTGCGTGTTTGGACGAGAACACCAAAAAAAAAAACTAATTCAGCTCTACCTAAGATAGCAAAAGTACGGTTGAGCAATCGACATGATATATTTGCTCACATTCTAGGCAAAGGTCATAATTCGTAGGAACATTCTATAGTCTTAGTCAGAGGAGGTAGAGTGAAAGGTTCGTCAGGTGTGAAATCCCATCGTATTCGAGGAGTCAAGGATTTGCTGAGAATTTCGGATCGTTGAAAGGGAAGATCTAAATATGGTGCAGAAAGACCAAAATCGAAATGAATGGAAGACGACTCTAATAAAAAATACATAATAGGCAAGGGAGAGTGGCACACGAAATAGGTATACAAGGAATAGGGGAAAGGTATAAAAAGATGTGTTACATTGGTTTAGGTAAAGTGCACAACTAAGCTGGACGGACTCCTTGTGAGACTACATACTGGAGCCTTTTTTATAGAATAGAAAGAGAAGATTGCCTCAACCTTAGCGTATCTCGGCTATATGTGTCCAATCGTGTCTAGATTTGAATTCACTTTTACAAGCAACAAGAGTGCAATTGGCAACTGCCTCATATCGTTCATCTAATGATGTGGTATACAACTAGAAAATCCAATCTTTACATTGATCATATCCACGGCATGGGTCGGGTCGTATCAGAACGAAGAAGGAAAAGATTCATTAGCAAAAGCACCCGAAGCAGATGGATCAACATAACCACAATTGACCATGTTTTCCACCTACTAGCAACAGGAGTATTCATTTTGTTCTGGAACACTTCCCAAATCGATATACGAAGAAGGGCAATCTCAGTATTTAAGTAAGAGATTTCTTATATGTATGCTAATACATGCATCTGGAATGATACTTGCATAGGAAAGAAAGGAGTGTTTTTAGCGAGTAATAGGAGTGTGTATGGCTAGGTAATAGAGAGCAATAAAGGAATCAACACCTGCGTATCATTCCATGGACAAGACTGGTAGTATTGTTTTCTTGAATTGACTCTCCTCGAGTGAAAGGTGTTCCCACGCAATCGCTATCGCTGTTCCTATGATGTAGTCAATACGCATTGGAATCATGGCATCCCCTCCACCATAGTAAGAAGTAACGGGTCAACGTCCTGCTTTGATGCCCAGAGGAAGAAAAGCGAAGAAGGAAAGCATGCTCAAAGAAGGAAAGCTCAAGGTCTAGCTGAAATTCCAGAGCCACTGCGAGCACTAAGTACAAAGCAAGACATACAGGTCTCATCTGATCCTTAAGGAAAAGTAGCCTGGGGATTGATTAAACACTCGGGAAATATTCGAATAAGTTATTTATTTATGTAGCTTATAATAAGTAATTTCTATAGATAAGTGATTTATTTTAGAGTAACAGGAGAAGAAACTAGATAGTAGCTGGAGAAGAAATATATCTCATATCTTGGGCAAACACGATCGCTATGGATAAACATCTCTAGTGATCTTAAAGTAAGGGTCTGTTTGGTTCGTTTAGTAGCTACTAAATTTAGTAGCTTTTAGTCATTTTAGTAACTTTTTAACCAAACACTATGATTAAAAGTGACTAAAAGGGCTTTAGTCCTCTCTACTGACTCTGGAGTTACTAAAAGTGACTAAACCGTTTAGTAGCTACTAAAGTTTAGTAGCTCGAACCAAACACCCTTAGTAATTCGTCGACTGGATGGAAATTCGTGTTGAACTTCAAGGCTGCCGCTTGACCTTACTTGACCTTACTGCTATACCGCTTAGCGCCTACCCACAGCCTGCTGTTTCACTACTTTGGCTTGCCCTACTGTAATGTATTACATATAATATTACCGCCCTGTTGGCTTGCCCAACTGTGGCAGGCTTGACCTACTAGAGTCTCGCTCGAGAAAAGGTTGTTAAAGGTCGTTGTATGCTCTAGTGTGCTAAGTTGGTGATTGCCTTCCAGCTAATGGGTTGTCAGAGTGCTAGGTACGCTAAACAAGAAAATGCAATTCCTTATTTAGCTTCTAGTTGAGTGGGTGCTTGCCTATGCTTCCATTTATTAATTAATCAAACCATTTCCTTTTCATGCCATCCGTCGAATTGAAACTTTATCGATATCATTGGCTGGAACGAGAATAGTTGCGGGATCCGGATCACCATTTGTTGTATCATAGTTGGAATGGCTAAAATAAGACATTCTTGAAGAGCTATATATTATTTTTGCTGATCAATGATGAGCACAATATCAGGTAACCCTCACATGTATTTTATTCCACCGAGGTATGTTTGGCTATGCTTAAGTCAAGTGCTTGATTAGCAATGTATCCTTCTTTAATTAACTCGAATGGCAACCGACAAATATTGTATGTTTGCAATTATTTTAAATAGAAAAACTTATACTTAGTTCAAGTCGGTAGAAAGTGAATAAAATCATACTTGTTCCGTTGTTATTTGAAGATGTGGATCATTAGGAGGTGTCTTGTGCACCTGGATATATCTAAAGGACAATGTTACGGCACTCTCTTTACTTAATAAAAAGTAATACCTTAAATAAATCTAAGCCATTGATCATAGATCAGTTAGTTGGGTTTCTTGTAGTGGAACCTATCCATCCGTATTTAAGTTCTCGACTTTGGTACGAGTGCTCGTATTTTTCTAGGATTTATTATAGGATTTAATGACGATATACTTTAGTGGTAGGCGACGTCCCCGTCGATAGTGGGGCGTGACTTCGTGAATCTCGAGATCTACCGGCTCAGTCATTCGGAGTTACTCATAGGGGTAAGCTTTGCTCAGTCCTTCGAATACGCTTATAGAGGTAAGACTTGCGTACGTGAGCGTGTTGTGGATGTATACGTCGTATTGTGTAATTACAAGAAAAATTGATTTGTAGCTTTTATGAATTAACTAATTAATTATGGATTTTACTACAGCCTGCGCGTGCGTTTTTGAACGATCCGACTGCACATTACCTTTTTGGTAAGCTGCTTCCGCTCCTTCCCTTACACCATAACTGGAAGCAGCTCGATTAAGCTAACTGCTCATCCCCTAATTAACCTGTGATCGTCCAAAGTCAACGCACGCATCCGCTCGTATCTGTACGTGCGTGCCGCACATGACGCCATCAGCGAGCAGCGATGATCCCTATGGCATCTGACGCCGCCGCACATGCGGCTGCTGGGTCCCACCGTGTGGATGGAGACCAAAAGCTCCTGCGCACTGTTCGCTGGATTTATATGTCGTACTTTTTCAGCTAACGAACCGTAGATTCAAAGGAGTAGTTTGGTTCCTACTAAAATTTAGTCCCTGTCACATCGAATGTTTGACACATACATGGGTCCCATTCGCTTCGCTGAAATAATAAGCCAAAACATTGTTCTGGCTGATTTGTTGTCAGAGAAAAATACTGTTCCGGTTGAAAAAACAAGCTGAAAAGTACGGATTATAAGATAAGCGAACAGAGCCATGGAGTATTAAAAAACTAATTGCATAAATTGAGACTAATTTACGAAACAAATCTATTAAACCTAATTAAGCTTATATTTAGTCTTACTAATTAGTATTCAAATACCTAACATGACCTCTACTAAACTTTAATCTCTAAATGCAAACACCCCATTAGTGTGCTTGCCAAGTAGCATGAGCGTGCGCGGCCGGAAAGAAGTATTTGGGTTAATTAATTAACCTGAGAAAAGAAAAAAAAATACATGGTCGAATCCTCACATCACGGAACAGAGAATCCACCGCATGGCCCTTCTCATCCCTTTCCATGCGCACATCCCCTTCCTTTTGTGCTCAACGTGAATACCCTGCCCTGCTATTTTAGTTATATTTTCTTTTTTTTTTGCTAATATACTATATGTATATAATTGTTTGGCAAAAATAATGGGTATTCAACTAAATACCTTTGAGTAAATACTTTAGTCTATTTATATACTTAAAATTGGTCAATTTTTTTATAATATTTAAGTCATGTTAAAATTGTACACCGATTGTGTTACATATTCAGTTAAAAATTAGTTACATAATAAATGAACAATATTTAACAAATAATGTGTTAATTGAACCAGGAACACGTTACATAATTGAGAGAGAGAGAGTGTGTGTGTCTATATATATATATATATATATATATATATATATATATATATATATATATATATATATATATATATATATATATATATATATATATATACACACACACACACACACACATATATATAAGCTAACTCAATTAAAACTGAGCCTTTTAATAAAACACGTAGTTGCCACGTATATATATTGAGCATGTAAAGTGGCAACATTTTAGTATGTTGGGCACGTACGCCAACGTTCTTTAGGCACGTACACGTTTTAGTATGTTTGGCACGTCAGCACAAGTTATATACATAAAAAGTAGATAGTTTATATATGCTAACTAAATTATATCTAAAGTTGCAAAAAAAAAGGTTTACCATATATTCAATAGATCTCGTATGTATCAATTAGATCTAAAAAGATCTTTATATCTAGAACTTTCTTTATTGACTCTATTTTCCTAAAATTAAAAATTAAATAAATATATATTTCACATATTACCTCTTAGTTAGTAATAGACTAGGTAGCGTGCTCGTGCGTTGCTACGGGACTGCTAAACTTTTATACTTAAAAACACATGGATCGCACGATAAGATAACAATACTGTGAAATTAAATATCGACTGTTAAAATGACATTTAATTTAAAAACCAAAGTTCGTGAAATTAATAATCACGGAGAGCGTGACGTCACAAGCTCACAAACTTACTGTATAGACCTTTTACGTGCTAAGGCTACATGATATTTCATAATAATACAAATCAAATAAGCAAAAGGCAATGTATATCTTTGTATAAATCATAGAATGAGATATAAGGTTCTTGGAGAGAGAGAGAGGGGGAGAAAGGGGAGGGAGTTAGGGAGGGAGAGGGAGAGAGATATTATTTTAATTTGTCACTTAGCCATACAATGAAGCCTAAAGCATGAAGCCAAAAATCACACAAACTAAGTGGAGGTGCAAAATCGTAACATTTGAACTTGAGCCTGACCAAAAGCTAACAGCAATAACTTGCAAGATTACTATATTCTCAACGCAATGAGTTCAGCTAGCCATCAATTTAACACTTTTAGAGATGAATTTTTTACAAAACTGCATCCCTTTCAATAGAAACGCTATAATTATGGTAACTCAATCTAATATCATAAACGGTGATTCCCCTAAACAACATATAAGCCTTAAAGAGGAGTTATATCAATTAACTCCATCCTTTAAATCTACCAAAATATTTGATAATTCAACAATAAATCATCGTAAGCACCTAACCTTTTTGCACATTCATTCAAACGCCCTTAGATCCACACCATGCCACATGAAAACTTTATCCGATTCACTCTGATTTTCGGCTAAACGTCTAGCATCTTGATTGACAGAGGAACAGCGAACGCACACGACGGGCAAGGTCGAATTGGGAGAGGATGCTGTCAGCAGCCTTGATGGTCATGTCAATGTTCTCGTGCGCCGTCCGGATTGCGTGCATCCTCACCTGCAACCCCACCAAGTAGAGGACATGTCTATTTCAGAAAAGCTTATGAAACAAACAAAATCTAAATCTCTATCCTCTCCTAGCCGAATATCTTCACGATGTGTCGAAGCAGGCTCCCCAATGAACTCCCAGTCTTGTCCAGTGTAAGAAGCAATAGCAGACAACCTACCGTGAGGGCCGGTGTAAGTTATAGTTCGTTATTTGTCGCTGGATAGCTCAAAGATCCGAAATGCAATGGATCACTAAAAAGAAATGATACAACAGTATTGCGTGTGAGTTGCAATGTTATCTTGAATCAAGTCAATTTGAATGGATGATTTAGAGATGCATCACTTCTTGGAAGCAATTTCTTATCATTCATGTCTTAAATCAATTAGACTGCTTGATTGTAAAGCTTGATATAATTCATGAAAAAGACACTAAACTGGAAGCAGTAGAACAAGATTGTAAAGAACAGATGCTCCATACCTGTGGGCATAACATGCACTGGAAATTTCTAAGTCTCCACTGCTTGGGATTAACACCTTCCTTTTTCAACTTCTAAATGAGTTGCGGCCCAAGTCTTTCCTCAGAAACATCTGTGTAGTTGTTTGCCGAATGAAATATAACATGAAAAACACAGCACACCGATTAAAGGGTTCTACATCTAGTTGTTATAAGCAGAATGAAAATAATGAAATTGTAAAAAAAAAAGTAGCAGCCTACGTGCTGGAGAGCACTGAAACTGCAGAGAAAATGATTTTTTCGGCGTAGTCAGTGCATATCGGCCAATTAAAAAAATTCTAGAACAGTGTTTTCAGAACTGTTTCAAAAAATAATAACCACTAAATGGGACCATGCATTTTATAGAACATTTTGTTCTTCCGGTGATAAGATGAAACATCACAAGGCATATAGAGAAATGGGAAAGTAAAGCAACAACGATGAAACATTCATGTAAAAATCGGCGGATAGTATGCGGACTGTGAACTTTTGGCAAGTTCATTAACTGCAATTCTTGTTGGCTCCAGGTAGCCTCCGGAATTGTCTAGATCATAGTTGTGATCATGGAGTTCTTAAAAATTAGCATTAAGTGCCTATAGTAAAATTTAAATTAGTACATACATATTCGTTAATACAACAGCCGCATCAAGTGTATGATCTGTAAACCGTGGATTATTTAGAAATGAAGCTAATGAGTCTGGCAAACAATATGAGGTCATGTAGATTATACAGTGAAATAAATAGATCCAGGGTAGCACTGGCATGAGTTTAACTGAATACATTGAAACAACCGAGATGTTGTGGCAACAAAGAGGAAGTTGACAGGATACTTGGTTGCCATATCCATGTACCACCCTATCTGAAAAGGCCTCTGCTTGATCATCCCATAAAGCAACAGCTGCATCTTGTCTGTATTTATAGAAAGGAAATGAATGCATAAGTGTAATAAGCAAGTAAAATGATGGATAACCGGTGTATCGAAACATAGCATATGACATTGCCACATAGTCTCCGTCAATAATAGTGTATATACTCAGTGGTTTTATACACTTTATTCGGCATGCTGACATGAGGCATCTCTTGAGCACTCAATCAGTATCTGGTTAGTGGAATCAGAGGCACAACTCAGGAGCAGCAGATGAAGATACCTAGCAGTTAGCACATCGTCATTCACACACATATGGTCTTGCTCTTGGAGCAAGACAAATTGAGGTTCAGCTAGCAACTATACGAATAGCAAAAATTCATAGAAGAGCAAGCTACGTGCTATGGACGACTCATGCTCAGTTATTAAGGAATGGCACAATGACTGTGCTATGCAGGCTAGTAATTATGTAAGTGCACAACAACTAAATTTATATAGGATATACCTAGTATGTCATATGACAGTGGACAGTCACCGGGAAACACCTTTGAGCTGTGCACGAAATTCCCCAGGCCTGCACCTTCCTACTATACCCGCAAGGTCAGGCAGCACTGAAGATATACTAGTATGTTGATACATAGACTAGTACGTTAGTCATTAGAGCTAGCTTGTTAGTTCGTAGTATGACCTATGTTTTGAGAGTTGTTGTTGCCTTGTTAATTATCTGTTGCATCATTTGTATCAATGCATATCATATAGGTACGATGATGGATCAACAGATCAATTGAAGGATGATTGGGAATCTGAAGATGGTGTAATGGTATTCTCTTTATGAGATGATGCAATGGGCTTTCTATTCAGTTGATGGTGGACGATCTGAAGATGCAGATACTAACTTTTTAGTATATATCTTACCCAGGCAAGCCCCGGTACATAATCCCTACTTTTCTGTACTTTAAATTATATTTGTGCATTAAGTTTCAAAGAGTTAAATGAAACCCACTTGCATATATATATCTTTATCCTATGAGTCTTACTAGTATGACAGGATCGTATAGATTGCTATGCTACAGGACTCCGATAGAAGTCGAGTAATTGCCTGTCACTCGCGAGAGATAGAAAATATATTACTGTATTATTATCACTTGGAATATATATAAAATGGTGGAAAGTAAAATAGAGACCGGGCAGGGATATGGTTTGGGTATTGATGGGTGTAAGAGGTTGTGTCCTGCGGCCAACGGGGCATAGCTTGGTTACACTGTTTTCCCTGTCTATATCAGGTTAAGGACCGATCGTTGCATTGGACTCTAGGCAAGTCACAGACTTATTATCCCGAGCACATACTTGGGTATGGGCGTATGGAAGACTTGTTACTCTCTTATCATGGGTTCTGACTCTTTTCGGACCGACTGTCAGGGTAGTTTTTGGGTGGAGGTCCTTGCACCGCACTGAGTCCAGGACTTAGGGGCGGAGGCTTGGAGTCTTAGTTTGGACGGAGACATAGACCCCGTGACAGGAGGGTAGTGGGTTGGTCCTGCTTGTGCCTGGGGTACAAGCAGGGTGTGTGTTTTGGGGTATCCAGCTAGGCTCATTAATTCGTGGATCGCCGCCGTGTCGGTACGACTTGTCTAAACTCTAGCATCGTAGTAAGAACTAGAAGATGAAAGATGGTAAAAGGAAATTTGATTGCTTACCACCTGCTTGAAAGTAGCACATGTGCTTATATAGAATGGTTGATAATGAACTAATGATGACTGCTAATAAAATCGAATATAAGGACGCACGCTTAGTAATGCTTCCTGCAGATACAATAAACCCACAAGCCAGATAGTCCTTGCATATCCTTGGCAGTCTTTTCTTTTCCCTTGTCGGGTAAGTCTTGTTGAGTACAATTTAGTACTCAGGGTTTTATTTCCTCCTGTTGCAGGTGACAGGTGGAAGCTAGAGCTGACCTTTGTGTGTGGATTCCTCCTGGTGGGTTCAGAGAGGATTTTCTTTACGCTGTGATCATAGTTTTTATTTATAACTCTCCCTCAATGTTTGTATAAATGGAAGTTTTATAATCTATTGTCATAATTTATATATCAATACTTCATCATGTCATGAATAGATATTTATTTCCGCTATAATTCTGATCATATGTTTATATTCTGTTGTTAACTTAAATTGTTCATAACTCTGATCACATGTTGATATTTTGCTATTATAAATGATAAATATTATACTCTGATGTTACATAGAAAGTAATGTAAGAAATAATTAAGAATCATGTAATCTTTATTCTCCCATTTGTAACCCTGATAGAAAAATAAGGATTTTTTGGTTCTCCCTTAAGGTGTGCTCAACGGAACCGGGTAAAATCCAAATCCAAATCCAACCCATAAAAGCAAGCAAATCCAAATCCAAAGAAGACACTTACATATGCCTTCCAACCCTTGTGACTGCACCCGTAGAAACAATATTATCATCCAAAAGCTACACAAGGTGGCAAATTAAAATATTAAGGCATGTAGGCCAAAACAACATTAATATAGCTCTTTATTCCATGTTGTGTCAAGCAATGCAATTTTTATAAGGTTTGCAATGTTTTTTAGCTAAAACTTTAAAATGCTATTTAATAAACAGTTATCAACGTACCTGCATCACTGGCTAAAGTAAAATAGGATAGGGAATGTATAATGCAACAAATTAACATATCTATTTATGTCCTGTTATGCCATGGAACGCTGAGGGAATGTATAATGCAACAAAATTAACATATCTATTTATGTCCTGTTATGCCATGGAACGCTGAGATACAATCTTTAAGACCACTAAATGGTACAATGCAATCAAAGAAATGGCGCCTATGTTGAAACATCAGCAAGAGTCATAAGAATCTTAGCTGAATAGAAATGGTGTTTGATCTGCCGCCCGTACTGGCTTTGAGTTTTCGCTGAACATATGAAGCTACGACTGGGAGTTGGAAAACTGGAAATGAACAAATAGCTCTGATTCAAATCGATAGAGGTTATTATATAAGCCAATGCTTCATACAGTGATTAATCAACTAATCAAATTCATAACTTACTAAACTAAACCCTATATGACTGGATGCAGCATCTCCTCCAAGCTTGTCGTCACCCAACCACTGATTTGAACTTCCCTCGCCACAGAAAATTCGATAACAACAAACAGAATATTAGATGATCTGCTTAAGCGGGAAGTGTTCGTGAAATCAATCTCCATTAACATGAAACGAGTACTCAACTTGCTAAGCGTTGCTCCTCTTGATCTATGCCGCTCTTCACGAGGAGCAAAATATAATTCAGATGTCACATTGAATGAGCAAAGCATAAAAAAAAATTCCCAAACACACAAATTGAGTACTCACCGTTATGCCCTTCAATCCTCGGCTCTTCTTGATATGCGCTTCAAATATCCACCAAAAATCTCAGAAAAAACACACGAAATAAGCCATTTCACATGGTGATTGGGGGGATGCGAAAAATCTTCCAAGAGATAGGAACTGATGACTCACCTTCTAGCGTGGCACCTTCTCTCCGTCTCCGATTAATCACCCTTCACGAGTCCTTGACCGCTGCAGCGCATGTCCCCATCCCTGGTAGGGTTGGCGGCGGTGGCGGATCGCCGTTGACCGCAAGGGAGAATTTGGCGCCACACCAGATCCTCCGCCCCGCTCCGCCGACGTCGCTGCACCACAAGTTGCTGCCGCAGATCACCGCCAGGATCTTCGATGTTTTCTTCGTTGTTTTTCTAATATGAGTGTACAAGAGAGGGACAGTCAAAGAGAAGAGATGAATGTTGGAGAGAAATTGGCCAGATGAGCGTAGGTGGATGCGTTAATGCTTGGGGACCCACCCTGTTCACTTGCACTTGAAGCCAGCCGTTTGGCTGAGTGTTCGGCTGGCTGGCCGGCTGGGGCTGGGCTAGCCAGCCCACTCACGGAAGTACTGTTCACCTGCACAGTGTTTTCAGACATAACAATATTTTTCTCTCACAACAATCCGTCGGAACAGTATTTTGGTTTATTTTTCAGTCCCGCCGAACGACACCTGGGATGCTGTGGCTGCCGGCGTTGTAGGTACACTGCAAATCAGCCTGCCAGCGCAAGACACAAAATGTCTGCAGGTACACTGCAAATCAGCCACCACAGTGCTACCAAACTCCCCGTTACATTTTATAAAGCACAGTTGAACATAACACAATCTTTCAAATTACACTTTCATTATTTTTATATTATATTGTTTATACTTATAAGTATATGATAATTCAATAATACATTTTATTATAAATCTAACCAAACTTTGTATTATAATAGTAAAAAAAAAGTTAGCCTCACTTTGTAAAAAACCTCTAGTTAGGGAGTAAGTCCTATAAAATTCTGTGTTCCTAAAAAATACTCTAGTTAGGTCTCTCATGACAGATATTGTCGGACGCATCACCAGTTCTTAGGTGATGTTTGGTTGTCCCTCCTAAATTTTAGTCATTGTCCCATCGAATGTTTAAACACATACATAGAGTATTAAATATAAACTAATTACGAAACTAAGTGCATAGTTTGCGACTAATTTACGAGATGAATCTCTTAAGCCTAATTAGTTCATGATTTAACAATGTGATGCTACAGTAAATATGTGCTAATGATGGATTAATTAGGCTTAAAAAATTCGTCTCATAGAGTACTGACGAATTATGTAATTTATTTTTTTATTAGTATCCGAACATCCAATGCAACGTTCTCTCGACCTCCTAAATTTTAGTCACTGGATCCAAACACCACCTTCCTATAGCAAACAAATTTAGTCAAATGTTAGCAGCTATAAGGTGAAAACCAAACAACAATAGAGATTGGATAGGATCTCATAATTCCATTTCTAACAACCATGTTCAAGGTAAACTAAAACTGCTTTAGACAGAAAGCTTCAATAAACAGCAAACCTATCACAATTACAACCACCGCATGTGAAAATCCTCAATTCTTTGAAGTGAGTTGATTCACTTATAAAGTATTCATTTTGTCTGCAAATGACATGAAAAGAAAAACCCAAGTAGAAGATATTCTGCCGCTTCTCTTATAATTCGTCTTTTTCAGCTTGTTTTTTCAGCCGGAACAGTGTTTTTCTCTCACAACAAATCAGCCGGAACAATGTTTCGACTTGTTTTTTCAGCGAAACGAACGGGGCCTTAAAATGAATGCTCTAAGGTGCAGCACCCTTGCCCTTCTACCTCTGGAGCTTCTTCATGTAGAACTCGAGCTCTTTACCCTAAGGATGTAGCTGCCAATATAAGGAAATGCCACTGTAGGTTAGCTGACAGCAACTGTCTGGAAATTTCAGGTGGAAACTATATAAGCTACTTAAGCGAGGTGAAATGGTCCAATTGTGACAATGCATAGCTGCAGCTGCACATATCCTTAGTGGGTGTTTAGGACTGCTTCACTCCACATTTTTCAACCAAACAGGTTTAGCTCTACACAACCCTACTCCAGCATAAAAGGTGAAAGCACCTAAAGGGGTGCTCCACAAACTTCAGGTTTTCTTTGGAACTGCTCTAGAGTGAAGTTTGTGTAGCAGAGTTGTGAAGCAGTCCCAAACATATAAGATCCACAGGCATCAATATCTCAATTCCATATGCTAATCAATATCTCAATTCCATATGCTAATGGCATATGGTTAGCATATGGTGAGGACCAAAACACAAAATGAGGATTAATGCAATGTTTTTAAGGCGTCGCTTTGGCGTCGCCTAATCGGCAAGGCGCTACAGGCGGGACGACCCGCCTCGGATTGGTATGGCGTCCGCCTTACTACCATGGCGTCCGGAAGTCGTCGATTTGGCGTCCGATTCGTCGAAATCGAGCAAGGCGGGCGCCATACGGGGATGGCCACGGTAGGAAAACGCGGGCGCGGGAGAAAGGACGGGGAAAGTGTAGGTGCGTGGGGAAGCATCACGCGCGCGGGAGATTAGGCGCGCGGGGAGAGAGGAGCGCAGGAGAAATCAGAGAGCAGAGAGAGGAGCGCTCGCAGGGAAGACGAACCTACCTGCTCACCCGCGCGAACGCGTTCGCCCGCACCGCCGGTAGAAGCTGCTGCCGCCGAGGCTCCGCCTCCCCCTCCCCTATTCCCTATCCGCGCGAGGAGCAGTCGCCGATGGGCTGTTGTTTCCGCGTCGCCTCTTCTGGTCCTCCATTGAGTAGGACACGAGCCGCTTCGCCCCTCCCTTCCCTCTTCCCCACACGCGCAAGGAGCAGCCGCCGGCGGACTGCTGTTTCCCCATCGCCTCCTCTGGTGAACATCGAGCAGGAGCAGGACCCGAGCCGCCTCCTCCAGTCTTCCCTCGAGCAGGGGCAGGACCCAAGCCGCCGCCTCCAGTCTTCCCTCGAGCAGGAGCAGGACCCGAGCTGCCTCCTCCAGTCTTCCCTCGAGCCAGGTACTCTGCTTCTGCTCTGTATTTTTCTAGCGTCTTCTGTCTTCTCTCGAGCAGGACAGCAGCATGCTGATTTGTTTATGTTTGCTTTGCTTGGTGCTCAGTGCTCACTGCTCAGTGCTTATTGCTTAGCCTCTTCTGATCAGTGTTCAGTGTTAATTAACTATTTGTGTCCACTGAAAGGATCAAGATGCCCAAGAGGGGGGGTGAATTGGGCTAATTCTAAATTCTCTTGCAATAATCAAATCCTACGGATAGCCCAATTAACCCCTTGTGCCTAGAAAAGTGTTTATATCAAACTAATGCACAACAACCTCTCAACCTATGTTCCAAACTTACTCTAGCAAGCAATTCTATGGATGTAAAACAAGTATTGAATTGCTCAAAGTAAATACTCAAAGTAAGTGCTCAAAGTAAGTAGAGAGAGAAAGGAATGCGGCGATGTTTTGCCGAGGTATCGGAGAGTCGCCACTCCCCACTAGTCCTCGTTGGAGCACCCGCGCAAGGGTGTAGCTCCCCCTTGATCCGCGCAAGGATCAAGTGCTCTCTACGGGTTGATTCTTCGACACTCCGTCGCGGCGAATCACCCAAAGCTGCTCACAACTTGAGTTGGGTCACCCACAAACTCCGCCGGGTGAACACCAAACTCCCAATCACCACCAAGCCGTCTAGGTGATGGCGATCACCAAGCGTAACAAGCACGAACTCTCACTTGACCACGCGAAGCCTAATGAGAAGATGGATGCACACTTTGCTACTCTTGATTTGCTAGTGAGGCTACTCTCTTGGATTCTCAAATCACAAACACCTCACTAGGATCTTGCTCTTCTTGGCACTCACAAACGTGTTTCTCAGCTGTTGGAATGAGCAAAGGATACTCCACTCACGAGTGGAGCTTCTATTTATAAGCCAGCCTGAAAAACGAACCGTTATGAGCTTCTGCAGGATGACCGGACGCTCCGGTCAGTTCAACCCGCGAACCAGCATTCAAGTGATGACCGGACGCTGTCAGGGTCCGGTCAGTACCGACCGGACGCGTCCGGTCGCTCTTGGATGCTTACTGTAAACGACCGGACGCTGGATACTCAGGGTCCGGTCACACTGACCGGACGCGTCCGGTCACACTTTTCCAAGTCTGGACCCTTACTGGAGTTGACCGGACGCTGGCCCTCAGCGTCCGGTCACATGACCTCCCAGCGTCCGGTCACACCAGACTTGATCTTCTCGGTCAAATGAACTGACCGGACCCTGCGGCCAGCGTCCGGTCGCACCGGAGCCAGCGTCCGGTCAGTATTTGACCCTCCATTCACTTCCAACTTCCGAACATATGTGAATGAAGTTTGCTCCAAAGGATCTTGGGCATTCATAAGAGCTACCTAGAGCTAGTTTTAACAAGTGTGCACCACACCTAACTCACTAGACTCAACTAGGTCAAGCTACCCGTTCATACCCCCCTTCATAGTACGGCCAAAGGAAAAACAAAGTCCTAAACTACTCTAAGTGTCTCTCCAACTCCAATCGACACTTAGAACTAGTCATCCTTAACCTTGTCGTCCATCCTTTGAAAACCGAAACGATTTCCATCGTAGGGGCATGACAACCTCGATTGCCCAATCGATCTCCATTACCATGACCTAACTTACTTGTCTCTGCAAAACACACGTTAGTCATAGTAATCTTTGTATTGACATTAATCACCGAAATCCAACTAGAGGCCTAGATGCTTTCAATCTCCCCCTTTTTGGTGATTGATGACAATACCACCTCGAGTATGTTATGGAGTGAGGTTTTTGACAGGCTTGATTCATATAAGCTTTTGTCAATAAGAACAAGAGAGTTAGTCACGCTTATATGACCCAAGCCAACACAATGTACTCAAAGAATATGAATTAAGCATGAGTACTAATAACAAAGGCTCATTTGCTTCGAAGTAAAAACGCGGAAGCAAAAGCAAATGAGCATTCCACAAGTGATATGACATATAGATAAAGCAAAGTAGAAATCACATATGTCAAATATCACAATCATGTAGATAGCAATATCACATGTATATATAATAGTATGCATGAAAGAAAACACACGAATGCATAAGTAATAGTGTCTCACACAAATAAAACTCCAAATATATATAATAAGATAATACTAGATAACTAGCTCCCCCTAAAACTCGCTCCCCCTAAGTCTACATACACAAACCCTCTCCCCCTTTGGCGTCAAACACCAAAACCTAAGGGTCGGTCGACGGGGCTGCAGCGGACGAGTCGGGCGCTGAAGTACGTGGAGCAAGATGGAACTGGGCGCCATCATCATCTGACCCTGAGCTCTGAACTGACTGACCCTCTGAAGCAGGAAGTGTCGCTGAAGCGGTCTGGGTCTGAGCTGGGGCTGGTGCTGCCTGTGAAGCTGCAAGTATGTCTGTCGTAGGATCTGACGAGGCGATAGACGAGGGGAGCCTCTGAGTAGTCATGATAGCTGGAGCTGCTGTAGACGGACCGGCAGTATGCATGTGAGGCGGAGTAGGCATGCCGGTCAACTCGCTGAATGATGCTCCAAGACTCCTGGAGACTGACGACTCAGGCACGAATAGCGAGGAAGTCTGCTCTGGTGAGAAACCCGTGTGATAAGGAGTGAACTGCGGGACTACACCAGGTGAAGCTAACCACTGGGACACCTGTACAGGAGGTGAAGTAAACTGAGCTGGAGGCTGTCCTTGACTCTGAAGCCCGATGGGCTGTACTGCTGGAGTCGTCGAAGTGGTAGGAGGCTGTGCAAGCTGGGGCGAAGTCTGTGGCAGTGGAATCCCAATGGCTGTCACTACATGCTGCATGAATCCCATGAGCTGCTGCTGCATGAGTAACTGCTGGTGCTGAAGGAGCTGCTGCTGCCGCTGAAACTCGTCCTGACGAGCCTGAAACTGAGCGAAGTTTGTAGCTGTCTCCTGTGCCTGTCGTGTCTGATCCTGCTGCATCCGCTCAAGAATAGCAATGAGAGCGGGGTCTGTCTGTGGAGCAGGTGGAGCAGAACTGGAGCTACCGGCCTCTGCATCGTGTCTGCGTGGAGGCATCTGAGGTATAGGATGGTAGTCGTCGTTAGAGCTGTCACTGTACTCACTCACTCCCTGCTGTGCCTCTAGCTCCTCCTCAGTGGCTGCAATCCCTCTGATGATCTCGTCCTGCTGAGCTGCAGACTGGCACATCGGGGCGACGGCTAGGCTGACTGGGTGCCTGAGGAGTGGCGTGTCTGATCCTCTGTGACAGGTTGTAAGCTGGGAACTCTGTAGTGGCACCTGTATACTCATCCATCATGCCAGGGGGCTTATCAATCACAACTCTGCGGATGAGGAACGTGATCCAGTGAGCATAGGGAAGCTGCCTGCGACCCTTGAATCCCTCAGCTATAGTATCCTCCATCTCTGAAAGAAGGAGGTCCCAGATGTCAAACACTGTCATCTGCATGATGGCATTGAGAAGCCAGAGCTGTAAGCGAGTCAGGCCCTCCCTGTATCCCAACCTAGGAAGCAATGTCCTCCTGATGATGGCCTCTAGTATCCTCGCTATAGGAGTCAAGTCACTGGGGTTCCTGCTCGACCCCTCACCAAACGGCTCCTTGAAGCAATAGCGCACTAAGTCTGTAGGGGGCACCAACCCTCCATGAGGACGCCTGAGAGGCTCCTGATGTCCATAGCAAACCTCATGCAACCTTACAAGCTGCTCCTATAGTCTCAGTATCTCTCTGGCCCTGCTACTCGTCACTCTATAGTCTTTGCCGTTGAAGGCAAAGTGAATGAATCTGTGATGAGGATCAATGTAGAGCGAGGCATAAAACTGACGAACCCAAGAAGGTACATATATCCCTGTCCGTCCAATCAGATCTGACAGTCCTGGCAAATATGACAAGTATTGCCGAATGCCCTCTCCGGCTGCTGCCATAATGGACTCTATCGGACAGACCCTCTGTGATCTGAACACTGCCCCACTGTTTAGATATGCATTGTAGAAATCCTCCTGCAGTGGCGTGTAGAACCCCTCAGCTACTCTCTCATCCCTCCTCGGAGGGAACCAAACCTCAAACTCAACAAACCGCAGCTGCTGAACCTGCCTGGCTATAGCGGCCCTCAAGTCGAGATGAACCACTGGAGGCGGACCCTGTGGTCTGGGCGGAGGGCGTGAACCCCTGCGCCGTGTAGCTGGCCTCGGTGGAACTGCAGCACTAGTACGACTCGAGCGGCGTAGCTGAGGTGCCGGCTCGGTCTCCTGACTCTCCTGAGTCTCCTAGGCTAGCTGAGGCTCTGCTGGTGGAGGCTGCTGCTGTGCTGACGGACTCTCCTCAATGGCAACCCGTCGTCCTGCAAACGTGGCAGTCCCAGCTGGACTACCATGACGATGCTCAACCTCCTCAATCGCAGCTCTGACTGCGGGTGAAACTGGCTGATCTGCAATGACAATTCCCCTGCGGGTGCCACCTCTCTCGGCACGCTCTGCGGCCTCTGCAACAGCTGCTGCTCTGGCTGTCTCTGCGTCGGGGTACTTCCACTTCTTGGATGTTACTTGCTTGGTTGATTTGCCCTTGGATCCGGCTGGCTGACGAGGCGGGGGCCTCCGATCATCTTCACCTGGGCCACCACCAACATTCTTGGTGCGAGCCATCTGAACTGACAAGATGGTGAACTGTCGCTGATGAAGATCAACTGTCAAACTGCTGCTTTCGAGGCTTGGCCTCGATCCTTACTCACGAGCTTGGCTCCGAGTTTACTGCCAACTGCCAGACGAAACACAACGGAACCGACTCGCTGCACGATAGAATAGATGGATATACAAATAAATACCATATATCTAATAGATGCGAAATCCTAATAGAGAAAGCAATTTTAGATGCGAACTTGAATCGAGTGGCTTTCTACCTGACGATCAGCGATCTGAGAATAGATAAGACGTCACGTGGGGGATCTCGGAACCGGTTAGGGTTAGGTCAAACGCCCTGAATGCAATGGGGAATCAATGTATTTAGAATTTGATCTAGGTCACAATTGGAGATCAAGATTGAACCACAAGATTTGCCTTACCAAACAATGGGAGGATAGGGCAAGAGCGGCGAAGATTGGCAGCCTTGGCAACGATGAAGCAACGAGCTAGGGCGCGAGGAGGCCGGCGAGGCACTGAGCAGAGGCAAGGCAGGGCCGGAGCTCGGCGGCGCTTGGCTGCGACGGACCGGTGGTAGCGCGGGACAGGGGCACGGAGGCGCACGGCTGGGCAGGCGTGGTGACGCGGCGAGGCTGCGGCGGCGTGCGGCTGCTCGGGCTAGGGCTGGCGAGCGAGGCTGCGGCGGCACGGCTAGGCAGGAGGTGGCGGCTTGGTTGCGGGCTCACGGAGGCGCTGGTAAGGCAGGTGAACCGAAGGTCCGGATTTATAATTCCCCAAACGCGACAGAAAAGGAAACCGAAAAAAGACTTGAAGTCGCGCGAGATCCACTGACCGGACGCTCCGGTGGTAGCGACCGGACGCTACCACCCAGCGTCCGGTCGATTCCAGAGAGGTCCAAATCCTCTGGAATCGCGACCGGACGCGTCCGGTGGTCCATGACCGGACGCAGGCAGGGTCCGGTCAGTTTAACTTTGTCATCCTCCGATCGACCGGACGCTGAGCCCTTTCTGACCGGACGCACAGACGCAGCGTCCGGTCACTCCTTCAACAGCAGTTCACTTCCTGTGAACTGACCGGACGCTGGACAGCAGCGTCCGGTGCAGCGTCCGGTGCACCTTTTCCAGCAATCCTTCAACCTTCCTTTGCGCTGCCTGTTCCCAATCAAGTCCCAACTTGAATAAGATCCAAATAAACACCAATTGGGACTGATGTGAGTGACCTCTCTCAAAATCTCATATTTTTCAAAATATTTTGCCTTAGGCTATAATTCTTTTTAAGAAACTAGGCAACAAGAGGGCAAATGGAACAAAACGACAAAACAACATTCATGCATATGTAATGCTTGTAAGTAAATCTAGTTGCTTGTCAAGTTTGATCCATGGTTAAGCTTCTTCACACGCTTTTCGGCGGTTATCTTAACCATGTTAAACAAGCCCTATATGCATTGCCACAAATTAAACATGTTGTATATTACAATGAATGCAAGGGACAACACAAGCTCAATTTTTAGTGAAGTTACTAAAATCAAGTACATTGAGCTCGTTCCGCAATCTACAAAATGTAGCCTCATCTAGCGGTTTAGTGAAGATATCCGCTAATTGATCTTCGGATCTTACACCTTCTAGTGATATATCATTTTTAGCTACATGATCTCTTAGAAAGTGATGGCGGATATCTATATGCTTGGTGCGAGAGTGTTGAACCGGATTATTTGCAAGTTTTACCGCACTTTCATTGTCGCACAAAAGAGGTACTTTCTCTAGAGCTACTCCATAGTCTAGTAAAGTTTGTTTCATGTATAATATTTGTGCACAACAAGCACCCGTGGCAATGTATTCCGCTTCGGCGGTGGACAAAGCCACACTATTTTGTTTCTTGGAGGACCAAGACAAGTGATCTACCAAGCAAATGGCACCCTCCGGATGTGCTCTTTCTATCAACTTTGCATCCGGCGTAATCCGAATTGGAATAGCTAATTAATTCAAATAAAGCTCCTTTGGGATACCAAAGGCCAATGCTTGGTGTGTGCTTAAGATACCTAAGGATTCTTTTTACGGCAATTAAATGAGTTTCCTTAGGACTAGCTTGAAATCTAGCACACATACACACACTAAACATGATGTCAGGCCTAGATACGGTTAAATATAACAAGCTACCAATCATGGAACGGTAGAGAGTTTGATCAACCGAGTTACCTCCCTCATCTAGGTCGAGATGTCCATTGGTAGGCATTAGGGTCTTGATTGGCTTACATTCATCCATCTTGAATCTCTTGAGAAGATCTTTTGTGTATTTCTCTTGAGAGATGAAGATGCCTTCTTTCATTTGCTTGACTTGAAAACCAAGAAAGAATGTAAGCTCACCAATCATTGACATCTCGAACTCCTTAGACATCAATTCACCAAATTCTTTGCATGAGTCTTCATTTGATGATCCAAAGATAATATCATCAACATACACTTGACAAATGAAGATATGCCCATCAAGCTTCTTGGTGAATAGTGTGGTGTCGACCTTCCCAATGGTGAAGCCCTTCTCAATAAGGAAGTCCCGAAGGCGCTCATACCAAGCTCTTGGGGCTTGCTTAAGCCCATATAGTGCCTTGGACAACCTATAAACATAATTAGGATATCTAGGGTCTTCAAACCCGAGAGGTTGATCAACATAGACTAGTTCATTAATAAAGCCATTTAAGAATGCACTTTTCACATCCATTTGATATAGTTTCATTTCATGATGTGATGCATATGCAAGAAGGATACGGATGGCTTCTAATCTTGCAACCGGTGCAAAGGTTTCTCCAAAATCTAAACCTTTAACTTGAGAGAACCCCTTTGCTACTAGTCTTGCCTTGTTCCTCACAACAACACCTTGATCATCTTGCTTGTTGCGGAACACCCACTTCGTTCCAATGACTCTTGCTCCTTTTGGTCGCTCTTCAAGATTCCAAACTTCATTGCGAGTGAAGTTGTTCAACTCTTCATGCATGGCATTGATCCAATCCGGATCTTTGAAAGCTTCTTCTACCTTGGTAGGCTCATAGCAAGAGACAATAGAGTGATGAGCAATAAATGAGGTAAGTTTTTAAGATCGAGTCATCACCCCCTTCGTTGGACTCCCTATGATGAGATCTTGAGGATGATCTTGTAGGAGAGGTGTATTTCTTCTATTGACCACTTGAGGAGGAGGTTGTGGGGCATCAACATCTTGTGCTTGTACCACCATTTGCTCATGGGAGATATGAGTATCTTCATTTTCTACTCTTCCAACTTTTTCACCATCTTGTAGTACATTTGATGAAGAGGGTTGATTAATGACTTGTACATCATCTTCATCATCTTTTGGCTTGATGTCTCCCACCGGAATATTCTTCATAGCCTCCCTCAATGGTTCATCACCTACATCATCAAGATTCTCATGTACTCCTTGGGAGCCGTTAGATTCATCAAATTCCACATCATATGTTTCTTCAACCAAGCCGGTGGCATGATTAAATACTCTATATGCTTTGGACTTCAATGAGTAACCAACAAGAAAACCTATATCACAACGCCTTTGAAACTTTCCTAGGTGTTGCCGTTTCTTGTAGATGTAGCACTTGCAACCAAACACCCTAAAGAAGGAGACGTCCGGCTTCTTCCCATTGAGCAACTCATATGGAGTCTTGACAAGGAACTTTTGAAGAAATAGGCGATTGGATGCATAACATGCGGTGTTGATTGCTTCCGCCCATAGAGCTTCGGGGGTGTTGTACTCATCTAGCATTGTCCTTGCAAGAGTGATCAAAGTCCGGTTCTTCCTCTCAACTACACTATTTTGTTGAGGAGTATAGGTTGCGGAGACTTCATGTTTGATTCCAACTTCATCACAATAAGCTTCTATATTTGTGTTGTCAAACTCTTTGCCATTGTCACTTCTTATCTTCTTGAGCTTCACTTCAAATTCATTTTGAGCTCTCTTGGCAAACTTCTTGAAACAAGATGCAACTTCAGATTTGTCATGAAGGAAGAACACCCATGTATATCTTGAATAGTCATCCACAATCACAAGACAATAGAGATTTCCTCCCAAACTCTTGTATGTTGTTGGTCCAAATAAATCCATGTGTAGGAGTTCTAGCACTCTTGTGGTTGACATGAAAGCTTTGGTTGGATGAGTGTTTGCAACTTGCTTGCCGGCTTGACATGCACTATAAAGCTTGTCCTTCTCAAACTTCACATCCTTCAACCCTCTCACCAAATCATTCTTCATAAGCTTCTTGAGTGAGCTCATCCCAACATGAGCAAGTCTTCTATGCCATAGCCACCCAAGTGTTGTTTTGGTGAATAGGCAAGTCTTCAAGTTTGCATCTTCGGAGGTGAAGTCAACTAGATATAAGTTGTTGTATCTAAATTCATTGAATATCACTTGATTGTCATCAACCTTGGATACAACCACCTCCTTCTCAGTGAATAAGCATTGAAAGCCAAGATCACACAATTGCCCAACGGATAGCAAGTTGAAGCTCAATGAAGCAACATAGAGCACATTGGAGATGGAATGATCATTTGATATTGCCACTTTGCCCAATCCTTTAACCTTGCCCTTTGAATTATCTCCAAATGTTATTTTCTCTTGTCCATCTACCTCTTCATCTAGTGAGGTGAACATACGAGGATCACCGGTCATATGTTGAGTGCAACCACTATCAATAACCCAATGACTTCCACCGGTCTTGTAGTTCACCTACACACAAGAGATTCAAGCTTTAGAGATCCAAGCTTGTTGAGGGCCCTTCACCTTCTCAACAAGTGACTTAGCCACCCAAACTTTCTTAGGCCTACTCTTGTTGGGGGGACCTAAGAACATGACTTTCATCTTTCCACTCGAATCTTTTCTAAGCATGTAGTGAGCATTGAAAGCAAAGGGTCTAGCATGCTTGGGCAAGGGTTGTGGTGGTGGAGTTTGACACTCATGAGCAAAGTGACCTTCTTGTCCACACTCAAAACATCTCTTTGGCTTTGGCTTTGGCTTTGATTGTTGGTGTTGAGCTTGAGCCTTCTTCTTCTCTACACTTGCCATATATCCAATGCCACTTCTATCCATCTTCATGACGGTATTCATGAGTAGCTTACTTTGGAGATGCTTGCCTCTAGCAAACTTGCTCAATCCCACTTTGAGATGCTCTTTCTCCATCTTGAGCTTTTTGTTCTCTTCCTTGAGAATATCATTGTTCTTCTCCTCCTTGAGTTTCTTGATTTCTTCTTTTAGCTTCTCATTCTCAAGGATCACCTCTTTGTCATGATCAAGAGTTTCTAGCACAATGGTGTTGTGACTTTTCATCTCTTTAAGATCTTTCATGAGCTTCTCATTGTCACTCTTGAGCTTGACATACTCATCATAGTCATTGCACTCAACCACTTACTTGCCCTTGCTACTAGATCCATGCTCAATGCTTTCATCAATTAAATCATCACATGAGGTAGCTATATCAATCTTAACAACATGGTTAGTAGCATCATGTGGCTCATTTGGTAAGAATTCTTGTGCAATAATAAGGGTATCATAATTGATCTTTAGAGTTGTATATTCATCTTTTAGCTTATGGTGACTAGTGACAAGCTCATTGTGCACCCACTCAAGTTTATCATTTTTATCTTTAAGCTCTTTCTTAGAAGATTTGAGCTCCTTGAGTTTGGATGATATAGAATCATTTGTTTCTTTGAGCTCATCATTAGCCTTTTCTAATGTATCACACTTAGCTAAAAGTGAATCATTTTTAGCATCAAGTTTTTCATTTGTAGCTCTACTCTTTCTAATGATCTTAGTATATTTTCTTAGTATTTTGACAAGATCATCATAAGTGGGTGAGTCATCATCATCGCTATCACTATCATCATCACTAGCATGTTCATCATCACTACTATCATCACTCTTAGTTACCTTGCGTTCACCTTTGGCCATAAGGCATAGGTGTGTAGAGGATGATGGCGATGGTGGCGGTGAAGATGCAAGATCAATAGCAATGGCGGCCACCTTTTCATCGTCACTATCATCATCGGATGATCCACTTGATGAATCAATGTCCGTGAGCCAATCACCGACAATGTAGGTCTTGCCACTCTTCTTCTTCTTGTAGAAGTCCCTCTTTTTGCCATCTCTCTTCTTGTATGGCTTGTTCTTTTTCTTTTCATCTTCATCACTTGAATCATCTTTCTTGCCCTTGTTCTTGAACTTGTCTTTCTTGGGCTTTGTGCATTGATGAGCTAAGTGGCCAAGTTCACCACAATTGTAGCAATCCATCTCGAAGATTGGCTTTCTTCTTGAGCTTGTGAAGAACTTTTTCTTCTTGCCGTCGAACTTGATGCCACTCTTGTTTAGCCTTTTTAGCATCTTTGTGGTCTTCTTCACCATGAGGGCAAGGCTTTCTTCATCATCTTCATTACTTGAGCTCTCATACTCAAGTCTTGCTTTGCCCTTGTCTTGGCTCGCTTTGAATGCTAAGTCCTTCTCTTTCTTCTTTGTAGAGGATGAGCCATCTTGTGGTGTGATGTGCATGTACAACTCATAAGCATTGATCTTTTCCAAGATTTATGTGGGTGTAGCGGTGGAAAGATCACCTTGAGTAGCACGGTCACAATGTGTCCATATTTATCAATGGGGAGGACACTCAAGATTTTTCTCACAACATCGGATGGTGACATTTGAGTAAGTCCAAGCCCATTGACTTCCTCTACAAGAACATTTAATCGAGAATACATCTCATTAGCACTTTCTTTGGGAAACATCTCAAAAGAATTTAGCTTTTTAATCACAAGATGATAGCGCTCCTCACGCTCACTCTTGGTTCCCTCATAGAGCGCACAAACGTCCGACCATAGAGCATGGGCGTCTTTGTGGTTCCTTACACGATTGAACACTTCTTTGCAAAGGCCTCTAAAAATGGTGTTGCGAGCCTTTGCATTCCATTTCTCATAATTCACTTCATCCCCTTGAAGTTGTGCAGCATTCCTAGGTGCGGGGAACCCTTGAGAGACGGCTCTAAGAATTCCAACATCTAGAGCTTCTAAGTATGCCTCCATGCGGATTTTCCAATATGGAAAATCATCTCCCTCAAAGATAGGAGGAGGTCCATCCCCGTGAGACATCTTGCTCTAAGCGATTAAGCTTAAAAAGTGAGCACGAGGCTCTGATACCAATTGAAAGGATCAAGATGCCCAAAAGGGGGGTGAATTGGGCTAATTCTAAATTCTCTTGCAATAATCAAATCCTACGAATAGCCCAATTAACCCCTTGTGCCTAAAAAAGTGTTTATATCAAACTAATGCACAACAACCTCTCAACCTATGTTCCAAACTTACTCTAGCAAGCAATTCTATGGATGTAAAACAAGTATTGAATTGCTCAAAGTAAATACTCAAAGTAAGTGCTCAAAGTAAGTAGAGAGAGAAAGGAACGCGGCGATGTTTTGCCGAGGTATCGGAGAGTCGCCACTCCCCACTAGTCCTCGTTGGAGCACCCGCGCAAGGGTGTAGCTCCCCCTTGATCCACGCAAGGATCAAGTGCTCTCTACGGGTTGATTCTTCGACACTCCGTCGCGGCGAATCACCCAAAGCCGCTCACAACTTGAGTTGGGTCACCCACAAACTCCGCCGGGTGAACACCAAACTCCCAATCACCACCAAGCCGTCTAGGTGATGGCGATCACCAAGCGTAACAAGCACGAACTCTCACTTGACCACGCGAAGCCTAATGAGAAGATGGATGCACACTTTGCTACTCTTGATTTGCTAGTGAGGCTACTCTCTTGGATTCTCAAATCATAAACACCTCACTAGGATCTTGCTCTTCTTGGCACTCACAAACGTGTTTCTCAGCTGTTGGAATGAGCAAAGGATACTCCACTCACGAGTGGAGCTTCTATTTATAAGCCAGCCTGAAAAATGAACCGTTATGAGCTTCTGCGGGATGACCGGACGCTCCGGTCGTGATGACCGGACGCTCCGGTCAGTTCAACCCGCGAACCAGCATTCAAGTGATGACCGGACGCTGTCAGGGTCCGGTCAGTACCGACCGGACGCGTCCGGTCGCTCTTGGATGCTTACTGTAAACGACCGGACGCTGGATACTCAGGGTCCGGTCACACTTTTCCAAGTCTGGACCCTTACTGGAGTTGACCGGACGCTGGCCCTCAGCGTCCGATCACATGACCTCCCAGCGTCCGGTCACACCAGACTTGATCTTCTCGGTCAAATGAACTGACCGGACCCTGCGGCCAGCGTCCGATCGCACCGGAGCCAGCGTCCGATCAGTATTTGACCCTCCATTCACTTCCAACTTCCGAACATATGTGAATGAAGTTTGCTTCAAAGGATCTTGGGCATTCATAGGAGCTACCTAGAGCTAGTTTTAACAAGTGTGCACCACACCTAACTCACTAGACTCAACTAGGTCAAGCTACCCGTTCATACCCCCCTTCATAGTACGGCCAAAGGAAAAACAAAGTCCTAAACTACTCTAAGTGTCTCTCCAACTCCAATCGACACTTAGAACTAGTCATCCTTAACCTTGTCGTCCATCCTTTGAAAACCGAAACGATTTCCATCGTAGGGGCATGACAACCTCGATTGCCCAATCGATCTCCATTACCATGACCTAACTTACTTGTCTCTGCAAAACACACGTTAGTCATAGTAATCTTTGTATTGACATTAATCACCGAAATCCAACTAGGGGCCTAGATGCTTTCATCCACTGTCCAGTTGTCCATTAGTGCATAATGTTAATTAATAATTACTTTGCTTGTCGTGTTTCACAGGAGTCCATCTAAATGGCAACAGAAGACACTGTAAGTCCATAAAGTGTAGGCTCAGGTACTGCTGAATATGATCTAAGGACAGGTCCAAAAAGGAAG